>NC_135889.1:66747635-67317950 GCF_964194155.1 Cetorhinus maximus
CACCTTGCTGAGACCGTTCAGGATCTTATATACTTCTATAACGTCACCCCACACTCTTCCAAACTCTAGTGGAAACAAGCCCAGTCTGTCCAGCTTTTCCTATAAGACAACCCGCTCATCCCAGGTAGCTTTTACACAGCAAGTTATGATCTGGAATGTACTTCCTGAAAGTTTAGTGGGTGCAGGTTCAATTGGGTGCACTTTCAAAAGTGAATTGGATAAATACTTGAAAGGGAAATATTTAGAGGACTTTAGGAATAGAGCAAAGGAGTGGGACTAATTGGATAGATCTTTCAAAGTGCCAGTACTACATAATGGGCCAAATGGCCTCCTTCTTCAGTGCATGTTCTATGATTTTGTGTGGAAAGAGAGTTTCAGAAATTGAATTCAGAAAGTGAGGAATTATGCCTTTATTTATGCCAGACACCAAGATCCGGAGAGAAACTATTTGAAAAAATGGGATGGAGAAAGCCAATGCAAGTTGTCCTCCTGCTGATAATGTGCACACAGCCAGAAGGACTAGTACAAAGCCACATGGAGGCATCCGAGATCAAAGCACTGGCACCTCTTGTCTCACTTCATTGTTCGAGTTAAAGATCTAAGTGACGTCTGAATCACACGGTCCATGCAGGGGACTGCTGCCTGCTGGACAGATCATCAACTTGCTCAATTGGTGAACAGCCACCTAGCACCAAGAATCATAAGACACAAAAGTCCAAGAGGAAGGTGATCAATGTTTCAGCCCTAAAGCAGCCTGACCAAGAGGGGAATTCCAAATGCAGCTCACAACCAACTGGAAAATTTTCACACATGCAGCTCAATTTCAGAACAGTGGGATTAAATAAACTCAGTTGTACCAGACTCCTGTGTTCAGACCATTGGATTTGAATATCGTCATCAACAGGACTGGTTCAATGAAAAAGATCCTGAAATATATGACCGCCTGTAACAAGACGAGCAGCCTCCATTGTCTGGCAGAACAGCTCAAGGTTGCAAGTCAAGAAGGCAGCATTCCAACAGATCAAGGCTGACATCCAAAGACAAATCTCGAAGATAAAGGGCAAGTAGTGGGAAGAGAAAGCCCGAGAGATCCGACAATATGCTGACCATCATGACATGCAAAGCTTTTTGAATCAACCAGGACCATCTATAGACCAAGTTCAAATGGACAAAAACCCCTAGGCTCACAGAATGTTGCTTCTCTTCTTAAGGAGGACAATGCCATCCATCAGCGCTGGAAAGAACTCAACCATGAATCCACAATGGCGAGTGATACTCTCCAGGCTATTCCCCAGTATCCTGTGGTAGAATCCATGGGTGAACCACTACTGTTGGGAGAGCTGCAACTGGCAACCAAACGGATGAAAAACAACAAAGCCTGTGGCCCTGATGTTATTCCAGCTGAGATCTTGAAAAGTGGTTGGATTTTGCTCACATCAAAACTCCATGCATTCATCCTATGGATTTGGGAGGAAAAAGAACTTCGCCATCACCCCACACTCTCCCACCCCCAGCCCTGACTTCAGGAATGTGATAATTGTAACTATCTTAAAGCAGGAAGCAGGGAGATAAATCGTGCTGTGGAAACTATCTCAGTATTTCCCTCTTGTCCCAAGCAGGGAAATCCTGACACATATTCTCCTGAATAGCCGACTTCCTGTGGCTGAGAAAATCCTCCCAGAGGCATAATGTGGCTTTAGACCTTCCAGAGGAACCTCTGACATGGTCTTTGTTGCCAGACAAATCCAAGAAAAATGCCAAGAGCAACACTAGGAACTCTTCATTGCATTCATCGACCTGACCAAAGCATTTGACTCAGTAAATCGCAAGGCTGTGTGGATTGTGCTCCAATGGTTTGGATGTCCAAGAAACTTCATCACAGTCCTGCAACTGCTTCATGATGATATGACTGCAACCGTCTTCAATGGGAGATCTGAACCAGCCCTCTTCAAAATCAGAACCAGTGTCAACCAAGGCTAAACAAAAACAGAATTACCTGGAAAAACTCAGCAAGTCTGGCAGCATCGGCGGAGAAGAAATCAGTCAACGTTTCGAGCCTCCATGGCCCTTCGGTTTTTATCAACCAAGGCTGTTTGATAGCCCCCATACTACTTACAATCTACCAGACAGTGGCTATTCACCTCATCAACCACCCTCTGGTGTCAGTATTAAATACCGCCCAGATGGAAAATTCTGTAACCTCAGTCGCCTCTGTACCAAAACGAAACTTATCAATATAGGCATACAAGATCTACAGTTTGTGAATGACTCCATTCTGCACCAGATTTGTAAGCCACTCTCAATTTCTGCTACTTTGCACACAAGAGACTCGGCCTGTCCTTGAATGTTGCCAAAACAAAACTCATACATCAACCCAGCACTGGTCAGCCAAATATTCCATGTCCCATATATATTGAAGGAGAAGCTGTGGAATATGTTGTGCATTTGCTATTACTTGGCAGCCACCTCTCTCAAATGCTCATCATTGACGAGGAGATTCAATACTGAATCAGCTGTGCCAGCTCAGCCTCATAGAAACTACGGTAGTGAGTGTTTGACAACAAAGACCTCTGCAAGTCAACAAAAGATCTGTGTACAGAGCAGCTGTAGTCACCACACTCCTGGACTGCAGTGAGACCTGGACTGTGCATCAGTGACACATAAGAATACTGAAGGAATTCCATCAGCAATTCCTCTGCCGCTTCCTCTGGATTCAATGGGACAACTGTTGAACAAATGCTAGTGTCCTTCTTGAAGCTAGCTCCACAAAGATTCAGGCAAAACTCCTGAAAAATCAACTACAATGGACTGGACACTATGTCCGGATGGCCGAAAAGCAACTCCCCCATCAAATCTTTTTTCTCAATTCTCAAATGGCCAGCATTCCATGGGACGACAAAGGAAACGATTCAAAGATATTCTGAAGCTCCCCTTGAAGCACGGCATCATAGATGTTAATGACTGGGTGGAGTTTACTACCAATGTTCAAAATGGTGACAACTTGTCCAACAAGCTGCATCATGCTTTGAGTCCAAATGCCTTAATGATGAGGATAGCAGTGGCAGAGAAGGAAAGGAAAGGATGCAAATCCTGCACTCCAGATCCCACAACCTATTGGGACCCCATGTGCCCAAAGATCTGCGGGTCAAGAATTGGCCTGTCCAGTCACATAAAGACTGATGGCAGAAACTTGTGACCCTGTGAGTGCCAACGACGACATCTCATTAAATAAAGGTAACTTTTTCAAGAGTTTATACAGTGTGACCAGAAGTGTGAAAGTGGACATTTTTGTCAATACACTCATTGCTTAGGGATTACACTTTAGAGGGAACTTCGACAGCGCATCCTCTAGTGGAATCACTAACAGCAACTTCCGGATTTCTGCATTATTCTGTGCATGGGTGCATGCCTGGGTTTTCTGTCAGTTTCAATGGACTGATGCGGTGAACCATGATGCGGTTTTGCCATCATTACCACCCCAAAATCCAGGCCAATAAATCTGTTTTCCAAAATGTTATTTAATGGTGCTAGCCTTTTTTCAAACAAGAATTTTTGTATTTGTTTTGGGAAAGATGAAACATGGTAGGAAAGGCATTGCACAATATCTTCAAAAGATGCATTCCCAATTCTCTAAGCCTTAAGAAATGTACCCTATGAGTTGATTCATAAGCAAGTGATAAGGCGTGGCCACACTAGTCTAGACATGCTGCAGGTCACACTGTCCTCTCCCATGTTCTGTTTTATGCCTTAATAGCTGAAGGACTTAATTAAAAGTTTAGCTTTTACTTTGAAAACGTTCTGATTGTGAAATCTAAACTATGAAGAACTTACGAATTTATGAATTTAAAAAAAAGCACAGGAATATAGAACATTGCTATGGGTAAAAGTAGAAGAAATGGTCAGGGTTTCATCCATAGAAACTTGTTGCACACTTGAATGAAAAATATTTTTTAAAATTCCATACATTGACAATGAGCTATTTAATCCACACTGCCAGAAGCAAAAGTTGTTGTTTACAACGTCGCAAGAATTGACATTGCATTTTAATTTCCAGAATGAGGCACTTAATGTTAAGACATAATTCATTAATTTTAAAGTATCATTAAAAACAAGGATTTCAAAAGCCATAAACCCCATGATCGGCTTGCCAAAAGCTGCCTCCATTTTTTTCGATTTCTTGAGAGGCTGTAACGTTAAAGACATGGCATCTCAATACTGAGTTGAATGCTTCCAATATTACCCCTGTCAACTCTCCTTCAAATGCTGGGGCAAAATGAAGGCAAAAAGTACAAAAGACCAGAGTTGATGGAACTGAGATCTCTAGGAGGGCTGTAGGGTTGGACAAGGTTACAGAGCTAGTTTGGGGTGAGTTCATGAAGGGATTTAGAGAGAACTAGAACTTTAAATTATAAGCTTTAGTGGACCAGCAAACAATGTAGGTCAGCAAGAACACAAGCTGAAGGTGACAGAGCTTGGAAGATGGGAGGATGACCAGGAGAGAGTTGGAGTAGTTTTGTCATAAGCAGCCAAAGGTGTTCTTCCCCAGAAAACCAGTTGCTGAAGGAACTAGAACCAATCTTTACACACTTAGATATTTATTTATTTATATTAAATATTTATTTAGAGTTACACATTACAAGCATACACCACCGAACCCAACAATCTCAGTTTTAGTCTGTGTGCCTTCATAGGAGGCTCAAATGAATTCCCATCACCTTCATTCAGTTAAAAACAATTAGTAAACAGTTAACAGACTCCCTTCTCCCTCAAAATAAAAGAACCAAATTTCAAAACAAATCAAATCAAAAACATCCAGATTCTGTACAAAGCATTATATTGTGAGACATCCCTCCTCTAGGACCCCTAACAATTTCTTCATACATGCATTTCTTTTTGTAAAACAATCGAACAGTTGATGACTTCCATCCACCCACTTAATTTTAGAGATTTCCTTTCTCTTCAACATTTGTTTCAAGCCAACAAGGCCACTCCATAACTTTTTCTCACTCAAACTTTTTGTGTAGTGTATATTATCCCACAATGAATGGCTATCTTCACAACATTCAGTGGGTATACTATCTTCAGTATGTCCCTTGTACAGAGTCTCACTTACAATACTTGACAAATAGAATCCCATATCTACTGCCTCCACAACAGCCCATGTTTAGGCAACCAGAGGACTTATAACGACTCTTTTTATCTTCTTAGCTTCCTGAGGTAAAATGGCAACATTTCTCATTCTCCCCATCAGAAATATTGTGATACCAACTGCATTAGAATACCCATCAGTAAGATTAACACATGAAGCATCGCTAAAATGGCTAGTTTCAAGTTTCCATCCTTAAGTGATCCAAAGAACATAAGTATGCATTTCTCCAGATTTAATTTTTATGTTTTATTTACCCTTAAAGTATTCTCTATGTTAGGGTATTTCATCATAGTACTTAAATCCAATATATCTGAGCTAGCATCTAGTCTAGTCTGAGTACCAGTTCACCTGACCAATCAACTTTCCAATTACTCTGTCTCTTTAGATAAAACATCATTGGTGTGATGAGTTAACATGATTAACCAGGATAAGAATAACGCTCTCTAAATAGGATTGTTGATTTAAAGTTATTCCAGATTCCAAAAGCCCCACAAACCTGACTCCAAATTTTAAATTCTGCTCTAATCTTAATAATGTTTTTCTCAAATTCTGCAGTACTGCCACATAAGAAATCAAGATGCCTGAAAGTTTTCCTTTATGAGTCAATAAAACATTTCAGCAAAACATCCCACCAAAAAATACCGCACACTAAAAAAAATTCAGACCGTGGCTGCATTTGTTTAGTTTCCATGGGTTTCCTCCTGTATCTGCTGCTTTTTTGGCGGTTTCAGAAACAATTCTCTCTTGAAAGTATTGCTCTGCAGAAATGCAGCTTTATGTTTACTGACCTACACTCCCATGAATAGGTGGCCAAAAGAATTAAAAAGACTTAAGGTTACTTTTCCAGCAGTGGGACGGTCTTTCTCTAATAAGTGACTGTTTTCTAATGCAAGAGTCACTTCTTGACACACTATCAGTTCTAGCACTGTACTCTCTTATTCTCCCTACTTTCACTCCAATCTGTGAACCCCACTTCTTGGCCATCATCCTGAACATTCAACCAGCATTTAAAACTTGCTAGTAGCTTTTCCTGCATGTTCCATAATTGTCACGTTCCTTGATTTTCTAGACCCCTCTTTAGCATATAACACCCGAGTGCCCACTCTATGCAATTGGCCTATGAGTGTGACAGCTCTGTCCTTGCGTCATGATCGCTCATATTATCACTACCCAGCTCCTGATTGATTGTATTCTGATCCTCAGGACCAACATCACAAAACACAGGCACATTTTAGGTACATGGCATCTTGTTTACTCTATCAGTTGCCCAGAATCAAGATTTTGAAATTAATTCAGCTTAATAATGATTGTTATGTCTAACACCTTACCAGGACCTGTCCATTCCCTATGAGCCTCTCTTTTATAGCACATCAAATCTCCTGAATTAAATTCTGTCTCAGGTGGTCTTCTATAACATATCAGTGTTCTCTGAATCTTTTCCGAGACCTCAGCCTTGATGAAAGACTATCTCTATGCAAGAACAACATTCAAATGTGAAGAACAAATTGCAACTAATTGTAGTACCTTCTGGAGTAGAAGGTCTATCACACAGCACAGAAGACAATTTGGGATTCTACCCATAATTGTAAGGGCTTATACCTTCTATCCATCTGGAGTGAATTCTTTGCATGAACCACTCATGCCAGGGTGGTTATTTACTTGCAGTTTGATTGAACATAAACTTTTATGCAACATTTCGTCGATCACCACATGGTTCCTTTCACAGAGTCCATTGCTGAAAGAACTTTCAGCTGCGTTATTCATGACCATGATGCTCAAATTTTCATGTATTTGAACTCATCATTGACAAATTTCCCCCCATTATGAGTCAGAAATGTAGCTGGTGCCCCTATCCATTTCTGCATAATTTTGTCTACAATAAACCTTTTGTCCTAACTAAGTATTGCTGGAGAAAAACTAAATCTGGTTGCCAGGTCTGCAAAATGTGGAATGGAAATATTTCAGTCTTTGTCCCACACCTTTAGTTGCCTGGCAACTACTTCATTAAAGTTACATGCCAATTGAAGGCTTACAATAGGATGTGGCAGCACCCTCTGGTACTTTTTACAATTTCACACTTCTCATTAATCTCTTCTATTAGCCTCATATACTTATCACCAACCACACCTACATCCTTTAGCAGGATTTTTGGCCTTTGACAAGTAAGATGAGCAAATTGTCTAAGTAACTTTAAGACAATTTGCTTTTTGACTCTCATTCTTATCACCTGATGTCATTAGTATTTATCCAACACTCTAATGAGAAACATCTGGTTCTGTTAAGAGGATACAATAATGTCCTGACCGGTAAAAGTATAAATCCATTGACTTTACAAAAGTAATTGCCTCATCATGCTTCATGTCATGTTTCATTTGTAGTCTTTTCATTAAAGGTTTACTCAAGTATCTCAACTGAGACTACATCACTTATAAATGGCTTCATCCAGCTATCTTACATGAAATCTCATGATCTCAATTTGTTGTCATCACCAAACTGATAGTTGTATTTTTATATCTCTTAACCTTGGATCAATCCCCGCTACTCAGTGAATAAAGATAACATTTTAACCAATCTGCTCTACCTGCTGTTGAAGTGCAAGCACTTTCCAGCACTGCACAGTTAAAACAAGTCTGCAACTGATACATTCACAGGAAAAAAACTGCCCGGGACCAGTACAATTTGTTTGGATTCATCATTATTTTCATCCTCTTCCTCCAAATTCTCTTTGGCAAGAGTCAATTCGAGGTCCCTGACTCTTTGCTTTAGGCAGTTTGTCACACAATAATTTGAGTCATACCTGAAGCAACTATGAACTATTCCTTGGGAATTCCTGGCATTCATTCATGTATTTTTGCTGTTCAATTCTATCTTCTATTGTAATAGCCAGGTCTGTTGGATGTGCTTTCATCCTCATTCTGCTTGTCTTTAACCATTCGATTGTACTAACACCTGCGTCTGGTAACTGGACAATTTTGAAACCTGGCAATCATTGAGTCCTCTATTTTTTATGGAATATCTTATTTGGTCTATGAAGGCTGAAGGAAATTTACTGTTTCCCTAGGAATTTTTTCAAAGCAGCAGATATCTGATCCAACTGGGTCTCCCTCTCAGAGAACTGAACACCAGTTAGAACTACAGTAGCCTGTCCATATGAGACACCTTAGCACAATCCAGCAATTTAAACAATCGTACTGATCCAAAAACCCCCAAATTGAATTTCATCAATCTTTTTACAATTTTTTAGAGTCCATGATAGATTATTCCATAAAATGCCCATCTGCTTTCTGAAATCTATCAAAATCCAACCATGACTTATAGACATTTAACAGGTCATCTTTCTTGTAAATTTCATCCAAGAATTCTAATAGAAGGTCCAAACCTTCAACTCTATCCAACTGATGGGCATCCAGTTCACAAAATACTTTATTTCTGATTTTGCTTCTGGTAGGAAGGGACAATGCCAAGACCATACCTTGTTTCCTGGAATATTGCGTGCAGTTTTGATCTCCCTACCTAAGAAAGGATATGCTTGCCGTAGAGGGAGTGCAGCGAAGGTTCACTAGGCTGACACCGGGGATGGCAGGACTGTCATATGAGGAGAGGTTGGTTCGACCGGGCCTGTATTCATTAGAGTTTAGAAGAATGAAAGGGGATCTGATTGAAACGAATAAAATTCTAACAGGGCTAGACAGACTTGATGCAGGGAGGATGTTTCCCCTGGCTAGGGAATCTAGAACCAGGGATCATAGTCTCAGGATACGGGGCAGGCCACTTAGGACTGAGATGAGGAAAAATTTCTTCACTCAGAGGGTGGTCAACTGTGGAATTCTCTACCACAGAGGGCTGTGGAGGCCGGGTCACTGAGTATATTCAAGAAATAAATTTATAAATTTTTGGATATTAGGGGCATCAAGGGGTATGGAGAGAATGTAGGAATATGGTGTTGAGATAGAGGATCAGCCATGATCATATTGAATGGCAGACCAGGCTTGAAGGGCCAAATGACCTACTCCTGCTCCTAGTTTCTATGTTTGTTTCCTCTTTGATAGGGATGTAACCCCTGTCCAGATATCCACTTCACTCTTCCACTGGTCATATGGAACAGACTTCAAGAACATCAGAAGGCAATTAAAACCCAGCAATTTACACTTGCTTTCTGCCATTTTCCATAATTTGTGGTATTCTGTCTGAATCTTTTTCTTAGCTTTGTTCTTTCACCTTTAGACAACCATTATCTGCTAACATGGGTTAGATTTTACACACCTCCGCTGACGGGTGTCAGGCGACTCACCCACCAGTGAGTCAATTAAGGCCCTTGTGGGCAATTAATACCCATTTAAGGGTCTGATCCCACATCAAGCACCCTGCCTGTCAGGTTTCCCTGCCTGGGTGGTGGATGGGGGGGTGGGGGGGAAATGATCCCTTCTTATGAGCCCCATGGGCCCATCAGAGACCCCCCCATGGTGTTACCCCCCCAGGTTTCCCTCCCCCATGTCCTCTCAAACCACACCACATGACCTCCCTCACTGGGGCCAGCCAGCTTGGCCCAAGGAAGACCTAGTAATCCTGATCCAACGCTACACGCCTCTGTCCCGAAGATCTAGAGCAGCTCTCTGTGTCGGTACTTCCTGTCCCTGGGGAGTGGCAAATTAGCCATTGAATGACTGTGGGGCAGCCAGTGTTCCCCTGGGCAGGCTCCCCCACCCAACATTTTAGCCGTGGGTAGGGAGTCCAGCACCTCGTATAATTCAACCTCATGTTCTTCCCCGAAAGCTAGCTGGTAAAGGATAGAAATGGAGCGAATCTTTACACACTTAAGAGTTATACATTACAAGCATACACTTCCTAATACAAAAATCAGTTTTAGTCTATTTCTATAGGGGGTTCAAGTGAATACCCAGTAATGCCCATCACCTGTATATAATTAAACACAATCAATATACAATTAAGGTTCTGATGAGATCTGTTCAACAACAGATGAGCAGCTGTGGCTCAGTTCATAGCACCCTCGCCTTTGAATCAGAGGGTTGTGGGTTCATGTCCCACTCCCGGAAACCAAGAACTGTGATTGTACTCGAAAGAGTTGCAATCTGTGACTGTTGATAACTCGAAAGAGTTTCCCGGAAAACCAAGAACTGTGAATGTACTCGAAAGAGTTACAATCGTTGAAATTAAAACAGTAACAGATGAGCTAAAACTGGATGGAGGTGAGCGATTTTAAGGAGGAATTAGGCAAATTTTGCGATAGAGGATATGGGATCAAAAATTCAGCTGAGGTTCAATCGAATGTCAAGGTTGAAACCAGTCTGATTAAACAGACAATCACCAGGGATGGGGATGGAATAGGTGGTCATAAAGCCAATAAGGAATTAAACAGAAACTTCTTTATCTGGCAAAAAATGTGGAACTTGCTGCCATAGGAATAGTTGAGACAAATACCATGGATGTATTTAAGAAGAAAATTATTAAAAACATGACAGAGAGAGGAATAGATGGCTTTGCTGATAGGTTTTGATAAAGTAGGATTGGAGGAAGGTACGTGTGGACCATAAATAGCAGCATTACCAGTTAGACCAAATGGCCTGTTTCTGTGCTGTACACGCTATGTAATTCTAGGTAAGTCTATGTAGCTGTATGGAGTTTTGTCATTGGAGAGCTTGATCTGGGATGAATCTTCTACATTACTTCTAGTTCCCATGGATCTGTTGCTAGAGTGCAACGTTGTGAGTGTTAAAGAAACACTGAGTCTAGGATATAAGGGTTATTAAGCACAAACTAGCATGAACAGTAGCACAGTAAGCAAGCAGACAAAGATCTATATTTACAACAAGACCACTGAAGGGATTTTAATGCCAGCCCGTGGACAACCAGTACATGAAGGGAACAGAACAAATCCTCCGACGTAGGTTTATAATTTGGCTTCAAGCCAATCAGGAGATGTGCCTGTACCACACCCTACAGACTTCTCAATTCAGAGAATCAATTCTGGGCCCAAATGCCCACATGGTTCTAGTCTTCCCAACTTTTCAGAGCCTTTCTCTCTTTGTGGTGGGAGCCAAGGACAAATGGCATGAGTCTTCCCAATATTTAGCTAGCAGAAATTGCAGGTCATTTAAGATATCAGACACTCAGCCTGACAGCACAGAAGCAGTGCAGAGACTGAGACAGAGCTGTGTATTGTCTGCTATACATGGGTATAACTGGCACCTTTGGATGTCTTTGGATGATAAAGTCAAGAGGCAGCTTATAGATAAAGAGGAAGAGGCCTAGGATAGATCCTGGAAATCGCTATAACTAATGGTGCAGAGGCAGGAAGAGAAGCCATTGTTGGAGCATAGTAACTGAGAAGACAGTCACACCATCCATATTAAAACTGTTGATATCCATAAAGAGAAATACAAGTAATTATATTAGGAATCACTGAGTATTTAATACATTATAACCTGCTATCAGGAGGTAGCCAGCTCCATCTTAGAACATGAAATTTGAGATCCAATGTTCGTTCCTGCTAATGTCATTTTTGTGCAATTTAGGTTTTTTTTGAAAAACTGAGTCAAGTAATTTATTTCCTCATTTTCAGCAGAAAATGTTGTATGTTCCTGAATTTATTTGACATTTTCAATATTTCTTTGGCACTAAGATGGAGTTTGTACTCAATGAGGCCTGTAAATTGGGACAAATCTTGTTTCTGCTGGGATTCTGTCCCATAATGGCTGCGCTATCCTTTCTCATTTTGTTTTGGGGTTTTGGGCAGTATGCATGCTGAAGATGCTGGGATAATATAAGAATATATTTAAATAACTTGGAACAATGAAGGAATTCTGAAATCCAATCTTTATACCCACACTGAAACAGTAGAGGCATGTCTGTTGTTAGCTTTAGTGGAAGTGTTTTACTTTGGAACAGGAAGCCTAAAGAAGTTATTAAAAAAAGTCTGCTGGACTTGCAAAGAGAGTTTTCAGTGCAATTTTTCTTTTTGCTTCACACCAGGACAGAGTTGATCCTGCTTTTGGCAGCCAAAGAGCAATTGAAACCATAGGAAAATGATCCAAACCCAAAAATTCAGAGGTTCTGAGTTACAGTTATTAGACCCTCTATTTTATTGAGGGATGAGGAGAAGCAACACAGGATAGAGAAAAGGGAGGTTAAGGCAGTATTTGTGGAGGATACATTCCCCAAGATATGATGCAAAGAATTTACAGGCCATGCAGGCCTTATAAAGATCTTAGCGAGGGGCTGTGAGAGAAAAGAGGGCTTCAACAAGGAGTCTGTGACCTTCAATGATAGTCAAGATCAACTGTCTCCATAGTTCTGCCTTTGACTGTAAGTATTACAACAGTACTTATGCCTTTTGTCCAACCTGCCTTTTTCAAGCAGCTACAGGGGATCTGTGTATTACCATCCAGGGAGCTGTCAGGGCATATATTTCTCAGGTCACAGACACCGATTTTAGGAAAGTAAAGGAATTCAATAAGCTTGACATTGACAACTAAGCAGCAGAGTGAGCCAGCCATATAGTTTATCACATTGCTCGGTACCCCAAAGCATAAGGTCTGATAGATGACACTCATGTAACATCACAAACACTTTTGGTAAACTCCCTATACTTTTGAATTGAAAGGGCTTCCACTTGCTACAGGCTACATGTGATGAATGTCAATGCTTAATTTGCTGCAAGTTGCCATATTTGTCCTCAGTAATTCAATTGTCCCTGATCTCAAAGAAGAACCTGAATTAAACAGATATCATGGAAGAACCACAGGAATGCTGCAATGAGGCATGTGCTTCTACGAGAGTTATAATGAAGATTTACAGTGATTTTAAAAGGACATAGTCACTGCATAGCTATATCTTGAGGGCTCTTTAATATGAGAATTATATCAATGAATGTGTAATGCATCAAATTGCAGCCTTTATAATTTTGCAGACAAAAATTGTTTGGGCATGGAGATTCATTGGGAGATTACTCTATTTACTGTGGAAGCAAAGGAGTAAGGAAGGGAGCATCAGGAGTAGCTGAAATTAGAGAATTCCAGAGTAATGGCTTCATGGGCAACAGAACTCAAATAATTAATGAGTGAACCCCTCTGTTTAAGTGCCTCCCTATATAGCCATAGTCACCACCCTCCGCTGCAGGTCAAGGTCCAATATTCCAATGCAAAACACATCTTGAAAGCTCACATCATATCAGGCCTTTCTGAATCTACCAGACTTCGAATTGCCAACATGGGGCATGGAACATGAATAACTGAACACAAAATAAGTGCACTTTCTCTTTAATTATCACCAAAATAATCATTGTTAATAGTAGCAATTCTTCTTCACACCATACTTCCCTTGTGTATCGGAGCAGGTGTTTCTTTCTCCTATTCTAGCGCTTCTCCTACCTGCAACCTCAGGGCAAATACTGCAAGAAATGATTGACTGCTCTCGAAATTGCAACATATATAATTAAATGAAACACTTTCTAGAGCATGCACTGCCTACAGAAATGGGTAGTTTTCCAACACAGTGGTAAACAACAGTTTAAGCACAGTCAAAAACAGAGCGAAGGCTGGGACATGGAACTTAAATTCTTAGATTTATTGGAACCTAATTCACATTTGTATTTAGTGGGACAAAAATATTGGAACGATTACATTTACTATCTGGATTGGAAATTAATTCTACTCGTCCCAGGAGTAGGATCAGATAGGTCAGATTCAGATCAGAAAAATGGAGGTAGAACATTAGCTAGGGACGTTGTGATAGACATGGAGTTACAGGAGAAGGAAAGTTTAAAAAGTGTCCAGCAAGGGAAATTGATGGGGTTAAACTGTTTATACTTCAATGCAAAGAGTATTATAAACAACGTAGATGAGTTAAGGGCACAGGTAGACAGACAAATGGCAGCAGGATGTAATTGCTATAATGGAGACCTGGCTAAAGGAGGGACAAAACTGGCAGCTTAATATCCATGGTTATAGAGTCTTCAGACAAGATAGAGTAGGAGATAAAAAAGGAGGGGGGGTAGCACTAATGGTTAAAGAATCAATTCCAGTTGTGAGAAGGGATGATATACTAAATGGGTCAACAAACGAGGCTTTATGGATTGAGCTTAGAAATAAAAAGGGGGCAGTCACACTACTGGGAGTATACTACAGACCCCCAAATAGTGAAAGTGAGATAGAAGAACAAATATGTAGGCAAATTTCTGCTTGTAAGAACAAGAGGGCAATAATAGTAGCAGACTTTAACTATCCTAATATCAACTGGGATTCAAACAATATAAGGGGCACTGAGGGAGAAAAATTCATGCAGAGATAAAAACAAAAAACTGCGGATGCTGGAAATCCAAAACAAAAACAGAAACAGAAATACCTGGAAAAACTCAGCAGGTCTGGCAGCATCGGCGGAGAAGAGTACAGTTGACGCTGAGTTTTTCCAGGTATTTCTGTTTCTGTTTTTGTTTGAGAAAAATTCATGCAGTGTGTCCAGGAAAATTTTTTCAACCAATTAGTGACAAACCCAACGAGAGGAGATGCAATTCTAGACCTAGTCTTAGGGAACGAAGAAGGGCAAGTGGGTGAAGTGACAGTTGGCAACCATATCGGGGACAGTGATCACAATTCAGTTAGATTTAGCATTACCATGGAAAAGGACAGAGATAAGGCAGGAGTAAAAGTCTTGAACTGGGGGAAGGCAAATTTTGCAGAAATGATGAGGGACTTGGCTGAGGTGGACTGGACAGCACTGCTGGAGGATAAAACAATGGAAAACCAGTGGGAAGCACTAAAAAGCGAGATCCTAATTGTACAAAGTAGACATGTCCCCTACAAAAATAAGAGTGGTACTGCCAAATCTAGACCCCCCTGGTTGTCTAAAGGAATACAGGGGAAGATCAAACAGAAAAAGAAAGTGTACGATAGGCACAAAGAACTAAGCACTGCGGATAGCCTAGATGAATATAGGAAGTGCAGGGACAAAGTAAAAAAGGAAATAAGGAAATCAGAGGGCATGAAAAAAGATTAGCAAGTAAAGTTAAAGATAACCCAAAGATGTTTTACCAATACATTAATGCTAAAAGGTTAGTTAAGGAAAAAGTGGGACCTATCAGAGATGAAGATGGAAACTTGTGTGTAGATGCAGAGGCTGTGGGAAGGGTTTTGAATGAATATTTTGTCTCCGTGTTTACAAAGGAAAGGGAGGATGTAGATATATTAGTCCAGGAGGAACACTGTGAGATATTGGATGGGATAGTCATAAAGAGAGAGGAAGTACTCGAAGGGTTGAAATCCTTGAAAGTTGATAAGTCACCAGGGCCAGATGGATTGTTTCTGAGGAAACTGAAGGAAATCAGGGAGGAGATAGCAGATGCTCTGAGGATGATTTTCCAATCTTCACTAGACACAGGGGAGGTACCGGAGGACTGGAGAAATGCAAACGTAGTTCCATTGTTTAAAAAGGGATCAAAGGAAATGCCAAACAATTATAGGCCAGTTAGTCTTACATCGGTGGTGAGAAAATTAGTAGAATCAATCCTGAGAGATATGATTAACTGTCATGTGGAAAGGCATGGACTAGTCAGAGGTGGTCAGCATGGATTTGTTAAAGAAAGGTCTTGCCTCACAAATTTGATTGAATTTTTGGAGGAAGTGACAAGAAGGGTAGATGAAGGTCGTGCAGTGGATGTTGTGTACATGGATTTTAGCAAGGCATTTGATAAGGTCCCACATGGCAGATTGGTCAGGAAAGTAAAAGCCCATGGGATTCAGGGTAATGTGGCAAACTGGATAAAAGGTTGGCTTTGTAACAGGAAACAAAGGGTAATGGTCGATGGATGCCCTTGCAAATGGAAAGTTGTCTCAAGTGGTGTTCCAAAGGGCTCGGTGTTGGGACCCTTGCTGTTTGTGTTATATATTAACGATTTGGACGTGAACGTGGGGGGCACGATTAGGAAATTTGCAGATGACACAAAGATTGGCTGAGTATTGGATAGTGTAGAGGATAGCCATAATTTCCAAAACAATATAGATGGGTTGGAGGAGTGGGTGGTAATGTGGCAGATGGATTTTAACATAGAGAAGTGTGAGGTCATACATTTAGGAAGGGCAAACAGTTACAGGGATTATACAATAAATGGGAATATGCTAGGAGGGGTAGATGAAGTGAGAGATCTTGGTGTACAAGTACACAGGTCCCTGAAGGCGGCAGTCCAAGTAGACAAGGTTGTAAAGAAGGCATATGGAATGCTCTCCTTCATTGGCAGAGGTATAGAATATAAAAGTAAGGATATAATGTTGGAATTGTAAAAAATACTGGTGAGGCCACAACTGTGCTGTTCTGATCACCACATTACAGGAAGGACGTAATAGCTCTGGAAAGAGTGCAGAGGAGGTTTACAAGAATGTTGCCAGGGTTAGAAAAGTGTAGCTACGAGGAGAGATTGGACAGGTTGGGGTTATTTTCCTTAGAACAAAGAAGGCTGAGACGTGACTTGATTGAGGTGTACAAAATTATGAGGGGAATAGATAGAGTGGACAGGATAAAATTGTTTCCCTTGGTGGAGAATTCTAGAACCAGGGGACATAGATTCAAGATAAGTGGCAGAAGGTGTAGGAGGGACATGAGGAAGAACTTTTTCAGGGGTAGTGGGTGTCTGGAATTCGCTGCCCAAGTTGATGGTAGAGGCAGAAACTCTAAACTCTTTTAAAAAGTCCTTGGATCTGCATCTTAAGTGCTGTAAGCTGCAGGGCTATGGGCCGGGTGCAAGAAGGTGGGATTAGAAAGAGCACCTGGGTGTCCTCGAGCTGGCATGGATCAGATGGGTCGAATCACCTCCTTCTGTGCTGTACGGTTCTATGGTTCTATCTAAGAATCATCATGCAAACAAATCAAAGCAGGGTGAAATATTTCAACATATTTCAACAATATTCCCTGTAAGCTGCACAGCCACATTATAAACAGCAAGTTACAGCAAAAATCTATCAATCTCAGATTTAAAATTAACAATTGATCCTCCTTCAATTGTTGTTCACAGAAGACAATTCTAAACTTCTAACACCCTTTGCACGCAGAAGTGTTTCCATATTTCACTCCTGAGAGGTCTGGTTTTAACTTTTAAGACTATGGGCCTAGCCCTGGACTTGCCAACCAGCAGAAGTAGTTTCTCTCTATCTAACCTATCCGTTCCCCTTAATATCTTGAAAATTTCAATCAAATCACTACTTCAAATTTTAAATTCCAGGGAACGTAACCCTAGCATGATCTCTCCTTGTGATTTAACCCTTGGAGTTCAGTTATCACTGTATTCTCTCCAAGGCCAATAAACACTTGCTAAGGTGTAATGCCCAGAATTGCTCACAGTACTCCAGCTGTGGTTTGACCAGGGCTTTGTATAGCTGAAGCATGACTTCTATCCTCTTGTTTTTTAGTCCTCTCGATATGAAGGCCAGCATTCCACAATTTTGCCCACTTAATCTATCAATACCTACAGTAGTTTTATGCTTCCATCCACGCAGCTTACAATACTGCCTGTCTATTTATCATTGGCAAATTTGGATGCGTGGCTTTCAATTCCATCATCTATGTCATTACTAAACACAGTGAATAATTAAGGTTTCAACACAGATTTTTTTTTTTTGCACAAATGGAATTTTTATTATTTGTTTCCTTTACAGCACTGGGGAATGCAAGAGGACCACAACAGAAATGGCTCAGCAGGGGACCAGAAGCCCCGAGCCCCACTTTGGCAATGTATTACTTCTATCAGTAGTTCAGTTCACAGTATCGATCAGAGATTTAGTTTCTTAAAAAAAACACAGAAAAAAAGCACCCTAGAGATTCTTCCAGCCATGGACAAAGTCACACCATTCGTCACATTCTGCCAATTAGAGTACATGCCCATTATCCCTACTCTGTCTTCTGCCACTCAGCCAGTTTCCGAACCAGATCAATGATTTACTCTGAATTCCACAAGCTTCAACTTAAGCCAACAGTCTCTTATGTGGGATTTTATCAAGTGCCTTCTGGGAGTCCATATAAATAGCATCAGTAGACATTCCCCTAACCACTACTTTAGTCATCGCTTCAAAAAATTTAATCAAATTCATCAAACACGCCATGCCCTTTACAAATCCATGCTGGTTCTCTCTGATCAGCTGAAAATGTTCAAGCTGTTTAGTCACCCTATCCTTAATTATAGACTCTAGCAGTTTCCTGACAACAGACGGTAGGTTAACTGGACTCCCTCTGTCACCTTTCTTAAATAGCAGACTGGTATGCTTGATTTTCCAATTTAAAGGAATGGCTCATGAATCAGGAGAACTTTGGAAGATTATAGTACCTGCAATATTCTCACCTAATACCTTTAATGTCTTGGGGTGAAAACCATTTATAGTTGTCACTCTTTAGTGTGAATTTGCTTATGTTAATTTTGCTGAGTCCCTGTCCTTGATAGTTTCCTTGGAATGTTTTGCATGCTGACTTCTTCCTCTACTGTAAATACTGATGTGCAATATTCCAGCATGTCTGCCATTTCCTTGTAATATTTTAAGAAATGAAAAAAGGGACTATACCAGAGTGAATGGCTAGGATGCAAGGGAGTAAAGTTTTGATGGGCTCAAAACCATCAAAGGTGGAAGTGAGGTAATAGTTAAACAAATTAGTGACTGTAAAAATAAGTGGAAGTAAGTGGAGAGTCAAAGACTAAGCAGTTCGGAGCTTGGTAGTAACTTGGGAAAGAGATTTTCCAAGAACCAGGTACAAATGTAAATAGGCGGGGTGGGGAGGGGTGGGTTGGGGTGGGGGGGAGGGGAAGGACAGGGATATGGATTGTCAATTATACTGGTCAGAAATGGTTTTGCCAGTGATAAGGGCATCGATATAGGGAGACCATGGGATGTAGCAAAATCAAGGCCATGGCTGCAAATATGGCTGGGTGAGCTTTTATGGAGGCAGAGGATAAGGGAGGACAGAGAGCTGTGAACTCATAGGGGAGAGAGGGCAAAGAGCAAAAATAGGAGATTGAAATCACTCTATTTTGATGGTAAAATGTGCAAGTAGAAAGAAGTTGAATGTTGAAAATAAAAATGATAGTATGAAGGTTACCAAACTTTTCCAGTATTCCCTCTGACTAAAAGTATTTTATGTTCTGGTCTAAATCTATTGTCAAATGTACTTTAAACAATTAAAATATTAGCTATTAAAAATGAACCTTGACATTTATAGTCTTCTAACTTATTTGCAAGTTTTAATTTCACAAATTCTAACTAGTCAAATGGATTCCAAATCAGAGTCCTGCAGAAACCAGAATGGGATTAGACAAAAGAAATTCACACGAGGAGAAATCTGCTATTATTTTGATAAACATTTTATTATTCAGCATGCTCAACTTAAAAAGGAAGACTTTCGGGCAAATTGTTTTAGTCCAGCCACAATCAAATCCTGTCCAGTAACGTCAGTAATGGCCAGGATTTTTCCTATGGCGAGCGGACTGTGCAGGATCAGATGAGGGCGGGTGCGGAGCCGATTGCCACCCGCGATCGGTTGCTCGCTGCCATTTTACACGGGCGGGCCAATTAACGCCTGCCCATGGTAACATGCGGCCGGTAGCGCTCAGCAGGGGGAGGGAGAGTCGGGGTCAGCGCAAAAGAGCGCAGCAGTCTACTTGAAGCACAAGCTGCCTCAGGGAGATTGAATGGATATTAAAAGGATTGAATAAATGATTTAAAAATTTATTCAAACATGTCCCCTCATGTGACACAGTCACATGAGGTGGGACATGTATTTAGATTTATGAAAATTTATTTATTTATTTAATAAAAGTTCAGGAAACCTCATCCAGCCCGTGGATGAGGTTTCCTGAAAAACGCGAAGGCTGCTTGGGCTTTTCGCCTGCCCGCCAACCTTAAGTTTGGATGGGCAGTGTTCGTAAGTCCTTTAATTAATTTTTTAATGACCTTAATAGGCTGTTTACATTTCGGCAGGCAGCAGCCGTCTCCAACGCACGCCCGCTGAACGAAATATCGCGATGGCGTGCGATGACGTCAGGACATACGCCTGACATCATCACGTGTCATTTTATGCGTCGGCATGTCGGGCCTGCCCCCACACGCCCACCGGAAAATTCTGTCCTGTCAGTATTTAAATGGATTTTGAAAAACTTTGCCATAATATGATTGCCAGAATAATTCTTTTAGAAATGTGCAGAATTTCACAGGCAACCAAGATCTATTCGAAGTGTAAGTCATAGACAAATAAAATTAGATCGTGGACAGATCTAAAAAAATTAAATTAATTATAAAACATAACTAGTGGAGATAAGAGAGTCTCAAAAGGAACCAAGAGTAAAATGTAAGCTAAAAGCATGAACAAAGGTAATATTTTGTCTTTACTCCAAGCTTTTATTTCTTGTTATTTGACCTTGGATTCATAGTAATCCTCCAGTGAATTAGAAACAGAAGAGGTAACATTCAAGAAAGTAAAACCAACCTGGGCTTGTAACAAAAGCAGCAGAAGGTAAGTTTATACTTTGTGTATTCTGCAACAAGGTTATGGTGACCTAAAAAGTGTCCCCAATAATAGTCAGGACAAAAATAACAGATGGCCCTGCTACATGGCTTAAAAAACTAGGGCATTAAGTAGGACACCTGGATAACTTTGCAGATAATCACTGATATTCATAAATCAAGCTATTCTAGATACACACTACATTTGAGTCATAGACTAGAGTCATAGAGGTCTACAGCACAGAAAAAGGCCCTTCGGCCCATCGAGTCTGCCCCAGTCAAACAAGTACCTAACATTCTAATCCCATTTTCCAGCACTAGGCCCAAAGCCTTGTATGCCGTGGCATCGCAAGTGCACATCCAAATACTTTCTTAAATGTTATGAGGGTTTCTGCCTCTACCACCCTTTCAGGCAGTGAGTTCCAGATTCCCACCACCTCTGGGTCAAAATATTCTTCCTCACATCCCCTCTAAACCTCTTGCCCCTTACCTTAAATCTATGCCCCCTGGTTATTGATCCCTCCACCAAGGGGAAAAGTTCCTTCCTGTCTACCCTATCTATGCCCCTCATAATTTTATACACCTCAATCATGTCCCCGCTCAATCTCCTCTGCTCCAGGGAAAATAACCCCAGTCTATCCAATCTCTCCTCATAACTAAAACTCTCCAGCCCAGGCAACATCCTGGTAAATCTCCTCTGCACTCTCTCTAATGCAATCACATCCTTCCTGTAATGCGGATTGTAGAACTGCACGCAATAAATTTGTGTCAAATAAAAGGCAGCAGGAATCTTCATGTGGACAGTAGCAAATCACATTTGTCTAAGTTGATAAAATCACTAGCAGAACTATATCAAAGTCCAGTTTGAACTTGGAGGAGTAGTGGATGGTCTCCTCCAACTGCATGTCTTCATATGTCATTGTAACTCCAGATTACCACTTGATTCCCCCTTCCCTGTCTATGCCCAATTCTTCATTCCCTGCCTTCATTAAATTACTTCAGCCCATCACTTATTTTTCTCTTAAGAACCTAAAACGTGTTTTCAATGCCACAAGGAGGCATTAATAATACATACCAAAGTCATGTGTTTACCTCAATTGTGCTTATGAAGATCCAGTGATGTATGAGTCTTCCTAGTCAATGGTCTCAAAAACATTTAGATAGCACCTTTAATGAAGTAAACATCTTAAAAGCACTTCACAGAGTAGAAAACGGGAAAAGAACATGACCAGGCACCAAGTACCCTTGTAGCAGGAGAAGAATTAGAGAAAGTGGACAAAGACATTGCCAGATATATATTTGGAGAAGGCATTTAAAAGTTTTTAATGAAAGTTCCAGGTTTTAGGGTTGAGATGCTAAAGCCTCTGGAGCAGAAAATGGGGGATATATAATGGATTAGAGATGGAAAAAGGACAGGACAACTGAAACATTTAGCTGGAGAAGATTACAGAGGCAGGGCAAGATATTTGTAAAGGAAGATAAGGTTTTGAAATTCAATACATTAGGGCAGGGATCCAATGGAGGTCAGTAATGATAAGAGGAGGGTATAGGAAGCCTCAGTTGGAGTTTTGAATGAGTTGAATTTATATGTAGGGTGAAATTCAGGAGGTCAGCATGAGGTTATTGGATAAGTTAAGCCCAAATGCGATGAAAAGTTTGAATGAAGGTTTCAGCAATGATGGGGCTGAAGTAAAGGCAGAGATGAGGGATACTGTAGACGTAGACATAGGCAAACATGGTGATGGGTAAGATGTAGGATTTGACATTCAGCTCAAGATTACACAGGATGTTGAAGTTGGAAACCATATGGTTAAGCTTCAGAAAACAGCCAGGATTTGGCAGCCGAGGGTAGTTAGAAGAATCGGAGGCTAAG
Organism: Cetorhinus maximus; assembly: GCF_964194155.1. Taxonomy (NCBI): domain Eukaryota; kingdom Metazoa; phylum Chordata; class Chondrichthyes; order Lamniformes; family Cetorhinidae; genus Cetorhinus; species Cetorhinus maximus. The sequence goes on from NC_135889.1 coordinate 66,770,146, forward strand.
ATACAGGTTTCAATTATCTGTGATCTTCCAATAGTTTGGTCATCAAGTGCACAACCAATGTGCTACCAAGCTATGGGTTATTTCAGGTTTTATCTATTGGCTGTGTTAAGTTCGCCAGGGCAGCTTTTGGAAAGCAATAATGGGCTTCAGCGTCCCTGAGTGAGGAAGGGAAACAAATGGTCACAGTTTTGAAACCATAACATATCCAGCAGCTCTTGCTGGGAAGTGTAAGTATGTGGATGTCATTAAGGAACAGGGTCAGGTTTAGTTATGGTGCACTTCACAGTCACATGGCTTTCTGACACTTGCTATTCAGGTTCACAGAAGAGGAAAAAAAATCACCCAATGAGGTATCAGAAGGCACCGCCAGAACAATAAGAAAAAGACTTGCAAAGACTTACACCACCTCAGAACATCCCAAAACAACAACCAATAAAGTACTTTTGAAGTGTAATCACTGTTGTAATGTTGAAATCTGCATCTTAGCCTCTGATTCTTCTCCACAGTCAATTTGCACAGCAAGCTTCCACAAACAGTAATGAGATAATGAACAAACATCTGTTTTGTTTTGTGATATTGATTGAGGGGTAAATATTGGTCAGTACAGTGGAGATAACTCTCCTAGTCTTCTTCGAAATAGTGTCGTGGGATCTTTTACAACAAATTGAAAAGACAGACAGGACCTCCAACAATGCAGCATTCCCTTGGTACTGCACTGGAGTGTCGGCCTAGATTTTGGTGCTCAAGTCCTGCAGTGTGACGTGCAGCCAGAACCATCTGAGGCAAGATTACTACCAACTGAGCCAAAGTTGACAACTTGAATACAGAGCATGAGTTACTGCATTCAGGAACAGGGAATAAATTGAAAAATATATTTTTAGAAATCAAAGCTGCAGGAAAAATCCAAAATGGTAGTCACAGAAAACAGATATTAGCTCAGTTGTGCTATAACAAATTTTGTCATACAGTGATTAACAATACACAATTTTATTCTTTTAATTTACTGGTATTTTGATTTCACAGGTCAGCGCAGTTTTGTCAACTGTAATTAAATTTTTGATAAACATGTTTATTTTGTTCTCAATAAACATATTTTATTTGGAAGTGTGGGATAAACTAAGCTGAAGAGCTTAATATTGAAACCAGTTGACATTTTCATAGCATGTGTTCCTTGTGCAATTTATCTTTGTCAAATGCTGCATAAAAATAGTTGTTAATTCTGAATGCTCTCTGCATTGATTTATAAATCATGAGTAAAAGGGGATCATTAGTCTTAATAATAGCAAGAAGTTGGCAGGTCATAGACAAACATGAAAATCACAAAATTATTTTGTTTGATTTTGTGTTACGGAAGAAAAGACAATAACAGCGCATTACAATTATCATCTGAGACTAAGACAGTAACACTACAAACAGGGAATTTATGAAAGGCAGCCAAATGCACACTGCTCCAGTTATGACTGAGAGTAATTGTATTGTATTGCTGGCTTAAATTAGGGAAAACAGTGCTCCGTACACATATATTCAAACACACATGCACAGTTTTACTCTTCGGCTTCCATATACTGGTATTCTCAAGACATGCATTGACTGGGCTATAGCTTACAGGTTTTTTTCTTTTAAGTGTTAAGTTAAAAAAGTTGGCTGTGGTTAACGTGTAGTTCAGTGCGGTGTCATCACTAATCCCAAAGCACTAGTTCCCCAAGCCCTCTTCTAAAGGCACCGAATTCTTGGCAAGGCAAAGTTCCACATACCCAGTATCCCTTCTTCATGTGTGAACCTGGACAGTGAGCAGCAGCAGCAGGGATACTGCAGTCATCCAATCCTACTATTCACACAGGACATCAGTTAGTAATCTGCAAGAAGAGCCCCAGAAGATTTCCTCCTCCCTGGAGGATTAACCCAGAACAGAAAAGTGATTGAATCTTGAACCTTGTGGTCTGCAGAGAGTTCAATGACTTATTATTTTAACCAGTTTCACATTACATTGTGCCAAAGGCAAATCTGCAGCATATCGATTGTGAACACAAGAAAGTAGGATTTAGGAACAGGAGTAGGCCATTCTGCCTGCTCCGCCATTCGATAAGATCATGGCTGATCTGTTTGTAGTCTCAATTTCACTTTCTTTTCTGCCCCCGATAACCCTTGACTCTCTTGTCTATCCAAAACACAGCTTTGAATAAATTCAATGAACCAGCCTCCACGACCTTCTGAGGAAGAGAAGTCCATATACAAATGGCCCTCTGAGAGAAAAAATATTTCCTCATCTCCGTTTTAAAAGGGAGACCTCTTATTCTTCAACCGTGCTCCCTAGTTCTAGGCTCCCCCATAGTGGAAACATCTTCTTGCTATCCACCCTTTCAAGTCCCTTCAGGATCTTATGTGCAGAATTTTTCCCTTGGTGGGGATGCTCAGCAGTGGCAGACTGGAGCATTCGGGAAGCTGACTGCCGCCCGCGCTCGGCAGTACACTGCGATTTTACATGGGCGGGCCAATTAAGGCCTGTGAATGAGTGCAAAGGGGTGGGTGGGGGTGGGGGCTTAATGTCTACCGGGTCCAATGGCAACTCGGCGGCTGATTCAAATGCGGCCTCAGCAGCCCCTGGAACGCTGCCACCGAAGGATGCAGAAGTCCTGTGAATGGAGACCGTAGTGGGTGGATACGGCAGGCGGGAGGGCAGGCTAGCGGGGCAGTCGGCCTCGCATTTCTCAGAAGAGTGCCTCGCTGCCCTCCAGGAAGAGGTGGCAGCAAGGAGAGAAACACTTATCCCCAGGGACGGGAGGAGGAGGCCCCCCATCTCACCAAAAAGGCCTGGGAGGAGATGGTATTCAGGGTCAGAAGCTGTGATGAGGCACACATGGGTGCAGCGCTGGAAGTGCTTTAACGATCTCCTGTGATTGGGAAGGGTGAGTACCGCGTTGGCATAGGTCACTTTGCAGCACAGTTAAGAGCTGTCCACCACCCCCCATGGACCTCAGAGGTGTTACAGTGTGAGTGGCAAATATCAATGAGGCAGGATCTGGCCAAGGGGGTGAGCCATGGCTGCTTGGGCTGAGTGCCTTGTGGCTCCAGGTCACGAATCAGCTGAGTCATGCGGGTTGTTCCTCAGGTGGGATTGGCCAGGCTGCAATGGTGATGCAGGTACAGGGTGGACTAATCAATGCTCCTCTACCCTTTCAGGAGAAAACATCCCATAACAACATTGAGAGATCACAGACTGGCGGGGGACCCTCACACCACCTAATCCTCAGCTGATTCAAGCAGGAGGCCCTGGTGTTGGAGAGGCGCCATGCACCTCGGTCAAGTGACCGTGGCAAGGTTGGGGTGCCAGAGGGAGGCAAGAGTGCAGTGCACTGAGGTGAGAATGTGGGATTTTGCAACCATTCCGGTGTAGTTTCTATATTGATGTGACCCTCGAACCTGGAGTCCCCATTGATAATCGAAAAGCGAGGGCACCATGATTCAAATCTCTGTCTCATCAGGGTGCCGGGCATGCACATTGACAATCTAATGACTTAAACTAATGACATGTCCTTCTTCTCCCTTTTAGACTCACCAGTGGCCCTTTGTTCTGAGGATCCTGAAGGCCCACCCCTGACCCTTGAGGACCATCATGCTCAGCACCATCAGTGTCACACCCTCTCATCTCACTGGGCGTAAGATTGTTGTCTAATATATCGGTGCACATCGGTGAGGGCACTTCACACTCGCTTGAGGTGCAGTCAGAGGCAGAGAGTGCCCAGGGTGCCGGCAATTGGAGGACTGCTGGGGACCAGGACAATGCTCAGTCGATGGCTGATGATGGGCCTTTGAAATCGTCCATGAGGCAGCAGATGCTGGATGTCCAGCAGGGTTGGCGGAGATACATGAGGAAATGTGTGCCATAGTGACTGCTGTGGAGAAGTACCTGTGGAGCATAAGCAATGCGTTGACCCTCATGGTCGAGCGCAATACCTCCTCCATGGAGAGAGTGGCGACTCTCATGGAGAGGCTCCTCCACGGGCTCAATTAGGAGTTCATGGGGATGTGCTTGGACCTGCAAGCCCTCACACTGGCAATGACTTCAGCTGGTCTGTGTCAGTGTGGGAGATGGATTAGGCACCCAGTATCCCAGCTAGGTGCCCAGCCATCAGTGGTGAGCAGGGAGGTTCAAAGCGACCTCACGTTGGTGCACGAGCTGCCTGTCGTCTCTGCGGGCTCCTCTCAGGGTGCTCCGGATGATGGCAGCAGCTCCTCTGCTCCTCTGCCAGTGACCATGGCATCTGATGAGTCTGCGACGACTGGGAAGATGCCAGCCGGAGCACTGGCCACTCCGTCCCAGGCAGGGCCAGCACAGGCTCCAGAGGCCAGAGGACACCTGTCAAGGTCATCAAGGCCAACAGGACAGAAGAGTGAGCAGGCTGCCTCCAATGCTGGTGCCAGCGAGAGGGGAGCACCTAGACATAGCACCCGTAAGCGAAAACTTAAAGCACCTTAAACACAACACGCCCTGATTACGGGTGATATTTGTTTCCCCTATTTTTCTGTTTTTTTTTTTAATGGGGTGATGTAAAACACCGGTCAGTGTTAATTTCTGCAATGTTTGTAAGTCAGAAGTAAATTATATTTTTTTTAACAACTGGCCTCTGGATGCTTCATTTATTCTGTAGGTGCAGGATAAGCCATGATGTTATGTTGGACATGTGACTCCTTAAGCTTTATTGCACTGGCACATAGTGTATGTTGTTGACCAAGGAACTAGTGCTGTCAGGGATTGAGTATGGAGCGTGTGGTGGTGGTTCTTATTTGGTAGGCTAGCTCAAGCAGTATTGGATCAAAGCATCCTGGGTGTCCCTGCCTCCCTGGAGGTTACCCAGGTCAGCGTCTATGCTCTCAGCGTCTCCTGACCGTGCTCATCCTTGGACTCATTACTGGACTCATCGTCTGTTGCCTGTGCAACTGCACCAAGAGCTTCTTCCTCCACTGCGTCCCCCCTTTCCAGTGCCAGATTGTATAGAGCGCAGCATGCAACCACTATCAGTGACGCACGATCTGGGAGGCACTGCAGTGCAACCCCTGAACGGTCCAGGCATCGGAAGCACATCTTGAGAAAACCGAGATTCTCTCTACCACCGCCCTTATGGAGGCATGGCTGCTGTTGTACTGCTGCTCGGCCTCTGTTCTTGGGTGGCGGCGAGGCATCGTGAGCCACTTTTTGAGCGGATAGCATTTGTCACAGAGCTGCCTGACCTTGGCGCAGCCAGCTGGGCTGGAGCACTGAACAGCCTCAGGACCTAGGAGTGCCTCAGGATGTAAGCATCATGAGAACTGCAAGAGTATCGTGCACACACTTGCAGAATCTGCATCCTGTGGTCACACACTATCTGCAAGTTCATGGAGTGGAATCCCTTCCTGTTGACAAAGGTTCCCAGCTCACCCGCTGGCACCTTGATGGCCACATGTGTGCAGTCGATTGCACCTTGGACGCAGGGGAACCCAGTGATCACTGTGATCTGGCTCGCGCTGCCTGGCTGGCCTCGTCCATACAGTAGTGAATGAAAGTCAATATACGCCTGAACAGAGCATCTGTCACCAGTTTGACGCAACTGTGGACAGCTGATTGGGAGACTCCACACACATCCCCCACTGACCCTTGGAAAAAGCCAGAAGCATAGAAGTTGAGGGCCACCGTGACCTTCAGTGCTACTGGCATGGGGTGTCCACCCACACAGTCAGAGCTGATCTCAGAGCCGATCCTCTGACAGATGGAGGTCACTGTCTCCCTTGAGAGATGGAGCCTCCTTTGGTATTGCACCTCAGACATATTGAGGTAGCTGCATCGCTGCCTGTAAACCCTGGCAGCAGGATATTAGCATCTTCTGAAGCCCCTTCCGCCTTGGCCTTCCTGTTGGCCCTGCGCCCCTTCTGCCTGCGCCTCTCCTCCCACAGGTCACTCCCCTGGAAGCTGCATAGGGACAACTGGCCTCTTCCCCCTTCTGGCTCTCTCTTCCTCCTCAGAGGAGATGCCTCCAGCAGAGACCACAATCCCCATTACCAGGGTAAGGGAAGGCTGTCTGATACCTGGAAGGCCGCAGGTGGTGTAAATCCTCTGGGGGTCTGGAAAACAACACTGAGTCCTGCACTGAAGCCTCTAAATGCAGCTCTGAAGTGAAATGATGCTGTCCTGTTGCACAGAAGCAAGCAGCAGCAAGCGATATCCAAAACTCCTCACTAATCGCTTTGTCAAGGCCACTGACCTCTCTTATCCCGCCTGTGGATGAGGTTTTACAAATTGTGGCCTGCCCGCCTGCCCATTTTGCCCGTGCGATGGCCAAAAGTCGCACGGGCTACGTAAAGTCGGAGACAATTGGTCTCTCAAGGGCCTTAACTGGCCACTTAATTAATGGTGGGCGCGCCTCCGTCTTCATCGCGTGCCCACCTAACAAAATATCATCGGAGTGCGTGTTGACGTCAGCATGCTCGGCCGATGTCAATGCGCTTTATTTCATGCTTGGGCGTGCCAGGTACGCGCCCGCACGTCAAGGGTAAAATTCTGCCCTATATGTTTCAATAAGATCACCTCTCATTGTTCTAAACTCCGATGTATAGGCCCAACCTGTTCAATCTTTCTTCTTAAGATAAGCCCTTCACCCCAGGAATGAGTCAAGTGAATCTTGCCTGAACTGCTTCTAACACAACAATCGGCGGAATTGTCCCAGATTTGCACTAAGTGTGGTAGCAGGCAGGGAACATGACATTTTACCCACCAGCCGTGATGGCAGCTTCTCACGCCGTATTATTCCAAAACCTGCCATATTAATTATACATTTCCTGGAAACACGCCGTTTTGATGGCGGACGGGCTTTCATTCGCCCACCACGCCATCACCTCACCACTTCATTACACTGGACACCATATTTAAAGTGCAGCCGCGTGCACATCTCTCAGTGCTTCCAAACCAGGACTGCTGCATGGAAGACATGGCTCCGAAAGGCAAAAAGACTACATGCCCCAGGTTTAATGACGCATCCCTCGAGTGCCTCTTGGATGCCATGGAGGCCCGCCGTGACGTCCTCTAAGCCCACTTTAGCTGCAGGATGGGCAGCAACATCACCAATCTAGTTTGGGAGGCAGTGGTCAATGCCAATGCACTTCAAAAGAGGACAGCTACCCAGTGCCGCAAGAGGATGAATGATCTCCTCTGTTTCTCTAGGGTAACTCAATCTTCCCATCACTCTCAGGGAAGGAGGTAAAAGTGGAGGGGGTATTGCAATATTGATCAAGGAATCAATTACAGCAGTAAGGAGGGATGACAACTTAGAAGGTTCCTCAAATGAAGCCATATGGGTAGAACTGAAAAACAAAAAAGGAGCAATCACATTGCTGGGAATGTACTTAGGCCCCCAAACAGTCAGAGAGAAATAGAAGAGCAGATATGTAGGCAAATTTCAGAGAAGTGTAAAAATAATAGGGTAGTAATAATGGAGGATTTCAACTTCCCCAACATTAACTGGGTTAGTCATAGTGTGATAGGTTTAGAGGGAGCGGAATTCTTAAAATGCATCCAGGAGAGCTTTTTAAGCCAGTATGTAGAAGATCCTACAAGAGAGGGGGCGGTCCTGGACTTAATTTTCGGGAATGAAGCTGGGCAAGTGGAAGAGGTATCAGTGGGGGAGCATTTTGCAGATAGTGATCATAACTCCGTTAGATTCAAGGTTGTTATGGAAAAGGACAAGGATGGACCAGAAATCAGAGTTCTAAATTGGGGGAAGGCTGATTTTAATAAGATCAGATATGATTTGGCCAGATGGGACTGGGAGCAGCTACTTTTAGGTAAATCTGCGTCAGAGCAGTGGGACTCATTCAAGTAGGAAATAGGAGAGTACAGGGCCAACATATTCCAGTAAAGACAAAGGGTGGGACCAAAAATCCAGGGATTCGTCGAGGGATATACAGGGATGTCAAGGGATATAAAGGATTGGATAAAGAGAAAAAGGGAGGCTTAAGGCAGATACCGAGGGCTCAAAACAGTGGAAGGCCTAGAGGAGTATAGAATGTATAGGAGGGAACTTAAAAAGGAAATTAGGAGAGCAAAAAGGGGGCATGAGAAAACATTGGCAGGTAAAATAAAGGAAAATCCAAAGTTATTTTACAAGTACATTCAGAGTAAGAGGATAACTAAGGAAAGAGTAAGGCCCATTAAGAACCATAGTGGTAATTTGTGTGTGGAGCCGGAAGACGTAGGTAGGGTTTCAAATGAACACTTTGTGACAATGTTCACAAGTGAGAGGGATGACATGGGTATGGAAATCAGGCAGAAGGACTGTGATATAATTGAAGAAATTAGCATCGAAAGGGAGGAGGTTCTAAGTGGTCCGGCAGGCTTAAAAGTAGATAAATCTCCAGGCTCGAATGAAATGTATCCCAGGCTGTTGAGTGAGGCAAGGGAGGAGATGGCAGGGACGCTGGCAATAATTTTCAATACATCTCTGGCCACAGGAGAGGTGCCAGAGGACTGGAGGACAGCCAATGTGGTACCGTTATTCAAGAAGGGAAGAAGGGATAAACCACGGAACTACAGGCCAGTCAGTCTAACCTCAGTGGTGGGGAAACTATTGGAAGCAATTCTGAGGGACAGAATTAATCTACACTTGGAGAGGCAGGGATTAATAAAGGACAGCTAGCATGGTTTTGTTAAGGGGATGTCATGTCTGACCAATTTGATTGAATTTTTCGAAGGAGGTGACCAGGTGTGTAGATGAGGGCAATGCATTTGACGTAGTCTACTTGGACTTCAGCAAGGCTTTTGATAAGGTCCCGCATGGGAGACTGATAATGAAGGTAAGAGCCCATGGGATCCAAGGCAATTTGGCAAATTGGATCCAGAATTGGCTGCGTGGCAGGAAGCAGAGGGTGATGGTCGAGGGGTGTTTTTGTGACTGGATGCCTGTGTCCAGTGGGGTTCCACAGGGATCGGTGTTGGGTCCCTTGCTGTTTGCAGTAGATGTAAACGATTTAGACTTGAATGTAGGAGGGTTCATCAGTAAGTTCACGGATGACACGAAAATTGGTGGGGTAGTAAATAGTGAGGAGGATAGCCTTAGATTACAGGTGATTATAGACGGGCTGGTCAGATGGGCTGATCAGTGGCAAATGAAATTTAATCCGAATAAGTGTGAGGTGATGCACTTGGGCAGGACAAACAAGGCACGGGAATACACGATGAATGGTAGGACCCTGGGAAGTACCGAGGATCAGAGGGACTTTGGTGTGCATGTCCACCGGTCCCTTAAGGTAGTGGGACAGGTAGATAAGGTGGTTAAGAAGGCAAAAGGGATACTTGCCTTTATTAGCCGAGGCACAGAATATAAGAGCAGGGAGGTTATGCTGGAACTGTATAAAACGCTGGTTAGGCCACAGCTAGAGTATTGCGTGCAGTTCTGGAATCCGCATTATTGGAAGGATGTGATTGCTTTAGAGAGAGTGCAGAGGATATTTACCAGGATGTTGCCTGGGCTGGAGAGTTTTAGTTATGAGGAGCGATTGGATAGACTGGGGTTATTTTCCCTGGAGCAGAGGAGATTGAACGGGGCATGATTGAGGTGTATAAAGTTATGAGGGGCATAGATAGGGTAGACAGGAAGGAACTTTTCCCTTTGGTGGTGGACGGATAAATAACCAGGGGGCATAGATTTAAGGTAAGGGGCAGGAGGTTTAGAGAGGATGTGAGGTCGAATTTTTTCACCCAGAGGCTGGTGGGAATCTGGAACTCACTGCCTGAAAGGGTGGTTGAGGCAGAAACCCTCATAACATTTAAACAGTATTTGGACGTGCACTTGTGATGACATGGCACAGAAGACTGTGGGCCTAACCCTGGAAAATGGGATTAGAATAGTTAGGTACTTATTTGACTGGCGCAGACTCGATGGGCCGAAGGGCCTTTTTCTGTGCTGTAGACCTCTTTGACTCTATGACTCAACTCACACACTCACAAACCCATCACACTTCCATAGTGCCCTCACTCACTGCCAGTTCAAGGGGGGACATCATTCACTCTCTCTACACATACCTTCATTGTCCTCATCCCGTCCATGGAACCATTCACCACCCACACATGCCAGGCACACTTATCATCCAGCCTGGCAGGTGTCCTGCTTGCACTCTCTTCATCTCTATTCATTCAGGACAAGCTGGCGCACAACAAGAGGGAGAGATCGCAGATTGTTGGAGGAATGCCTGAAATCAAGGTCCTCACAGACTTTGCAAACAGAGCCATCCAGCTGGCCGATGAGGATCCACACCATTCCTGTGCTGATGGTGAGGTCGGCGGTGCTCCACCGAATGAGGACCCAGCAGTGGAACATCCATCAGACAACCACGCTGTGAGTGATGTGTCCTGTTTCACAGGCCATGCCCTAATTATCTCTCCTTGCTTTCACAAACACATCTGAGAAACAGCCGATGGAGTCCACAATCCAGGGCCTCAAATCAAGCCCCGAAGAAACCTCTGGAGAGGAATCTAAAGGCACTCTCGTTGAAGTCCTGTCACAGCGCTCACCCACACCCTCCACCAGTGCAGAGACACACACCTCAGTGGGACCTAGCTTTAGAGTAGCATCGGGATCACAATCTGGTGAGCACATTGCACTTTCTGGTCCACAGCAGGTGGCAGCACGGACTTCCCGGGTGTCTGGTACTCGGAGGACTGCTGGACTCGGTCATGTCTGTTGCTGGAGCTGCAAAGGCAAGTTTGGGAACAGAAGGAAGGGATATCCGCTGCACTCCTCAGGGCTCCTCAGATTGCAAGGCATGATGGAGGAGTCCGTCCACCCTCAGGCTGAGGCGATAAAGCCAGCATGCCAATGCAGCAAGGTCAAACTGGTAGGATGGCGGTTACCATGGAGACCTTGGTCTAGGATGTCGCTCCTGCACTGCTGCGCAGGCTGAACTCCATTGCTGACGCCACAGTTGGCTTCCAACAGCGTGTACGCAAGAGGGGTTTGGGCAGCTTGATCTCACTCCAGCTACCCCTTCTCAAAGAGTCAGCCAGGGGCCCTTGGGCACCCATCAGGAGGAGGATCAGCAGGTGCACACCCCAGGGCCATCCACCCAGGTGACTCCAGGAGTGTCCAGCCTATCCGAATCCCCTCTTCCTATGACTCCAGCAGCTCCAGCTCCACAGCTCGTGGGGGGTGCCACTGCCACACAGCAGGACCCTGAAAGCAGGCAGGGGCCCTGCAGGTCTCGGACCTCCAGAGGACACCTGTCAAGGTCATCACAGACAGCAGGCTGTCTCCACCTTCACTGTTGATGTCTGGGGAGCATGAAGCGGCAGGGTTAGGAAGGTTAAGAAGGCAGCTCTTTTGTGTTACAAACAAATAAACTAAATTATCAAAATCAGGGACAAAGTAAAAGGCATAGTTGCACAGCCTGGGCACTGGTGTTAACCATTTGTACATAATGTTCACTATTGTCAATAAACTCCCAAGAATGTCTCCCTGCCTACGGCTCCTTGTTCTGATGAGCAGTGTTTGTGGCACTCAGATGTGAAACCTCTCTGCACAAGGTAAAGGCAGGTGTCTCAGTCCAGGGCCTCTTCCCTATGCTTTATGCAGCCTTCAGGTCAAAGTAATGGTCCGGCCTCACACTCACTGGACACATTACCGATGCCTGCACCTTGGCGGGGCTTTTCATTGCTGCCTGAGTGTCGTAGGCAGGCATCACCAAGTTCCATCATTCTCCCTGTGTGTTCTCAGCACCTTTAAGGTGGGGCTGGCCCCCATCCCTTCAGCATCTGTGACCAGTGACACTGTGCTCCTGAAGGAGTCAGGTGCTGACGGCGGACAAAGGATCGGGTGCTTTTAAAGTTTCATGACTGCATCTCCATGATATGACCCTGATCAGAGAGCGCAAGTGAGCTGTCCTCTGCCAGACAGCAGTCAGACATTCTCAGAGGCTGTGTGAAGGTCTATGGAGTGTCCTCACTACATGTCATCATCATCCTCCTGGAATTGAGAAGGCCTCCACTGCTTCTCCATGGCAGGAGCATTATCACAGAGGGTATGTGTGCTGCAGCCAGCCAGACTGAAGTCAAACGTTCATTCATACAATGTGAGGATCTACGGTGTCTCCTCGTGGCATGTCGTCATCATCCTCCACAAATCTAGCAGCTATGAGGGCCTCCCGAGCACGCCTGCCTCGTCTGGCCAGTGCGAGGGCCTCATCGCCGTCATCGTCACCTTTGAGGACCTGCTCACCCTTATCACAGTCTACGTCCTCCTCATCAGAGGAGACTTCCAGCTCCTCTATCTCCTCCTCAGCCAGCTCCTCTCCCCTTTGCAATGCCAGGTTGTAAAGGGTGCAGCAGGCGATGATGCTGCGTGACACTCTCTGTGGACTATATTGCAGGGCTCCACCAGACTGGTCCAGGCACCAGAACCTCATTTTCACCATCTGATGGTTTGCTCCACCAAGTTGCGAGTTGCGGCATGAGCCTCGTTATACCTTACTCTGCTGCATTCTGAGGCCGCCGCATGGGTATCATCAGCCACATTCTCTGCGGGTAGCTCTTGTCCCCAAGGTGCCATCCCTGCAGCCTCTCTGGACTCTTGGAAGACTTCAGGGATCTGTGACTGACTGAGAATGTAGGAGTTGTGGACATTCCCTGGAAACCATGTGCAGACCTGTAGGATGTGTTTGTGGTGGTCGTACAGCAGCTCCACATTCAGCGAAATGAAGCCCTTGCAGTTGACATAGTTGACCACTTGTTGCGACAGAGATCTGAGCACCTCGTGAGTGCAGTCTTTTGCACCCTGCACTTGTGGGAAACCCGAGATCTGGGCAAATCCAATCACTCTTGCATCCTGGCTTTCCTCGTCCCCGGCGAAATGCACAAAGTTGTGTTCCCTCGCAAAGATGGCATCCGTGATCTCATGGATACACTTGTGGGTGGAGGCTTGTGAAATCCCACAGAGGTCACCTGTGGAGCCCTGAAAGGGGCCACTGACATAAAAATTGAGCGCCGCGGTCACTTTCGCGGCCACTGGCAGTGGATGCCCTCCTGTCCCCGTGGTGCCAAATCCTGCAGTATCTGGCAGATGTGACCGACCAGTTCCCTAGAGATGAGCAGTCTTCGGCGACACTGGTTCTTGGTCATCTGCAGGAATGAAAGGCAGCGCCTACAGATCCTGAGTTTAGCTAGGCGTCGAACAGCGACAGCTCGCTGTGGCTTTTCAGCGGGGTGTGCGGCACTCCAGCCGCCCCTTCTTCCTGCAGGTGCTGCTCCTCCCTTTGCCCAGTCAGGCACTTCCGCCGCTCTCTTCTCTTTCATCTCTGCTCTCTGTACGCCACAAGGCATACAGCTAGTTCAGCAGGCTCCATGCTACTGATGTACTCCTCCTGCAGGATGAAAGAGAGGTGCATGGGTTAGCATAGGTGTTCTAAGAACCTCTTGGTTAAGTCTGAAGGCCCCTTAATGCATCCCGGAGAGTGCTGACCACCACTTGGATGGCCAGAGTTTAGTGCGTTGCATGGCTTCCAAAACCCCAACTGCCTCTGCCCCACTCCACCTGACCAATTGGCAGCAGCCTTGCCCACTGGAGTGCATGCTGTGCTCTCAGCTCAGATGCAGGCATTCTCTTAACCCATACTGCAAGGCTGCACTGTTAGCTTGAACCATGGGGGAGGCTGGTTCAAACTTGGATGATGACATTGCATGGGGTTGTGAGTGCCACCATCAGTGACTGCTCCCGGCCAGCTTTAGCAAGGAGATTGTACAATGTGCCCAGTCACCCAACTGTTCTGCAGTCCAATAAAACGCTCATTAGTTTGCAGTCTGATCCCGAGGGGTGAAACGCTCTAGAGCACTAGGTGGCACTTTCATGCCTCTGCGTTGCTCAAGTGGGCAGATAAGCTTGACTCCACTCATGTAAATGTGGCTACGTCTGAACTGTCTCTGCTGTGTAGAATTGGTCACTTTATACAAGGTTTCCCTAATGCATCGCTGCTTCCCTCTCCCCCGCCCCGCAAGTGCTTGTACACTACCTTCAACTGCAGGGCAGCCCTTGCACCCCCACCCCCCCAACATGCCTCAACTGCAGGGCAGCCCTTGCCCCCCAACTCCCCCAATCAATGCGCATCAACTGGAGGGCAGCCCTTACCCCCCACCTCGAACGTGCCTCAAACTTGAAGCCTAACAGGCAACCCCTGTGACCACTGCGCAACGTTATTGTGCACCCACCTCTGTTTTCCACTCAAAGTGCAGCCCGCCAAGTGCACACCTTATATATGCCGTTGTGAAACATATTGGTGTGATTGAGGGCAGATGATCCAGCTGGGGCGGGGAATGGGGTTGCAGATGATTTCAGCCAGCTGGCCTTATAATGATATGTTGATGTATTACAATGAGGCTCCTGATGTCTGATGGCGCAAAACGCGGCCCGCCATTGACGTGCTGAGCAGACGATCGCAAACTGGTTTCGTGATGTTGTAAAACCAATTTCAGGCCTTCTCACCATATTGTCCATTCACACCGCTGAGCACGTCTGACGCTAGCAGGCATGGAAAATTCCCCCCTATATCTTTTTTTAAATAAGGAGACCAAACTGTAAAAAATACTCCAAGTGTGGTCTCACCAAGGCCCTGCATAGCTGCAGTAAAACTTCCCTACTTTTATATTCCATTTTCCTTGCAATAAATGCCAACATTCCACTTGCCTCCCTAATTACCTGCTGCACACTAACTTTTTTGTGATTCATGAACCAGGAACCCAGATTATTCTGTAACACCCACAAGTTCCACAACCTCTCTCCATTTAAATCGTATACTGCTTTTCTATTTTTCCTGCCAAAGTAGACAAGTTCACATTTCCCCACATTAGACTCCATATGCCAAATTTTTGCTCATTCACTTAACCTATCTATATTCCTTTGCAGACTCCTTATGTCCTCTTCACAACTTACTTTCTTACCTATCTTGGTGCCATCAATAAATTTAGCTGCCACATATTCGGTCCCTTCGTCCAAGTTATTGATATAGATTGTAAATAGTTGAGGCCCCAGCACTGATCCCTGTAGCACTCCCCTAGTTACAGCTTGCCAACCTGTAAGTGACCCATTTATCCCCACTCTCTGCTTCCTGTTAGCTAACTATCATGGTTCCTTCACTGTTGCTGGGTCAAAATCCTGGAACTCCCTTCCTAACAGTACTGTGGGTGTACCTACACCACATGGACTGCAGCGGTTCAAGAAGGCAGCTCGCCACCACCTTCTCAAGGGCAACTAGGGATGGGCAATAAATGCTGGCCCAGCCAGCGAAGCCCACATCCCATGAATGAATTAAAAAAACCTAATTCTTTATCCATGCTAATATGTTACCCCCACGCCGTGAGCTCTCATCTTGCGGCACCTTAACAAATGCCTTTTGGAAATCCAAGTATACTACATCTACAAGCTCCAACTTACTTGTTACTTCTTTAAAAAAACTCTAATAAATTTGTTAAACATGATTTCCCTTTCACAAAATCAAGTACACGCTGTCTGATTCCATTATGATTTTCTAAGTATCTTGCTGTAACCTCCTTAATAATGGATTCTAGCAATTTCCCTGTGAGAGATATGAGGCTAACTGGCCTCTAGTTTCCTGCTTTCTGTCTCCCTCCTTCCTTGAATAAAGGTGCTAGCATTTGCTATTTTCCAATCCACTGGGACCCATCCAGAATCTAAGGAATTTTGTAAGATTATAACCAATGCCTCAACTGTCTCTGCAGCCACTTTATGTAACACCCTAGGATGCAGGCCATCTGGTCCTGGGGACTTGACAGCTTTTGGGTCTAATAGTTTTCCTAGCACCATTTCCCTGGTGATGGTGATTGTTTAAGTTCCTCCTTCCCTCTCACCTCTTGATTTTCAAGTATCTTTGGAAAGTTTTCTAAATTTTCTGCAGTGAAGACAGACACAAAATACCCATTCAACGCCTCTGCCTTTGCCTTGTTTAATCTTTGGCATTCTCTACCCCAGAGGATTGTGGATGCTCCACTGTTGAATATTTTAAGGCTGAGATAAACAGAATTTTTGGTCTCTCAGGGAATCAGGGATATGGGGAACGGGTGGAAAAGTGAGTTGAAGTCGAAGATCAACCATGATTATAATGAATGGCAGAGCAGACTCAATGGACCATATGGTCTACTCCTGCTTCTATTTCTTTTGCTCTTGTAGGATTTTATAAACACTATTGCTTATTTGTCATTTTATACTGAATTAGAAAGAGCCGTTCATGCAGTTCACAGAGTATGAATAAATCAGTGAAAACAATAATCAATTAGGCCCATCTCTTTAATCAGAAAACATTAATACTCAATACTGAAGCCCTCTTCTCTCTCACATCTTGCACCCACTCCCCCACCCCTAGCTTCCCGACTGCCTGCCCCTGCTGATCCCGCCCAACGAAGGAAAAATCCTCCCCATGGAATTTTAAGTGCTAATTATGTTCAGTGCAACTCAAGTTCTGGGATCTTTGCATTAGTTTAAAAAATATCACACTGAAAATAGACCCTACTCACAAAACTGGCCATGACCCCCCAGGAAGAATGGATCACCATTAAAAGTTTCCACTAATTGCACTGGCAATTTGAGGATCTTCAAAATTAAGCTGGTTCTTTTGGATGTAAGGACCTTTTTAATATAATTTTCTTTTAACTAAGAAACAAATTACTGTATTCCAAATATAACTAAGAAATGCTTCTGTATAATTTTTAGTCATTTAAAATTAGGTTACGAACCGATGGTGATAGACACCACAATTAAAAATACACATTTTAATAAAATTACACCTAGTTAACACTTTCAAATATATCAAGCAACATTTTTTAAAACAGTAATTTTGAAATTATGTTTTAAAACTCTACTGATTGTGCTGGTTCATGGCAGATTTTACGTTTGTTTTGCAAATTAGTTTGAGCAGAAACGCGAGAAGAAAAAACTCTTCCCAAAGCAGGTGCATTTTAGGCACAATTTCACCAACTGCACCCAAAGCAGAAACTCTGTCCCAACATGTTTCGTTAGATGGGGATGCGGACAACATTGGCAAGACCAAATTCATTTTGTAATACAAGTCACACTGAGGGCATTAAGAGCCAGTTATGTAGTACAAAACTGGAATCACATTTAGGCCAGGCCAGGTAGGGGTGGCAATTCCTTTGCCTGGTGGGCATGCGTGAACCGGTCATTTTTTTTAAAGAAAACAACAATCCAGTAACTTTTGTAATCATTTTATCTGGCACTAGAAGACGGATTACCAGATTTATTGAATTTAACTTCATAGTTTGCATTGTAGGAATTGAACACATGGGCCTAGAAATTCAATTGTGCCAAAAACAGGGTCACAAGGCACAAGCACTGCAGCAGGTAGCAGGGACCAAGTGAAATTGGTATTGGCAGCTATTTATCATGGCTCAGGCTCGCAACAAGCAATCTTCATTGGCTGCCTGCATGTTTGGGAAAGGGTAGGGAAATAGTTTGACATGCCACTTAAAAGTCAGTCTGTACCTCTTAAAGAGGAGGTGCACCCTAGCTGCAGACAGCGGGGAATCTTTGCAAGTTGGAAAATGGCTGCAATATATCCAGAGAAAGAACTCAGGCTCTCTAATGCAGATGCCTTAGTCCAGGCAGTAGACAGAAGGGAGGTCTTAATCCTGCAATTTAGCTTTTGTGGAGCAGGGGCATAGGTGGGAAAGCGAGCAGTGCCTTAATTACATTACCACTACTTTTTACACAACTTTCTAAATAAAAAAAACCTAGCTATTATGTAAAACTAGAAAATAAGGTTCTGGGGCAGAACTTCCTGGTCAGCGTGCGAAGGTGGGACCTGCACGCTGACACGTAAAATGACACAGGGTGACGTCGGGCGTGCGTCCCAACGTCACCCCGCATCATTTAGATTTTCAGTTTGGTTGCCGAACTGTCAAAGGCTTGTTAAGGCCTGTTAATTACCTAATTGAGGTCGTTGTCAGGGCTGCCCATCCAACCTTATGGTTAGCGGCCAGGCCGGGAGCCCAGGCAGGCTTCTGAAAAAACATGAAACCTCATCCACGAGCGAGAGGAGGTTTCATGAGGGTTTTAAGAATGTTTATTAGGTTTTAACATTTAAGTAATTGACAAGTCCCAGCTCATATGACAGTGTCACATGAGGGGACTGTCAATAATTTTTTTTCGTGCATGCGTGAAAGAGCACGCAGACCTGCTCAGGGAAATCCCCCCCGCCCGCACAGGGAGCGCACAGCGCTTCAGGGTGGACGTCCCGCCCACAAACACGCCCGCACAACCCCTTGATAGGCAGAAAATTCTTCCCCTGGATCTCCCTCCCCACACAATACGGGATTTCTGCTGCAGCATCAGGAGAGAGGAGGTCATTTAAAGGGAGCAGAATCCCAAAGATCAGGAGATTGAGTTGAAGCACAAAATAGGTATAGTTTTGGGCTCAAGTTGAGGGAGACATGCCCATTATTGTGCCTTCTCCTTCCAAAAAGGGGCACTAGTGAGTTTTCAGCTACTACCCTAGGGCATACAGTCACCCTTCTCCTGGAAGATCTTGCAGTCAGCAGGACCATTGGGAGAAGGCAGGAAAATCAGGCAAGTGGCAGGATCCATTCTCCCTATTCGCCAATTGTATGAGGCGGCCGGCAGCCTTCCTGTCTGGGGTGAGAATCTAATTTGGGATGAGAAGGTGCTATACAGCCTCACCTTCCAACTTTCTTGTTATACTGCTCTTCTTCAAAGGAAAACGGCGTTTAGGATTTTTGAAACCAATGTTAATTTACTTCAGACAAAAAGCAAGTCCATTCCAAATACACTGTGCAGCAAGTTATAGATTTTCTCAAATGTAGTCCTAAAACACCTCGAACAATAACAGCCTGCAAATAACTACTTTTCATTTGGGGAGGGGTGGGGCAGGGAGGAGAGGTTAAAAGAGCAGGTCCACAATCACACTACCATTACGTTTTACACAAATTTCTAACATAAAATGATGAGGTAACTGAGAGGTTTGATGAGGGTAATGGTGTTGATGTGGTGTATGTGGACTTACAGAAGGCACTTGATAAAGTACCGCACAACAGACTTGTGAGCAAAGTTAGAGTTCATGGAATAAAGGGGACTGTAGCAACATGAAAGCAAAATTGGCTGAGTGACAAGAAACAAGGGAGTAGTGGTTAATGGATGTTTTTTGGACTGGAGGAAGGTTTATAGTGGGGTTCCCAGTGGTCAATGTTGGGAATCCTGCTCTTCCTGAAGTTTATTAATGACCTAGGCCCTGGTATACAGGGCACAACTTCAAAATTTGCAGATGTTACAAAACTTGGAAGCATTGTGAACTGTGAGGAGGATAGTGTAGAACGTCAAGGGGACATAAACAGTTTGGTGGAATGGTCGGACAAGTGGCAGATGAAATGTAATACAGAAAAGTGTGAAGTGATTCATTTTGGTAGGAAGAACATGGAGAGACAATATAAAATAAAGGGTACAGCTCTAAAAGGGGTACAGGAGCAGAGTAACCTGGGTGTACATGTGCATATGTCATTGATGGTGGCAGGATAGGTTGAGCGAGCTGTTAATAAAGCTTACAGCAGACAGGCTCTATTAATAGAATACAAAAGCAAGGAAGTTATGTTAAACTTGTATAGAACACCGGTTTGGCCTCAACTAGAATATTGCATCCAGTTCTGGGCACCATACTTTAGGAAGAATGTGAAGGCATTAGAGGGAATGCAGAAAGAAAATCACAAGAATGGTTCCAGGGATGAGGAAATCCAGTTACATAGATTGGAGAAGTTGGGACTGTTTTCTTTGGAGAAGAGTAGGTTGAGAGGAGATTTGATAGAGGTATTCAAAATTATTAGGGGTCTGGACAGAGTAAATAAGGAAAAACTGTTCCTATTGGTAGAAGGATTGAGAACCAGAAGGCACAGATTTAAGGTAATTGGCAAAAGAATCAATGGTGACATGAGGAAAAACCTTTTCATGCAGTAAGTAGTTAGGATCTGGAACGCACTGCCTGAGAGTGTGGTGGAGGCAGGTTCAATCAAGACATTCAAGAGGGAATTGGATTATTATCTGAAAAGGAAGAATATGCAGGGCTAGGGGAGGCGGGGGATTAGCACTAGGTGAATTACTAGGAGAGCCAGCACAGAAGTGATGGGCTGGATGGCCTTCTGTGTTGTAGCCATTCTATAATTCTGTAGAAATAATATAGTGCAATAAAAACATCTGAACTGGAACTCATATCTCAATTGCAAGAATAGATTAACTGGTAAAAACATATTTCTAGCACTTACAATTATGCACTGGAGTGCTCAGTCACAGGGACAATGGAAAAGTCAGAAGGTTCATTCCTGCCCCACAGAAATGTTCCAGAGTCATAGGGAAGAATTTTCCCCTCGTTGCAGGGGAAGTTCAGGAGCAGGCACGCCTCTGATCAGCGTCCCCAATTGGGGGTGAGCCATTTTACTTGGGCGGGCCAATTAAGGCCTGCCCAGTGTGATGTCCGCCAGGAAGCGCTATGCGCTCCCTGTGCAGGTGGTGGTGGGGGGATTCCCTAAGCTTGGAGTGTGTTCTTTCGCGCATGCGCGCGAAAGAGCACACTCATCTCCCTGAGGCTAAGTGCTGCCTCAGGGAGATCGGCGCCAATTTTAAAATGGTACATGTAGAGAAATGAAATTTCCCTGACATGTCCCCTCATGTGACATTGTCACATGAGCTGGGACATGTCCATCACTTTTAAGTAAACTTTTATTAAATTTTTAAAAACCTATATGAAACCTCATCCCACCCATGGATGAGGTTTCATGCTTTTTCTGAAGCCCGCCAGGTCTCCAAGCCTGCCTGCCAACCTTAAGGTTGGACGGGCAGGTCCATTAACTAGCCTAATTACTTTTTAAATGGCCTCAATTGGCCGTTGACAGGCCAGCGGGCACACAGGTGATTCGGCTCAGCCCTCGCCGACCTGAAAATTGAAATGACGTTGGGATTTCCATCCGACGTCACCCCACGTTATTTTACGCGTCGGTGAGTGGGCCTCAACCCTCGCCCTCAATATCCTACCCATAGGTACCCAGCCTATTTCATCTGTCTATCACTCACTTTGAAGGTTTACCTTCTGTTGTAAACAACAAACTAGTACTCAGTGGCTGCAGAATTCTGTGGACCAGATCACCCCACTGCCTCTGTTAGAAAGTAATTATGACAATCAGAGATAGTGACAATTCTCAAAACACATTTTATCTTGTTACATTTTAGGGCAGGTTTCACTTTTCAAGCAGTATTTAATGATTTTAGTCCTAAAGGATTTGTCATAATTTATTACCTAAGGCTACATGAGCTGTAACCAGCAGAATTTGTTTGATTCTTACTTCTGACTTTTCATCTGTCCCTGCCAATTTAACAAATTATAGTCATTTTGAGGCTATCTAAAAGAGACATGTAAAGCGCTCAAATGAATACAGATGTATACCCAATGCATGCCCTTACGTGATGCAAACTAGAATTGGTTATTAGGAACAAAAGATATTGGAGCAGGAAAAAGCCATAAGGCTCTTTGAGCCTGCTCCTCCATTTAATACGATCATGGTTGCTCCTCAATCTAAAGTCCACTTTCCTACCCAATCCCCATATCTCTTGATTCCTTTACAATCCAAAATTATATCAATCTCAGCCTTGAATATACTTAACAACAAGCATCCACAGCTCTCCGGGATCGAGGATTCACAAAATATTTGCAATCCTCCCAGTTTCCCTTAGTCTCAGGATAAGGAGCTGGTAAATTGGACGGATTTTTTTCTCCTAGTTTTAGACTCTCCGGCCAAGGGAAACAGCCTCTCAGCACCTACTCTGTCAAGCCCTCAGAATTTTATACATTTCAATGAGATCTCATCCAATTCTTCTAAACTCCAGGTGTGCATATTCTAAGTATCAATTTAGTAAAGCTTCATTGCACTCTCTCTAATCCCCTTGAATAAAAGCTAACATAACATTTGGCTTCCTAATAGCCTGATGGACCTCCATGTTAATTTTCTGTTTTCTTGTGCAAGGACACCCAAATTCCATGGTGCACCAACGTTTAATAGTTTTTCATCACTTAAAAACTATTCCACATTTCGATTTTTAAAATTCATTCACGGGATGTGGGCTTCGCCGGCAAGGCGAGCATTTATAGCCCATCCCTAATTGCCCTCGAGAAGGTGGTGGTAAGCTGCCTTCTTCAACCACTGCAGTGAACCCACAATGCTGTTAGGGAGGGAGTACCAGGATTTTGACCCAGTGACAATGAAGGAACGGCAATATATTTCCAAGTCAGGGTGTTAAGTGGCTTGAAGGGGAACTTCCAGGTGGTGCTGTTCTCATGTATTTGCTGTCCTTGCTCGTCAAGATGGTAGCAGTTCTGGATTTGGAAAGTGCTGCCTAAGGAGCCTTGGTGAGTTTCTGCAATGCATCTTGTAGATGGTACACACTGCTGCCACTGTGCCTTGGCGGTGGAGGGTGTGAAAGTTTGTGGATGGGGTGCCAATCAAGCGGGCTGCTTTGTCCTGGATGGTGTCAAGCTTCTTGTGTGTTGTTGGAGTGGCACTCATCCAGACAAGTGCAGCGTATTCCATTACACTCCTGACTTGAGTCTTGTAGATGGTGGACAGCCTTTGGGAAGTCAGGAGGTGAGTTACTCACCGCAGGATTCCTAGCCTCTGGCCTGCTCTTGTAGCCACAGTATTTATATGGCTAGTCCAGTTCAGTTTCTGGTCAATGGTAACCCCCAGGATGTTGATAGTTGGGGATTCAGTGATGGTAATGCAACTGAATGTCAAGGGGCGATGGTTAGGTTCTCTCTTATTGGAGATAGTCATTGAATGGCATTTGTGTGGCACGAATGTTACTTGCCACTTGTCAGCCCAAGCCTGGATATTGTCCAGGTCTTGCTGCATTTGGAGATGGACTGCCTCAGTCTCTGAGGAGTCACAAATGGTGCTGAATATCGTGCAATCATCTGCGAACATCCCCATTTCTGAAGGAAGGGCATTGATGAAGCAGCTGATGGTTGAGCCTAGGACACTACGCTAAGGAACTCCTGCAATGATGCCCTGGGACTGAGATGACTGACCTCCAACAACCACAACCTTCCTCCTTTGTGCTAGGTATGGCTCCAACCAGCAGAGAGTCCCCCGCCCCCCGATTCCCACTGACTCCAGTTTTGCTCGGGCTCCTTGATACCACACTCTGTTAAATGCTGCCTTGATGTCAAGGGCAGTCACTCTCACCTCACCTCTGATGTTCAGCTCTTTTGTCCATGTTTGAACCAAGGTCATAATGAGGTCAGGAGCTGAGTGACCATGGTGGAACCCAAACTGAGCGTCAGTGAGCAGCTTATTGCTAAGCAAGTGCCGATTGATAGCACTGTTGATGACCCCTTCCATCACCTTACTGATGATCGAGAGTAGTCTGATGGGCGGTAATTGGCCGGGTTGGATTTCTCCTGCATTTTGTGTACAGGACATACCTAGGGCAATTTTCCATATTGCCAGGTAGATGCCAGTGTTGTAGCTGTACTGGATCAGCTTGGCTAGGGGCGCGGCAAGTTCTAGAGCACAAGTCTTCATTTCTATTACTGGAATATTGTCAGGGCCCATAGCCTTTTCTGTATCCAGTGCCTTCAGCTGTTTCTTGATATTATGTGGAGTGAATCAAGTTGGCCGAAGACTGGTATCTGTGATGCCAGGAACCTCCAGAGGATGCCAAGATGGATCATATACTTGGCACTTCTGGCTAAAGATCATTGCAAATGCCTTATCTTTTTGGAGCCTCCTTCTTCAGTGAGTTGTTTAACTCTCCACCACCATTCACAACCGGATGTGGCAGGACTGCAGAGCTTAGATCTGATCTATTGGTTGTGAAATCGCTTAGCTCTGTCTATCATTATGCTGTTTGGCATGCAAGTAATCCTGTGTTGTAGCTTCTCCAGGTTGATACCTCATTTTTAGCTATGCCTGGTGCTGCTTTGGCATGCCCTCCTGCACTCTTCATTGAACCAGGGTTGATCCTAGAGTGGAGGAAATACCAGGCCATGAGGTTACAGATTGTAGTTGAGTACAATTCTGCTGCTGCTGATGGCCCACAGTGCCTCATGAATGCCTAGTCTTGAATTGCTAGATCTATTTAGAATGGTGGCAGTGCCACACAACACAATGGAGGGTATCCTCAATGTAGACTGTGCATCTATTAGTTCTCTCACCACCTGCAGTTATGTCTTTCTTGGTGAACATGAAGTCCCCACCCAGATTACATTCTGCTGGGTCTGTCGGTGTCATTTCTGGAGGTTTAGGTTGATGTCAGGTGGTCCTTTATTAACTTTTTAAGCTGTTGTTTGAAACAACTGTGTAGGCCATTTCAGAGGGCATTTAAGAGTCAACCATACTGCAGATATGGAATCACATGTAGGCGAGACCAGGCCAGCAGGTTTCATGGTCTTTTAATTCCAGGTTTTTATTCCATCTGCCATGGTGGGATTTGAACCCAGGTTCCCAGAGCATTACCCTGGATCTCTGGATTACCAGTCCCGTGACAATACCACTATGCCACCATCTCCCCCTATATGCCCCTAACTACCAACCAAAGTCAATAACCTCTAACCTTTCCACCTAGCTTTGTAATTTGTAATATTTGTAATACTTTGCACTCAGCTCAAATTGAGAACATTCCAAGCAAGAATGTAAAGTATTTGAAAACCTGGAGAGCATGAATTGAGGTAGAACCAGTTCTCTTCTCATAGATAAACACATACTAGAAATACTTATTGTTCACCCATGTCTGTCAATGAACCAAAAGACCTTATCTCATCATTTCTCTAATCAAAGCTGTATAAATCAGAGGCTATTATGTTGAGTGTGATGGGAGGAAAAGCTACTTTTAACTATATTAATTTTACAAACCATTTCCATTTCCTCATCAAAAGCATTGGAATACTGAGAACTGTTGAAAGAATAGTGTCATTTGTAAGCAGATAATTACTAATCTGTGTTTTCCTCCAACCCTTCAGAGGCATTGGCTGGATTTATGTTTCCATCTATGTCGGAACAGGGGCGGGTGAGCTTTAAAAATGGTGGGCAGGACCTGAATCTGGGATTCCTGCCCTCATACCCATTGCTGGCTACTTTAAACACTGCGGGATAAGGGCATATGTAGCAAACCCGCATGCAGCACTCCAACATTGCCGACTCCATTGCAGGAGTTGGAATTTCAGGCCCCCCACTATTTACGAGGTTGGGTTGGGTCTGCTTTGGTAGTTGAAGTTGTTCACGACATCTCATTGGAGTTGTGAACCGGTGGGAACTCTAGGCTGGAGTTGGGGACCTTCTGACAGGTAAGTTCAAAAGGTGTTGCCTACTTCATGTAATAATGTAATGTTGCATGGTAAGTTAAATATGTTCCTAATACAGTGAGTTTTGATAGGAATTTGTTTAAAAAATATAAATGATCATTAAATTGTATGTGAAACTGGATAAATTAGAGTACATTATTGACTAAATAAAGTGCTCTTCTGCATTTAACAATGTTGAGATTCAGATGTTACTGTGTCAATTGCACCCAGTAATTTGATCTTTTCATTGATTCACAGGTCAGCCATCCATTCAGCCTTTGAAGCAGTGCAACAGATGACCATGTGTTCCATCAATGCAAAGGCTTTAATGTATTGTTCTGTGGTGTATTGTTGGCATAGCTGTGCAATAGAATCTCATTATGAATGCTTGGATGAGCTCCAAATCCCACTAATGGTTTCAGCTCAGCAGGGGTTGTTGATATAGATATCAAGGAGATTTAGAGATTTGTTTTGATTGACAGTTTTATGAGCTCCCAAGAGGATTATTTTTAAAGTAGTCTTTGAATTCGTGTTTGTTAATTTTGGCAATTTAATGAGCATCTCAAGACCTCCTAATGTTATTATCGGGCTCATGATTTTTGTCCATAGTGGATACTGGGTGAGTGGACATGGGGAGATATGGGGGTATAGAGGGAGCATGGGTGGCATTAGGAGTATGGAGGGGGCTGGTTGGGGGATGAAGGGGTGAGGGGTGATGGCTGGGGTGCCCAACACTCATGTACAGAACTGGGCTGGTGTACCAGGGAACCATGGCAGGCTGTCTAACGTGCTCGCCTCGGCATCCGCCTGCCTCTGTCCTGTTCTGGGAACCGGCGGCCACAACTCCAGCCTGCCCCGCCACTCCACAGTGAAAATAGTGCAGGCGGACACTGCCAGGCAGGATTGTGACATCAGGAAATAGCCCAACTTGCGATTCCCACCTCGAAAATGAAAATCTGGCCATTAATTCTCTCACCTCTGCAGAGTTTCATTTAATGCTATTCCATTAGTGACACATCAGAAATAAATAATATATCATGGTGGAGATTTGAAGTGTTCAGCTCGTATTTCGCAATGTACTCTGTAATTACAGATGTCACATTAAAGCACAGAATAGGTTAAAATAGTTGATCTAACTTTACTTGGCAAACCTGCTTTAGTTTCAAGAAAGATCAGGATGTCATTCAGAAGTTACATAAAAGGGATAATTTTTGTCTGCCTACTGTCCAATTTTGCAGAAAATCAAGTTGGTAGGCAAACTCAGCTTTTGAATATGCTTCAAGATGGTAACCCAACAGTCCAGCCTGGAACAGCCTTCTTTCAGTATTTAAAATCAGGTTTCATGCTGGTTTTAGGAACCTAATGCCATTTTTGTGGAACTTTTAAGAGATCACTGAAGGTTGTTGTAAAACATACAAACCTGTCTTTTTTCAAAAATGGAAGAATATGAATAATCCTGCCCCATAAAAATCATCTGCATGCTGCTGTACTCACCCTGCTACCCCACTAATTGCTTTAACCTTGACCTCCTGGCTTGGATCCACAAAGTATATTTCACAGTCCTTCCAAATGATGAGCTGCCTGTGAGCGCAACTTGCTGTCATTATATAGATGAGATCCTGCCATGAAAATGGCTCAGGCCTCCCATTACTGTGATAATGCACACATGTCCATTCTGTGATCAACATATAAATAGGTCCAATGTACTTCAGCATAATGCAATACAGCAAAACAAACATTTTTCATACAAAGATGGTGTTCCTCGAAAGTCAACAATGTCCTCCAATACAAAAACAGAATTACCTGGAAAAACTCAGCAGGTCTGGCAGCATCGGCGGAGAAGAAAAGAGTTGACGTTTCGAGTCCTCATGACCCTTCAGCAGAACTGAGTAAAGTTAGGAGAGGGGTGAAATATGAGCTGGTTTAAGGTGGGGGATGGGGTGGGGGAAGAGAAGTTGGGGGTGGGGGGTGGTGGTGGTGTGGTAGTAGGGACAAGCAAGCAGTGATAGGAGCAGATAAATTATCTGCTCCTATCACTGCTTGCTTGTACCTACTACCACCTCCCCATCAACTTCTCTCCCCCACCCCACCCCTCAGCTTACATTTCCATTTAACAGATGCTAGTATAGAAGCTGATCGATTTGTGATCTTTTACTCCAACACCCCTTCTTAATGCTTGTAGGATTTTCTTCAGGGAGGAGGGAAAGAGAGGAAAGAGAAAGGGATCAGGCCTGTTCTAATTCAAAATATTCACTTGAAAATCCTGACTGTATCATATCTGTGCAAAGTCATCTTCTATGAAATGCTGTCAGACATTCAGTCAGAAGCTACTGAAAAGAACCACAAGAATTTCAGATGCTTTCTTATTTTGCAAGAGTTTGTATGTGTTTAAGATTATATTGTCAGTATCTTCATGTATCTTTCTGCTTTTATGTATTATCTTATGAGAATACAAATCTTACTATTAAGTTTAGACACTTCAGATAACCTTTGTACCAACATAGCAGGAGTGGAAAATAGAAGGGAATTCTGTTCTACCAGCCAGCCACCCATTTGAGCATCCTACTTTCTGCTTTTATTCTGTTGGAAACAGTATCCATTTTTGAATGGGTGCTTGCAAATCAGGCACTAATTATGTGATGACATTAAGCATCAACTTCTTGTTTAAATCCTTCCAGTCCAGTTTCTACCATTCCCACAGACCCAAATTATTTAAATCTAAGTCATGAACAATACCTGTGGTTCTCCATCTGCAGCATTGAACATGGTTGACCAGCCTATCCTCCTCTAGGACTGTCCTTGCATGTGATTCCCAATTCAAATGTATCCGGAGATAATTAAGAAATATCTCCTTATCCCATCCCTTGGTCCTCAGTGACCTACACAGACTCCACCCCACCTTCCCCAAAATTTCAACTTTAAAATCCTTAATTTTTACATTTCTGCATGGCTTGCCAACACACAACCCCACCCTCTCTCTATTTCTGCAGTGTCCTCCAGCGACATATTATCTCCAAATCTCAGTTACTTTGACTCTAGCCTCATGTCCAGCCCATTTGCTTTCACCCCAGCATTGGTATTTGCACATTCAGCCATTTGGGTGTTACTTTCTGGGATTTCCTCCAGGTAACCATCTCTTTGGCCAAGCTGTGAATCTTGCTGAAAAAAAGAGATATGCTGTCGAAGCTTTTCATCTGGCATTCACCAGGACAGTTCGCAAGAATACCAATAGTAAAAGAAACAACAATTTATACTGCATGAGAAAAGAGTGCTGATTGGTTGGTAAGTGGATTCTGATTGGTAGAGGCGTTGCCATGGAGAATGCACCAGAGAACAGATAACTATAGGCCGACTCTGATTGGTCAAGGCATTGCCATGGGGAATGAATCAGGGAATGGCTGACCCCCAAGATTTAGTTTAGTTGAAAACGTCACAATATATTTCCGTCTGCAAAGGACAAGGCCCTGTGTGTGACTATATGTAGTTCTAGCTTGTGTAAGTGAGCCACACCGCAAACAAGATGAAAAATTTCAACAGCATGTCTCTTTTTTCAGCAATACTCAAGTTCAGTACTTCTAAATGATTATAAGCTGTGAATCATTCCTCATAATCTCTTTTTCCTTCTGATGGTCAGCAAGAGTGAAAATGGCAGTGCAGTATTTACTGCTGCTACTTTGATTCACATTAAGATAACGTGGCCCAGGCACTGGCCTGTATCCAACACCGGCATTAAGCAATTAAGTAGGTGTATCATCTTGTGGGTAGGACCCCATTGCAATTTTCAAGTAAATCAGAGGTCTACTGCTAAGGACAAGACCCACACATGAATGTTGGCATTGCAGAAAGTCACAGCTATGTCTGCAGCACTATTGAAAGAGCACTTGCAGGTAAGTGGTTGGATCATTGGATCTGTTGTGATATACATTATTGGGTTCTCCAGAGTGCTGTATTTTTGTAGGAGAAGTTGTTGAAGACTTTTTCTGGACTTGGGGAGCCTCTTAGAAGGGAGATGGTCTGATTAAAATAGGAGCAGTTATGGTACCCTTACATAGTGGTAGAGAAAGAAGATAAGCAGCAACAGTATTAACAACTTTGGGAATTGTAACTACTGAGAGGTCAGCAGGAATTTTGTAAGGGAACAAGAACATGACCGTATCCAGTTCAGGCAGTATACTTAGGGTTATATACCGCAACTTCTCTCAGGAGCAGTTAGTGCAAAGGCTGCATTTCAGCATGAGACTGCAATTGCAGTGTATCACCTGCTCCAGTCTGACCTGGTCCAACATATAAGGAGGGTCATGCCTTGCCAGTGGTTGTCAAAATGACGATGGCCCCAAAGTCCTTTGCCTCTGGGTCCTTCCTGGCTGCAGTAGATGACTTGGTGCCTAGTAGCAAATCTGTTATCCATTCCTGTGTTTGGCAGGTGAAAAATGTCTTATTTCAGGAGCCAGCAAGTGGACTGTTTGCTTCTCTGGAATCATTGTTTTCCACAAAGTGCAAAAGGCAATTGATTTTATGCAGATGCTGATGTCTTCACAATGAGTGTAACAAGCAGTGCACAGGAGGGTCAGATGTCATAGAGCAATAAAGTGTCACCACAGTGACATTTTCTGGGAAAAAAAGAGCAGTGCAAATATTTCCTTGTGCAGCCAGGAGATGACAATTTGCAGCTGATGCCTCCTATGACGACAGAAATAACTGCTAATAGCACAGCTGAAACTAGAGGCGGGTTGCTTAGTGCCCATTGCTAATTAGAAAAGCAGCTGGAGAGGGTGTGGGAGTTCCTTGTGTTGTATGGTAATGGAGAAAAGAAGGACCATAACAAGGTGTGATGTGGAGGAGGAGATGTATCAAGAATTAAATCTGAGCCTGCCAGGTCAATAAATTATATTCTGTGATGTGCTCGTGTCCTATGCTGAGGCTGCCTGTGTTAACATACTCATTTACCTCCCTCGAGGCCTGCTGCAGTTTTCCTCAGTACTCTCATCATTTGGAGGGAAGAGGATGTTTCTGCATGCCCTCAATTGTTCAACCACAATCTCCAGGATGCAAGTTCTATATATGCTGCAGCCGCTTGAAATTTCATCCCCCCATCCCATTCATAGTGAGTTGCTTCATTATGCCTACAAACACTTGGGCAAAACACCTGTTACACTATAATGAGGCCCATACACAACCATTTGGGCCTCTCTCAGTTTTCATCAAGTAGCTGATCCAGTTGTCGCACATATCGGCATCAAGCATATACATATGTTTTACATTATAACAGTTGCCATACTGTATCTAAAACTATTTGAAATTGCATGCTGGCATCAGTACCAAAGAAGTCTGCAATTAATTGCAACAAGCCAAAATGCCAATATTTCTCCAACTACAGTAGTTAAAGCTCTCACAAGAACAGGTTAATTTCAGGCTGATTCTACAGTAATGTGATCATTTAGGGTAGTAAAATAGAAAAGATCTTCCTTGAACCTTTAATTATTATTTTAAAGAAGGAGGATGGTTTTATTGTAGTGCTATAAAACAAAATCCTTCATGTGATCTCAAACTGGATGATTGTTAAACAGTTCAAACCTGACATTACCAAAAGCATTTAAAACGCTGCATTTACCTTTTCCAGGCGGAAAGAAACATTCCATCTCCACACTGCTGCGGGAGTGAGAAATGCAGAGTGTACTGCTAGGAACCAAACCTTCCAATGGAGGACTTCTATCTGTTGTACGTACTAAGCACCAGCCAGGCCTTTCACTGGGTCTCTCCAATAGCTCAACAGTCTGTCCTATTTGGATGCTGAGCTCACTGTTGTTGCTTGCTAAGAAGTCTTGTAGCACCACTGTCAATTCACAACCTCCAGAAAGCTGTTGGGGGAAAAAATAAAAATGTTTCGAGGTATTATAAGCGTTTGTATTAGAATAACATAGTTCAGTGATAAAAGTTTGGCAAAAAGGATGAAATCTTTGAAGGTTGTAGGATTTCCATTACATCTACTTGGTTCTTTTCAGAACCTTTCTGATGAAATTAAATCATGTTTCCCTTTGTGTGAACCAATGCTCACAGGCCTGAAACATTAACTCTGTTTTTCTCATCATAGATGCGGCCAGACATGCCAAGCTTTTCCACCATTTTCTGCTTTATTTCAATGCTATAACAACATGTTTTGAGGATACAATAACCTCTCTCCAACACAGTTGACCAAGCAAAACTGACAATGTAAATGGAAAGCATAAGTTTTAATAGCTGTATGGACTAAATTGTTCTATCCCTGAAATTAGACTGTTGAAATTCCCCATTGATCAGCCATTTCCCACTCGAAATATCTTAATCCCGCAAGTCACATATTTTGCAGGATTTACTGTATCTAAAATTATTTGAGGTTGTATGCTGGCACCAGCACACAAGGTGTTTGCAATCAATTGCATCAGGCCCAACTATTAGCATTTCTTCAGGATAGGAAGTTTAGGCTGTCACAAGGACAGGTCAATTATAGCTGCTTCTAAATAGCATGATCCTTTAGGGTAGTGTCTTTATTAAAAGAATGTTGTTGATCAGATAAAAGATTCTCCCATTGTTGATGACATTCACAGCCATTTAAAGCTGGCAACCTCCAAAAGTCCAGATTTGGGTCCCAGATATGGCCCTATGAGCTGCATTGATCTGATAAAGTTTATTTTAAGAACGACATCAAGGGAGGTTGCAAGTTTCTGTTCAAGTAATGCTGCCGAGACTATATGCTTACTATGAAAATCCTACTTAGATTTTCAGGATTACAACTCAGAGGCCCTTTTCTAAAACCCATATAAAATGAGGCATACTTAACGCATATCTGTGAAATCCACGGTTTATCTTGTCAGACAAACCACACAAAAGTATCAGTCTCTGAAAATCCACAGTAACTACGATGGATCCCTGCTGTAAACTTGGCAACAACTCACCAGTTGGGAGATGGACCATGTTCCAGACTTAAACCACAATTTCTAAGATGGCCTTTTGAGGGGGTGAATGCTCACCTACTTCTACAAGACCATTGACATAAAGGAGGGTTAGACCTTCCTATAGTTGAGTGTTTCCATTCCTCAACCCTTAGTTGGAACCTGGCGTAATCATGACACCAGTATGCTTGGGTTCACCAGGCATATTTCATCAGAAAGGAAAGAATTGAGGTCCACCAGTAGGTCCAGGTAAGGGGAGCAAGGGGCTTGTGGGACAAAGGATTTTTAGAGCAGTCCCTCCACAGAGATGCACTAGGACATCAATCACAACTTTCTGGAGGAGCGCGAAACACAGCAAATCTTCTATGCAAGGCCAAACAACTATGTCTTAACTAACCCTGTGAACTTTAGCAAGGTAGGTAGTGGAACTCAGAGGCAGACGTCTTTCCAGCTTCATTGTCAGGCTTGTGCCCTGGAAACATCCTGGGCTTTATAGGCTCTAATAATGTGGGGAGACGGTGACACACTGCTAAGGTCAGTGGACTAGTAATCCAAAGGCCCTAGTACTCTGGGGGAAAATGGGTTCAAATCCTACCACAGCAGCTGGTGGAGTTTAAATTCAATTAATAAATATGGAATATAAAATAAGTCTTAGTAATGGTGACCAAGACAACTATCATCAATTGTTGTAAAATGCCCCTTAGAGAAGGAAATCTACCATTCTTGCCTGGTCTGGCCTAAATGTGACTCCAGACCCACAGCAATGTGGTTGACTCTGAAATGACCCAGCAAGCCACTCAATTCAAGGGTATTTAGGGATGGGCACCAAATGCTGGCCCTGCCAGTGAAGCCCACATCCCATAAAAGAATAAGGGAAAAAAATTGCAGGTCTATTCTATTCATACCACACAATCATTTGATTACTCTTCAATGTATCACACCAAGTCCCAGTCTCCCATCAGTTTGGTCCCTTGATTCTTGGTCCAGCAATGCCTCAAATTTTAAATTCTTATCCTTATGTTCAATCCATCTATGACCTTGCCTCTCCCTATCTCTGTAACCTCCCCCAGCCATACAATGCCCCACACCCGCTTGTTCCTCTAATTCTGGAATTGTGCGCATCCCTAATTTCCTTCATCCCACCGTCGGTAACTATCCTTCACCTTTCTAGACCATAAGCACTCTAATTCCCTAACTAAACCTCTCTTCCTTTAAAACCTCTCTCTGTGGCCACGTTTTCAGTCACATGTCCTAATATCCCTTTACAGGGCTCAATGTCAAATTTTGTCTGATAATGCTCCTGTGGATGTTAAAGACATTGTATAAAAGCAAGTTCTTGTCTATTACCATAAATACCATTGATGGTTAGATCCTAAATATCATTTTGATTCTCCAATTCCAGACATAAAGCACTGGAAAATGAAAAGGAATGATTGAATCCATCTTGCAGATTGATTTCCAGGAACCCCAGGCGTATTATATTTTTGGAATGAGGGGCAGGAGGATCAAGAAAAGAATGAATATTTTAGGAAAAATCAGGAGAGTTGCAGCAGCTTTCAGTTTTAATCAGGGTTAATTTGACAGCTTTCACAAATAAATTAAAAACAGATTTTTGGGAAAATGTATTTAGCCAGTGCTTGCCATGTTATCCTGTCAGCATCACTGGATGTGGAAGCAGGGCATAAACCTATGCTTTCTACACAAGAGAGATGAAAGAAGGGGAAAAATCCAAATGTTCAGCATGGACAAAATCTAAACAAGCTGAATGAAAACAAGGAGAAAATCAAAAACAAGATGATGCAGCTATTCAATGTGAATAATAAGTAAGAAAGCAGAATATATCCTTCTAAAATTTACAAAAAGTGATGCACTTACTACAAGAGGAGACTTTGTGACCAAGTATTGCAATGCTGCACAATTTTCATATACAAACAGTGGCCTGTTTGGAGACAGTGTGGCAGACAGTGAGGTGAGGATGTAAATACCCTGTCATTATGTTAATAACTAGCTATGGACAGTTTATTTTTAATTCTTTCAAGGATATGGGCATTGCTGGCTAGGCCAGCATTTATTATCCATTCCTAATGGCCCTCGAGAAGGTGGTGGTGAGCCACCTTCTTGAACTGCTGCAGTCCATGTGGTGTAGGTCATTCACAGTGCTGTGAGGAAGGGACTTCCAGGATTTTGACCCAGTAACAGAGAAGGAATGGCAATATAGTTCCAAATTAGGATAGTGTATAGCTTGGAGTAGAGTTCCCATGCATCTGCCGTCCTTGTCCTTCTCAGTGGTTGAGGACGTGGGTTTGGAAGGTGCTGTCGAAGGAGCTTTGGTGAGCTGCTGCAGTGCATCTTGTAGATGGTACACACTGCTGCCACAGTATATTGGGGGTGGAGGGAGTGAATGTTGAAGGTGGTGGATGGGGTGCCAATCAACCAGACTGCTTTGTCCTGGATGGTGTCAAACATCTTGAATGTTGTTGTAGCTGCACTCATCTAGGCTAGTGGAAAATATTCCATCACACTCCTGACTTGTGCCTTATAGATGGTGGACAGGCTTTGAGGAGTCAGGAGGTGATTTACTTACCACAGAATTCCCAGTCTGTGACCTGCTCTTGTAGTCACAATATTTATATGGCTGGTTCAATTCAGTTTCTAGCCAATGTTAACATCAGGATGTTGATAGTGTGGGTTTCAGCGATGGTAATGCCATTGAATTCCAATGGAAGATGGTTAGATTCTCTCTTCTTGAAGATGGTCATTGCCTAGCACTTGTGTGGCGTGAATGTTACTTGTCCTGGTCAGCCCAAGCCTGAATTTTGTCCAGGTCTTGCTTCACATGGACATGGACTGCTTCTGTATCTGAGTTGTCACTAATGGTGGTGAACATTGTGCAATCATCAGGAAATGTCCCCACTTCTGACCTTATGATGGCAGGAAGGTCATTGATGAAGCAGCTGAACATGGTTGGGCCTAGGACATTGCCCTGAGGAACTCCTACAGTGATGTCCTGGGACTGAGATGATTGACCTCCAATAACCACAACCAACTTCCTTTGTGCTAGCTATGACTCCAAACTAGCACAAGGAAGGATCCTCCAAAGTCTTTGAAGTAATATAGGAGATCTCACTTCCTACATCATTTGCCCAACTTTTCAATGATAAGCTTTTCAATTATAACAAGAGCAAAAAGCTAGACAATTGCTTGCATGTTGCAGGTTTTAATACATAATAAACATCATGTAAAGGTGTATTGAGTTTGGGTAATGAGAACCAGCTTCCTGTGTTTACACTGCTACAACTGTTTCCTATGTCACAACAACAGAATTATAGAACCATTTCTCAATGCAATACAGAAGTCTTTTTGTTTTGTAACTTTCTCTGTGTCTTTCTCTTCCTCTCTTTGATGAGAGAAAAATTGAAAAAACACAACAGTATTTGTCTCTTATCACCATTATGTCTAATTGTTTGCAGCAAAATTCTGGCACAATATAGTGGACATTGTGGAAAATGGATCCGACATATTAGCCATGCCCTCTCCTCTACACCATTCAATTGGCAATAAATCCTGGCCTTACCCACTAAATAAATTTAAATAAGGCAGATCTAGTGGGATTTAGAAGGAGATGAGCAGTTTTTTGGCTGGGGGAGAAATTTTGGTGCAGATGTTTTGCAGTAAATTTGAAGTGGTAACCTTAATTATCTACCTTTATTCTATTTACTGCACTAAATACACTCTAAAGTGGCTGGTATATGGAGTGAAATCTGAGTTGTAGTTTCACATCTTCCAGATGCACGCCAGTACAGGATCTGGAACATTACTAAATGTCTCATACTGATCATATTCTGAAAGGATCTTGTTAATGATCACTTCCAAAGCCTTTTCCTGTTTAGCCTCCATCAATGAAGATCCTATCACATTCCAATTACCTATACCACTGTGCCCTTTCCACATTAAAATTCATCTGTCTCAAGAGTCCTTTCTACTCATTATCTTGTCATGGAAATAATATCATTTTCATAATATTATTGAGATTTATTGTAAAGATAGGTTAATAGTGGGGTTT
Source organism: Cetorhinus maximus (assembly GCF_964194155.1). Classification (NCBI taxonomy): domain Eukaryota; kingdom Metazoa; phylum Chordata; class Chondrichthyes; order Lamniformes; family Cetorhinidae; genus Cetorhinus; species Cetorhinus maximus. Next base: position 66,806,509 of record NC_135889.1, read on the forward strand.
GGATTAGTTTCTCTGTGTGGATATGTGTGTGGTGGATTTAATTGAATTAGAGACAGCTAGTCTGGAGCTTTTGAGTGATCAAAGGGGAGCTAGGTTTGAAATGCTAAGTAGGTAAACATGGCTGAAGTTTTAGGTTGTGACGAACATTTGCATTTTTAGATAAACCAGACTAGTTTGTATTTCAAAGAGATGATGAGATATTACACCTAGCCATATGAAGCTAAGACAAACAGTGTGTTTATTCTTCCCAGAGATTACTGATAATATGAGTGCTATGAAAGGTTTATATTATGGAAAAAGTAAAGTTGCAAAGACATATTGGAACAATGGGATTTACATTAAAAAGAGAGAAACATGTATAAAGGAGCTGAGGTTATGTCTAAGGAGAAGGAAGTCTAAGATCTAACAAGTGTGAAAAGCCTCCAGCTTCTATGCATCAAGCTGCTGCCTACAGAAACCAAAGCTAAGGAAACTCACTGGGAAGAATTTTTGCCCCAGCGGGGGGGAAGTGCAGGAGCGGGCGTGTATGGGCGCGCCTCCGATCGGCGCACACGATTGGGGGGCGCTGCCATTTTATGTGGGCAGGCCAATTAAGGCCCGTCCAGCGTGACATCTGCCAGGAAGCGCTTCCCTGTGCGGGCGGGGGGGGGGGATTCCCTCAGCCGAGAGTGCGCTCTTTCACGCAAATCTCCCCGAGGTTAAGTGCTGCCTCAAGGAGTTCGATGCCAAATGAAAAAATGATGAAGGGGCAAAAATAAAACTTCCCTGCCATGTACCCTCATGAGACACTTGGGACATGTCCATCACTTTTAATCAAACATTTATTAAATTTTAAAAAACCCTCATGAAACCTCATCCCACCCGTGGATGAGGTTTCATGCTTTTTCTGAAGCCCGCTAGGGCTCCCAGCCATTCCGCTAACCTTAAGGCTGGACGGGAAGGTCTATTAATGAGCTTAATTACTTTTTAAATGGTCTCAATAGGCCGTTGACAGGTCAGCGGGTGCACGGTTGATTCAGCTGCGCCCCCGCTGACCTGAAAATTGATATGACGCGGGTGGACGTTGGGAGTTCTACCCAACGTCATCCTGCGCCATTTTATGTGTTGGCGAACGGGCCCCTTTCGCCACTCACCGACCTCAATATCCTGGCCACTGTTAATATCACTGTCCAGGGTATTGTGTGCTTTGCCTGGGTCTGTTGAAATCTATCTTGTTTCACTGTTGCCTTAACGGAGGTGTTAACTGTGAGGTAGATTAATTAGGGGAGTTGGGGTTATTATAGTAGTAATTTGTAGACATATGTATGTGCTTAAAATCTTTTCTCCTATTAATAAATGTTTAATTAGGTTTTGTAAAAAACCACTTGGTAGACTTATTATTACTGAATTCAAGGCATGCTTATCAAAATAAAAATACAAATTGCAAAACAGTTGTGGCAGCTATTTCAAGCCTCCCTGTGGGATATGAGCAGCTCGGCATTTACCATCCGCTGTGCCATAACAATCTTCTCACAAAGTTTTCTGCTTATCAGTAAACACCAACAAAACAAAAAATGCGAGTGGAATCAGGGAAGGCAGTTCAAATGTACAGAATGAGTTGGATAAAATATAAGTCAGACCGATGGCATAAGAAATATAATTCAGAGAAGTGTATAATACTGTATGCCTGCTGGCAAATGGGGGCCATGGACTTGAAGCCAGGATATAATCTATTCTTTTTCCTTTTGTCATTAGATCTGCATCCTATGCTTCAATGGATGGGGAAGCACCACCAGGTCCTTGGCAACTTCTTAGCTGAGGGTCTTCTGCAGAGTCCAATGAAGCTGCCAGACATTCCATTGGTGCTTGCAATGAAAATCAAGCTTTGATGATATTGCCACAAATGAAAGCTTTTGGCTCAAGAGTCACACCTTTTAGTTGCCACACATCCTTGAAAATTGACTCAAAGCCAGCACATAAGTGTAATGATCCTTGAACAAGCTTCTTTTTGGACAAGTACCCGAATTCTAGCATCCAAGGACTCCAAAGCCAAAGGCATGCTTCTCCTTGGCCTCTGTTGAGAAGGTAGCACATCCTTGTACACTTCCCGCTCCTCCAATTATTTTGTGCTCTTTGAATCTTTTCGTGCCATTTCCTCGCTAATATCATTATGGATGTTGTGGGAAAGTGAGGAAGCAAATGGTGGTAAATTGGAGATGGTTGGGGCAAAGTAACATGGAGCAGGAGGTCTCTACAGGAACTCATGGATGGTTGGAATCCAACTTCATCTCCTCCATGCTCCTCGTCCTCCTAATTGTACTTCATACTGAGGTAATTGTGTCTCTGTTCCTCCTCCTCCTGTGCTATCCATTGTCGTATTTCATCTCCAGAAAATAATATAGAAACTAAGGATGGGCGAACTCAGGAGATTCTGACAGAAATTCAAGAGTGTTGCAGAAATTGTCCCATTTCATTATGTCTTCTACCATAATTATCCACCCAGTCCAGAAAGGCACACTTGAGGTCGATTAGATAGTTTAAAGAATTGCCACTGGGCAAGTCACAGAACATAAGGATAACAAAGTGTGTGGAAGAGGATTTTGCAGTTATGAGTGGATGTCTATAAACAAATCCCTGGCTCTGCATCACACAAAAGATGATCTTGAGGAGGGAACCTATGATGAAGGGAACAATCACAGAGCATCACACACATATAAAGGGTCTGTGCTGCATCTCACAAGAAATGTCGTATATGGCCTAGGCTGAGGCAATTTCAATCTTTGTACCTTTCTTCCTGGAGCCAGCGGCAGCTGCAGGAACATCAGCATTTATCCCTCCCAGTATAGCCTCTAGGCTGCTAACTGGCTACCACATGGAAGCATTTAGTGATAGCTTGCGAATCTTGGAGAACAAAATGGAAATATCAACAAGTGTCTGCGTCTGATTTCATGAGAGCTGAATCAGATGTACACTCTCTCAAGGGTTCAAGAAAGTAAATGGCTCCATTCAGTTTATTTTCCCACAGATCAATGAGCATCTACTATCCTATTCTCCTCCATGTATGGGTTGCAGGCAAGTCTTTTGCTTTCCTCATGACAACAACACAAGAGGGCTTTGTCGACTGCCTCTTTAAGATGTCTTTATAATTGAAAGTCATGCTTGAGCAAAGATCTTCCCAGGCTTCAGGAGTGAAATGAAGTCACCTATAACAGTAAAGAGATGCTAGTGAAAGTGTGCCTTGGTCTGCAAACTGTGGTCATAAAATATGTCTTTAGGAGTCTGGTTCTTCTTTAATGCTGCCTAATTCTCTTGGGTCCCATGGTTACATATGACTCATCTTCTTCTTCTGTCCCCAACATCTTAAAACACGTAGCAAACAGTTGTCTACGTGTCTTTGGATGTGGAAGATTCTGTGTGGTCAAGCTTTTTGATTTTTTCATGGAAGTGATTACCCAAGTTGACTGTGGTAAACCCTACATACAACGTTGTGTACTTAAGGCTGCTAAAAGACATCTGATTAAATCGGAGAAAAACTTGAGTATGGGTGAGAAACTGACTGAGGGGGAGAAAATAGGTATTGGTTAGAGAGATAATGCCAGATTGGGGAGAAATACTGAGTGGAGTGTCCCAGCACTCAGTATTTGGACCTCTCAATGTTGGGGTCACAACTATTTCCAATGTAGAACAATGACTTCAATTCTGAAACTTTGGCAAATTTAACCAACTTTCACTATGATGTCAATCTAAAAAAAGGCAGTGGATTGGAATCATTATATAGCTTCTTTGATCTCTAATCATCTCCCTGAATACCAGATTAGTTAGGAGAACTGCAGAAGATTCTCTAAAAAGATTCAGCCAATTCTACAAGGGAGTGCTCAGAGTTGGAGATTTAAACTTAACAAAGACTGAACTCAACTAAAATGCTTTAATGTAGAAAAAAAACAAACAGAAAAAGAATGGGTCTAATTTCAGGATTCAAATTCTAACAAATCTTTTAATTAAAAATAGATTTATTTTCAATTTACGAATTTGATTTAATGCTTAAATTACAGTTTCACATTGCACAAAGTTTGCATTTTTGCACTTGCCCTCCCCTCAACCTCCACTCCAGCAAATTGGCTCAAATCATCTTTGAGTGTAGTTACCCTCCTGCAAATCAGCAGAGCAGCCAGTTGGTCAACACTGTAAACAATTGTAGCTTCTGTTACAGGCAGGAGGGGGATTAACTTAAACAGCACTAATTTCTCCTCTCACCATCTGTCCGTAAACAGAAAGATGTTTTGATTTGTTCCCCTCTTTACAAACAGTGGCGTATTTCCCAACCTCTTGGTTTTGGTGCTTCCACAAAAATATATTTTTTCAGCAATATCAAGTTCTGTACTATTAAAGAGTCAGTTTATTTACACATACTCAAAACATGAAAGATGGTTCACAACATCCCCCTTATATTCATTTCGTAAAGAGAGGGATAGAGAAAAGAAAGGTTTACAGTACAGAGACCACACAGAAAATAAATATTGTTTTGTGTGGGTTCCAGAGTCTAGAATCAAAGTCCAATGAGATCCCTTCATGGAGGTTAGTGGGCTGAAAATCGATGCTGTATAATTAACTTTTCCAGTGGTGTTGACCCCACACGATGAGATAGGCACACAAAGATAAATCAGTCTTGTAGGAGATGGTACACAATTTCTGCAGAAGCAGCATGGATGGGGCCAGGTGTTCAGCCTGGGCAGAGCTCCTTTTCTGTGAGGCTTCCAGTTAGATGGTAAACAGCAGACTAAGCGTTGCAGATCAGCAAGGCAATATTACTGGTTCCATAAACCAGAGGTCCGTATCACATGATTCCCACATCTCCACACTGTGTTTGACAAAGGTCTATCCCTTGCCTGGGTCCCCGAGATTGTTAAATGTCTCAACCATTAAGAATTGAAAGGAAGGTTGTGGGCTCTTTGTCTTAGCAGACGTGCAGACTCCTGTTAGCCAGCCCAGGTTATGAAATACAGATGGCCATTGAATTTGGCCTGTGCAACCCACAGGGGGTCATTAGTGGCTCCACAGAGAAAATGATAAGCAAGTTTCCCCGATATTGCCAGGTAGATTCTTTTGTTCGGGGGAGGGGGGTCAAAGACAAAAATAGATTCAGCCATTTTTAAAGGTCTTGGTCCAGTTTTTTAAATTTTAGAAATAGCCATGAGGATATATGTATATATATTTTATAAAAATATACAGTGTGAGGTCTTAGTCCCCTCACACTTCACTAAAAAAAGACTTGCTTTTATATAGTGCTTTTTACGATAACCAGACATCTCAGAGTGCTTTACAGCCAATGAAGCACTTTGAAGTGTTGTCTCTGTTATAGTACAGGTAATGCAGCAAGTAATTTATGCACAGCAAACTCCCACAAACAGCAATCTGTTAATGTTAGGAAAACCGTATGTTCATGAACTGCATTTTTCTTTTAAAATTTGGAAGGACATTGCAATATTTGGACCTTTAGATGCTGACTTGGAGTTTTTGTTTATAAAAAGGACATTAGTTCACCTTGGAACTATCAATAAGCATGCCTTTTCCAAGAAATCAGCATGGTACTTGAGGTGGGGCGGGGTGGGGGGGACGGAGTTGTGTGCTTGTTTGCACTGCAATTACTTTAATTGATGAAAAAACTGGTTTAAAGGTAGAAAAACTAGTGAGTTACTGTCACATGACAGGGATGAGCTTTAAGTTTTGGACTTGTGTTTTTGAGTTCAGTTGGGACTGAACTGAGAGAAAGTAAAAAGGCTGCCCAGCTCATCTTCTTGCCTTGCCTTTCCTAAATAAAGTTGTTGGCAGAGTCCAGCTAAGAATCTTTAGCTCAATGGAGCTTGTCTGTGTTTTGGAAACCTGAGAGACTGAGAAGAGGGATCGACCTGGCTATATTCTCCGCTATTGCGAAGATCCATTGGTGAGAACCTCCAGATATCTACCGGAACCAGCGGCTCATCTTCACACAAGGGAGATCCAGATCAACAGCATCAAGATCCTGTGAGCTTTATCTTTTACTTTTATAACGCCTATCTTCTAAAGCCCATCACTGATCTGAAGAAGAGTCACAAGGGCTCGAAACATTAACTCTGTTTTCTTCCTCTCCACAGATGCTGTTAGACCTGAGTTTTTCCAGCATTTTCTATTTTGGTTTCAGATTTCCAGCATCTGCAGTATTTTGCTTTTAAATTAAGTACAAAGCTGGTTTCAAAAGTCGTAACATTTGCTAACCCATAAAATATCTATGCTTCAGCGAGGGAATTTGGTGTTAGTGAAAATCTTGTGCAGGAATGGAAGGAGGAATCCGCCCTGAAGAAGATGCCCAAGACCAAATGAGCCATGAGAACAGGGACCAGCCACTGGTCTGATTTTGAGAAGCATGTATTGGAATGAGTCCTCAAAAATTTGCCAGAAAATAGTCAAACTTAATGCCAAAATTACCAGTTTCCACTAATTCATCATCAGAAGTGGCAAAAACACGAGTACCCATATGCCACATCAGCAATATGGATGAAATGCCCATGAATTTTGATTTGCCCAGTAACTGAACAATGGAGTGGAAAGGTTTGAAAACAGTTTCAGTAAAACAACAGGACATTAGAAGACGAGGTTCACAATTGTACTTGCCTGCATAGCAGGCGGAATGAAATTAAAGCCTATGGTAATTTTTAAGTATAAAACCATGCTGAAAATCAAGTTCCCAACAGGAGTTTTTGTGCATTTTTTTGTGCATGTTGTTATGATCCCAGCTGAGGTTACCACTGGACAAGCCAGATCCCAGAGTGGAACCCAGCTTGATAGATCCTAACTTTTAATTGTTTGTTTAGATACTTGGGCAGTGGCTACTGAACAGAGTCACCGGAGTCAGCTAATAAACTTTTAACAAAAGAATAAAACATTTGTTTAAAAGAAAAGATGAACTATATTACAATACTCAGAGATAAAAACAAAAAACTACTGCGGATGCTGGAAATCCAAAACAATAACAGAATTACCTGGAAAAACTCAGCCGGTCTGGCAGCATCGGTGGAGAAGAAAAGAGTTGACGTTTCGAGTCCTCCTTCACCCACAACTATATCTTTACAGATATATACAGATTGGTAAGGGTAACGCAAGTTCCAAAAGCTATCTTATACTCTAATGTTCACAGTAAGTACAAAGTAAGTAAGACGACCTGTGGTCAGACACACCACACTCTGAAACCAAGTGACAGATGCCACCTGAACGAGATGCTACGGATCTCTCATCAACTCCCTCCCCAGACACTTGTCACACCGTGAGCCAACCAGTCTCATTGAACTCCGTCTTTCACATGAGGGTTTCCAAACTCCACTCTCATAGGACTCGCTTTGGAATCTTCTCCCAAACCGACTCTCTCAGATGCCTTCTGCAAGGGTCCACCTCCAGGGTTTCGAACTTTCCTTCTGATGCTCCTCTTCCCTGGGTCAGCACATGCATTCAAGCTTTCTTCCATGCACTCTCTCTCACCGACTCAGCTGTCAACAGTACACCACTGCTTCACATTTTTAAAAATTCATTCATGGAATGTGGGCTTCGCTAGCTAGGCCAGCATTTATTGCCCATCCCTAGTTGCCCTTGAGAAGGTGATGATGAGCTGTGTTCTTGAACCGCTGCAGTCCGTGTGGTGTAGGTACACCCACAGTGCTGTGAGGGAGTTCTGGGATTTTGACCAAGCGACAGTGAAGGAACGACGATATATTCCCAAGTCAGGGTGGTGAGTGACTTGGAGGTGAACTTCCAGGTGGTGATGTTCCCATCTATCTGCTGTCCTTGTCCTTCTAGGTGGTAGTGGTCGTGGGTTTGGAAGGTGCTGTCTAAGGAGCCTTGGTGAAATCCTGCAGTGCATCTTATAGCATCTTGTGCGTCGATGGTGGAGAGAGTGAAGGTTTGGCGATGTGGTGCCAATCAAGAGGGCTGCTTTGTTCTGGATGGTGTCAAGCTTCTTAAGTGCTGTGGAAGCTGCAATCATCCAAGCAAGTGGGGAGTATTTCATCACACTCCTGACTTGTGCCTTGTAGACGGTGGACAGGCTTTGGGGAGTCAGGAGGTGAGTTACTAATCGCACGAATACTAGCCTCTGACCTGCTCTTGTAGCCACAGTATTTGTATGGCTAATCCAGTTCAGTTTCTGGTCAACGGTAACCCCCCAGGATGTTGATAGTGGGAGATTCAGTAATGCCATTGAACATCAAGGGCCGATGGTTGAATTATCTCTTGTTGGAGATGGTCATTGCCTGACATTTGTGTGGCGCGAATGTTACTAGCCCAAGCCAGGATATTGCTGCATTTGGACATGGACTGCTTCAGTATCTAATGTGTCGCAAATCATCAGCAAAAATCCCCACCTTATGATGGAAGGAAGGTCTTGATGAAGCAGCTTAAGATGGTTGGGCCGTGGAACTGCAGGAACTTCTGCAGTTGAGATGACTGACCTCCAACAGCCACAACCATCTTCCTTTGTGCTAGGTATGACTCCAACCAGCGGAGAGTTTTCCCCCTAATTCCCATTGACTGCAGTTTTGTTAGGGCTCCTTGATGCCACACTCGGTCTAATGCTGCCTTGATGTCAAGGGCAGTCACTCTCACCTCATCTTGGGAGTTCAATTCAGTTCTTTTGTCCATGTTTGAACCATGCTGAGTGGCCTAGGCAGAACCCAAATTGGGCATCAGTGAAGAGCTTATCGGCAATGGTTTCATGGTCATCGTTAGACTTTTAATTCCGGATTTTTATTGAATTCAAATTCCATCATCTGCCACGGTGGCATTCGAATCCAGGTCCCTAGAGTCCTTGGGTCTCTGGATTACTAGTCCAGCAACAATACCATTATGCCATCGCCTCCCCACATGCCCATAGCAAAGAGTTACAGACCTTCAGTTGTCTCTTTGGACATTCTGACTTCTTACAAGCCATTATATCATTTTGACTCTACTTCCTGCAGCTTGGAACTTTAAGCTTGAAGCTTGGAGCCTTTCTCTGCCCCTCACTCATAACTTCACTTAACAGGATCTTTTCCAGGTCCCTGTCCTTCCTTTGACTAGAAGGTCTGCTTAGGACTTTCTCCTGTTCCACTCCTCTGGATTCTTGGGGACTTTCTTCTTTAGCTTGGAACTGGCTATCTGAGCCTTCTGGGCTTCTTCTGCCTGTCAGCTGTCTTCAAAACCAATTGAACTCAAGTAGCTTCCAAATCAAACTACTGATTCTAGTTTCTTCTGTGTGTGTGTGTGTGTGTGTGTGTCTGTGGGAGGGGCCTGCCTCCTATAAAGGCCCCCTCAGCTGATCTTAGATGTTGAGGCTTAACAGCTAACTCCTGTGCCAAATACTCAATGAAGGCAACTAGCAGGAAAACACGGCATGAAAGATGTTGCTAGGCAACAGCCCAGTTTTTCTCCTCTTGTGTTTGCTTAACTTCTCTTACAATTGTAAACTCTCATTGGAAATGCAGGTACCTTTTAAACATACAAACAAGGAGCAGGAGTAGGCCATTCAGCCCCTCGAGCCTGCTCCGCCATTTAATAAGATCATGGCTGATCTGATAGCAACCTCAAGTCTGCATCCCACCTACCCCGATAATCTATCACCCCCATGCTTACCAAGAATCTATCCGCCTCTGCAGTAAAAATATTCAAAGACTCTGCTTCTACCACCTTTTCAGGAAGAGAGTTACAAAGACTCACGACCCTCATTTCATCTCATCTCTGTTTTAAATGGGCGACCCCTTATTTTTAAACAGTGACCCTTAGTTCTAGATTCTTCCACAAGAGGAAACATCCCCTCCATATCCACCCTGTCAAGACCCCTCAAGATCTTATATGTTTCAATCAAGTCAGCTCTTATTCTTCTAAACTCCAGCAATACAAACCTAGTCTGTCCAACCTTTCTTCATAAAACTGCCCACCCATTCCAGATATTATTCTGGTAAATCTTCTCTGAACTGCTTCCAACGCATTTACATCCTTCCCTAAATAAGGTGGCCAATACTGTACACAGTACTCCAAATGTGGTCTCACTAGTGCCCTGTTCAACTGAAACATAACCTCCCTACTTATGTATTCAACTTGACTTTTTCTTAATACACAAATATAAATCAAACTTAAGCTTTAAAAGCTAAAACTCATTCCTAACACCCACTAAGACCAATATAACTTACTTAAACTATCTCTATTTCCTAACAATGTCCATGACAATGGTTGGATGGATGAGGATGGAGTGAAATTGTGGATTGATAATGTGTGGAATAAGCATTGCAGTGGCCTATGCAAACAATGCAGCTTATTGGTGTGGGACATGTTCAGATCCCATCTAACCGATGAGATCAAGAGGTGCCGGTGAAGAAATAATACCCACATTATAGTTATACCTGAGGTCTACTGTCCGTAGTTTAACTTTTGGATGTTTGCCTCAACAATCCATTCAAGGATCACGTTGATGCTGAATGGGATAGATGGATGGTTGATCGACAAAAAGCCTTCACAAGGAGTGGGAAACTCTTTCGAGTTATCAACAGTCACAGATTGCAACTCTTTTGAGTACAATCACAGTTCTTGGTTTCCAGGAGTGGGACATGAACCCACAACCCTCTGATTCAAAGGCGAGGGTGCTATGAACTGAGCCACAGCTGACACCTCAACAAGGAGTGGGAATATGCACGCTGCCCTGCTTGATGTTTATGTGCGGTTTCGTCATCAAATCGTGGCATGCTATTAGTCCAATGTCATCATAGTCCAATGTCATTGGATTGTTCAAAAAACATGGAATATCCAATTCAGCAAACAGAGAGAAGATGAATGGGGAGGGATGATTCTGAAGCTGAAAGCGTCACGTCTGATTCAGGGTCTGATCCTTACAATGTCATAGCCCAAGTGACTCAGAATGAATTCAAATTAACACTGTGTCAGATGCTGAAGACAATGAATTTGATGAGTTTCAAAATGCTTTAATTGTGGTTAAAATATCTCTATAGAAGTAATTCACTTAATAAACTATGCCACATTAATTTAATATGAGTTACCAGTATTTTTTTTCACATTCCAAAATGGTGACATTCCACACTGGGAGTTCACATTTTGTTCTCGGTGCATAAGTTGACCCCCATTTTTGGAAGCTTAAAAGGTTGACGTATATGCTGCGACCTACGGTACCTGGAGAAGTTTCCCTCCTGTTGCTGGGAACTGTGCACAGCTTCTTTTTCCAATGGACTATCAAGGCCTCCTCAGCTGATCTTAGGATCTTAGATGTTGAGGCTTAACAGCTAACTTCTGTGCCAAATATTCAATGAAGGCAAATAGCAGGAAAACACGGCATGAATGATGTTTCCCACAGTTTGTATTATTAGCATATGCCTACCCACATATGGGCAGGTGCATGTTACACTATATAGCTTGCTGATTACAAAGTGTTTCTCCTGAGCAATACTCGTGTACACCCCAAATCCATCAAAAAAGTGTATGTGCGCCAGAAAATCCAGGCTAATATTCTGGAATCAAAAAAGTCACAGTAATTGCACATCTGTGCAAGCCAGTCTTTCTGAATGAAATTGCTGAATTGAAGCCAGTCATTCAATGCATTTCTGAAGACAGATATTGCAAGAAGTGCTAAAGTCAACAAACAGCATACATGTATTTAAGGGGAAGCTAGGTAAGTACATCAGGGAGAAAGGAATAGAAAAGTACAATGGATTCTGTAGTTTGAGAGGAAGGAGGGTAGGAGGAGGCTTGTATGGAGCATAAGTGATATCATAGATCTGTTGAGCCATATGGCCTGTTACTGGGCTGCAACTTAAATGTAAAAAATGTAATTTTCCTTCAGATCACACATTCAACATATTTTAATTCATCAAGACATTATTCTTGTTAGCATTTGTTTGTGTCTAACTCATGAAATGTCAACATCTGAACGATATTCATATTTCATTAAAATTCTTCATTTACAAAATAATTATTTCACTCCCTGAGTCACATTGTTTTATTAAAGATAACCTCTGCTTATAAAATGTTACTGAATATTCTTTTTGCTCTTAAGTTGAATAGTGTGATTAAAATAGGCAGTATTAAGAGCAGCAAAAACAGGTAACTATGAATAGTTAACATTGCCTTATGCTCAACTATGGTGCTGCCATTGCAGATTTCAATTTAATTGTTCCTTCTCATTTTCCGTTCAAAACAGCAGCTTTAAAGAATTCACTTTGGACTGAAATAGCAAACTGAACATCAGTCTAGGATCTACATGAAGAGAGAAATGACATTACAGGTGTCTCCAATTACAATATTCATACAATACTGGTAGACCAGTTACGCCTCAAGATTTGCAACAATGTAACTGTTTGCAAGCATATCCAGACAACATTGTGAATTAACACATTATGATCAATTGCCCCTTGTGCCAGGATGGCCAGTACTTGCATCATCCCTTTGTGTTATTAAAATCAAGTCAACTAACAGCAGTCCAGTTCTCCTCTGTACAGTTTGTCTTGTTAAACTGACAAAGACAACAATTCATTTATCACAGACCTACATCTCTTCCCTTAGAGATTTGAAACAATTGGGTTTGTAACTCCCTTCCTTAATGCTTATTTACTAAATCAGGGACACCTGTATGACTTATTGGGAGTTGAGCTAGTTGCTATCATTAACTCCCCAACAGGCCTAAAATGGGAGTGGGTGTACACACAGGACAGCACGTAATGTGATTTCACACACCCATCTGATATTGTCATGCAAAATTGGAAAATCATGCTTTTTAATGAAAATGTTGTGCTTGAGTTTGCACATTTGGAGGAAAGCATTTTTAAACCAATAACAAGATAACAAACAAAACATTTGATCTTTAAGATTCTAAATACCACTATTCAGTTTGTACGGGTAGATGCCAAAGAAATGGTTACCCACAAAATTATTCTGCTTTCCAAAGTGCCTTGTTTTGAGATTTCAATCTTTTAAATATATTGTTCATCAGCCATATCGCTGTTATTTTTAAATGTCTTCTGAGGGCAAAGACGTGATAGAGGTCTTTATAATTATGAAGGCTTTAATATGGTAGATGTAGAGAAAAAGCTTTCACTCATGGGGCATCTAAAACTAGGGACCATAAATATAAGATACTTCAGTGACTAATAAATCCAAAAGGGAATTCAGGAGAAGCTTTATTACGTAGAGTGTGGTTAGAATGTGCAACGTGTACACTCCAAGGAGTAGTTTTGGCGAATACCATAGATGCATTTAAAGGGAAGCGAGATAAACATGAGTGAATAAAAGAGGACATGCTGTAAAAATTAGACGGGTGGGAGGAGGCCTGTGCGAAGCATAAACACTGGCAATGATCAGTTGGGCTGAATAGGCCAAGTGTTGTGAATTCTATGCATTAACTATTTTGTTCGGACTAAATTACATCAAATTACATTTCAGTTTGTCAATCTATCAAAGAGATGAGCTTCGTTTATGTTTATTATGAAGAATCCAGATGAAGTTTCCATATGGAAGTAGAAGACAGACTTAAAAAAAAAGAATAAATGCAGTGTTGATTTGTTTTTCTCTGGAATAAGTATTCCCAGCTGACCACAACTACTTCTTCCAGATATTGTATCACATTGAATGATCAAGTCCATATGAGATTAAATCCAGTCCACATGCTATTTAATAAACATTACACTTCTGCACAACACCAAATCTATACAGTCACAGCAAACACCTTCCTTAATAATAAACATATTCCTTGCCAAAATAACTTGCAATGTAGAAAATGAAAAAAAACATAATTGCAATTTATTTACTTAATTGAGAAATTTAACAAAAATGCAATTAGAGACACTATTAGAGTTGTGTAGGTTTCTGTTAGATTTAAAACAGTGGTCCTTGGAGAACAGTTAATATAATCCCATTCAACAGATGTACTTTTAAGTGTAAAAGATCTAGACGTAAACTAGAATCAAAGAGATGCTTAAAATCAAGTTATTTTAAAGTCAAAAAAGACATTTAGATCTTACCCACTGCTGATGAGGAAAAGCCGATGAGCTAAGAATATCTGCCATTACCCTCAGTGTCAGTATTGTAACCACAGGGCTTAGCTGAAGTCTTCCATGCTTTCCAATCTGTTGCCAGTGTGCTATTTTCCTAATATTTGCTGCGTAACGAGCTTCCTCTGATGTGCAGAGTCTCTAACAGTCGAGAATGTCTTTCATTTGCAACCTTCCTTGAACCAGCAAAAGCCAACTCCCACCAATCATTGCATCAGAAATTCCAATGTAGTCTAATCATTAAAGTGTTCACAAAAACCCACCAATTGAAAACTCATGACTAAACACAAAGACACATATGTTTTAATTCATGTTAAATTATTCAATCACACAGATTCAAAGAGAAAACTAACCAAAGAAGATTGAAAAAATTTAGGCCAGAATTCTGCAGAGATGCCATTAATCCTGTTACAGACTACCCAATTGAATGACATTATTTTCTCCAGGATCAGAGCCCATTTAAAAAATGAATGTACCTCTTATAGCAGGATGTCATTTAATACTGGAAATCTATGCTACTACAGGGAGGTTGTTAAAGCGCCACATGTCATAGGCAACGGACTCAGCAATTCTCTCACAGAGAGGTGGCGGTGGTCATGGAATAGGAGAGGAAATGGAGCCAGACAATGTGAACTCCCACAGCAATACCCCTAGGATATGTAATAGGCTGCAAACACTTCAATGATTTGACACAGCAGCAAGAGTGAAAATAATTTTTTCCTATATCAATTTTCCTACATTAGATCTGGCCACAGCACTCTCTCCCGTGCTTCTTCATCAATTTAGCAACCAACTACAGGAGGAAGCTCCACAAATAACCTCATCCTCAATGATGGGGGAGCCCAGCACATCAGTGTAAAAGACACGGCTGAAGCATTTGCAATGATCTTCGGCCAAAAGTGCCAAGTGGATGATCCATCTTCGCCTCCTCATGAGGTCCCCAGCATCACAGGTACTAGTCTTCAGCCAATTCGATTCACTCCACGTGATATCAAGAAACGGCTGAAGGCATTGGATACTGCAAAGGCTCTGGCACCTGACACCATTCCTGCAATAGTACCGAAGACTTATGCTCCAGAACTGACTGAGCCTTTAACCAAGCTGTTCCAGTACAGCTAAAGACTGGCATCTACCTGCCAATCTGGAAAACTGCCCAGGTATGTCCTGTCCACAAAAGGCAGAATAAATCCAACCTGGCCAATTACTGCCCATCTGTCTACTCTTGATCATCAGTAAAGTAATGGAAAGTATAGTCAACAATGCTATCAAGCAGCACTTACTAAGCAATTAGGTGCTCACTGATGCACAGTTTGGTTTTTGCCAGGGCCACTCAGCACCTAACCTCGTTACAGCCTTGGTTCAAACACTTTAAAAGAGCTGAACTCAAAAGGTGAGGTGAGGCTGACTGCGCCTGACATCAAGGCAGCATTTGCCCGAATGTGGCATCAAGGAGCCCTAGCAAAACTGAAGTCAATGGGATTCAGGGGGAAGCTCTCCACTGGTTGAAGTCATACCTGGCACAAAGGAAGATGGTTGTGGTTGTTGGAGGTCAATCATCTCACTTCCAAGACATTGCTGCAGGAGTTCTTCAGGATAGCGTTCTAGGCCCAACCATCTTCAGCTGTTTCATCAATGACCTTCCATTCATCATAAGGTCAGAAATGGGGATGTCCACTGATGATTGCATGATGTTCAACACCTCCTCAGATACTGAAGCAGTCTGTGTTCCTATGCAACAAGACCTGAACAATATTCAGGCTTGGGCTGATAAGTGGCAAGTAACATTTGTGCCACACCAGTGCCAGGCAATGACCATCTCCAACATGAGAGAATCTAAACATTGCCCCTTGCCATTCAATGGTACGACCATTGAATCCCCCACTATCAACATCCTGGGGGGTTACCATTCACCACAAACTGAACTGGACTAACGACATAAATACTGTGGCTATAAGAGCAGGTCAGAGATTAGGAATCCTGCAGTGGGTAACTCGCCTCTTGAATCCCCAAAGTCTGTCCAACATCTATAAGGCACAAGTCAGGAGTGTGATGGAATACACCCCACTTGCCTGGATGGGTGCATCTCCAACAACACTTATGAAGCCTGACAGCACCCAGAACAAAGCAGTCCGCTTGATTAACACAAAAACAGAATTACCTGGAAAAACTCAGCAGGTCTGGCAGCATCGGCAGAGAAGAAAAGAGTTGACGTTTCGAGTCCTCATGACCCTTCAGCAGAACTGCTGAAGGGTCATGAGGACTCGAAACGTCAACTCTTTTCTTCTCTGCCGATGCTGCCAGACCTGCAGAGTTTTTCCAGGTAATTCTGTTTTTGTTTTGGATTTCCAGCATCCGCAGTAGTTTTTTGTTTTTATCCGCTTGATTAATACCCCTTCCACAAACATTCACTCCCTCCACCACCAACAAACAGTGGCAGCAGCGTGTACCATCTGCAAGATGCACTGCAGAAACTCACCAAGGTTCCTTATTCAGCACTTTCCAAACCCACGACCACTACTATCTAGAAGGACAAGGGCAGCAGATACATGGGAACACTACCACCTGAAAGTTCCCCTACAAGTCACTCACCATCCTGACCTGGAAATATATCACCGTTCCTTCACTGTCGGTGGGTCAAAATCCTGGAACTCCCTCCCTAACAGCACTGTGGGTGTACCTACACCACAGGAACTGCAGCAATTCAAGAAGGCAGCTCACCACCACCTTCTCAAGGGTAATTAGGGATGGGCAATAGATGATGGCCTAGCCAGCAAAGCCCACATCCTGTAAATGAATAAAAAAAAAAACCATGGCCACCTTCACTATCACTGGCAATGCCACCCTTGTCCTGCCCTGAGGTTGCAGAACTGGTTCCAAGAGGTGGCAGAGTTTTGTGAACATCGCCTTGGTGAATCGCAGACTCTGAACACACTGCTCCTGGCTTAGATGGAGGTAGGAGAGCTGCTCCTTGATAAGCCTAGGTGGGTAAGCCTCCTACTGAAAGTCCTGCTCCTTTGGGAGAAGCCTGTCTTCTAGTTGCTGCCTCTGCACCATCTCCCTCTCATGCTGCAGCCCAAGGGGGATTGCTAGTATAGATCCCATGCCCCCACAACTGGGAGCAAGTGGTGTGCTCAGAGCCCTTGCAGTCTCAAGCAACACCTTTCTCACTCCCTGCAGGCTTTAATCTACTGTTATCAACTCCTCCAAATACCTACAACATCCATAAATTCAAATGGTCAGTAGAAAGTAATCATCAGCCAATCTGCAAGTTGTTAATGATCCCTTTAAATAGCGCTGGTAGGGGTCCCTCATGTTGCTAAATGCATGTTCTGTTGTGCTTGAGAGAGAGAGCATTAACTCAAGTGTCAAGGTTCAAAATTGCAGGTCTGGTGTCAAATCCTCCTTAAGCACTGACTGATGTCACAATCTTGTTTTTTATTTATCCTTTCATGGGACATGGGCATCGCTGGCAAAGCCTGCATTTGTTGCCGATCCCTAATTGAACCTTGAATTGAACAGTTCAGAGGGCAGTTAAGAATCAACCACATTTATATGGATCTGGAGTCACATGGTGGCCAGACCAGGTAAGGGAAGCAGATTTACTTCCCTAAAGGACATTAGTAAACCAGATGGGTCTTTACAACAATTGATGGTATTTTCATACTCACCATGACTGAGATTAGCTTTATATTCCAGATTATTATTAATTGAATTTAAATTCCACCAGCGGCCATAGTGGGATTTGAACATACATCCACAGAGCATTAGCCTGGGCCTCTGGATTATGAGTCCATTTCACATTACCACTATACCACCATTTCCTTATCTGTCGACTCTGTTTACTTCTGCACAAGCATGTAAGGTCCGTGCTAACACCCTCACCAAGATGGTGTTCAGAAGAGGTGCAGACACCATTTTGCCATTAAACCGGCACCCATAGCACTGAAACTACTGGCACCCTGAAGCCCAATTTTGTGGCCCAAAAATCTAAATACTTGCCTTCTCTTTGCACAAATACGTTTTTATTAATTTTCTTCATTTTAGTTCCCATCTGTAACATGAGAGCAGGACCGATCAATGCATGGATGATTCTTCAGGCAACATCTGAAGAAGAGTCATATGGACTCAAAACATTAACTCTGTCTTTCTCTCTACAGATGCTGTCAGACTTGCTGAGTCTTTCCAGCAATTTTTTTTTTCCAGATTTCCAGCATCCGCAGCATTTTGTTTTTAACATTAATATCCTTCCTTGTTGTGAAAATGTCTATGCCTTATCAGTGGTACTAATATAAATTGGCCAAAACTGGCAATGTTCCTCATATTAATTATGTAATTATGGATGACTTTAATATGTATATAGATTGGGCAAATCAAATTAGTAAC
Source organism: Cetorhinus maximus (assembly GCF_964194155.1). Taxonomy (NCBI): domain Eukaryota; kingdom Metazoa; phylum Chordata; class Chondrichthyes; order Lamniformes; family Cetorhinidae; genus Cetorhinus; species Cetorhinus maximus. Next base: position 66,824,922 of record NC_135889.1, read on the forward strand.
AATACCGTAGAGGAGGAATTCCTGGAGTGTATACAAGATGTTTTTCTGGACCAATACATTGAGGAACCAATGAGAGAATAGGCGATCCTCGACTGGATATTGTGTAATGAGAAATGAATAATTGGCAATCTAGTTGTGCGAGGCCTCTTGGGGATGAGCGACCATAATATGATAGAATTCTTCATCAAGATGGAGAGTGACGTAGTTGATTCTGAGACTTGGGTCCTGAATCTTAATAAAGGAAACTACGATGGTATGAGGCGCGAGTTGGCTATGATGGATTGGAAAACATTACTTAAAGTGATGACGGTGGATAGGCAATGGCAAACATTCAAAGAGCACATGGGTGAAATGCAACAATTGTTTATTCCTGTCTGGCACAGAAGTAAAACAGGAAAAGTGGCCAAACCATGGCTTACAAGGGAAATTAGAGATAGTATTAGATGCAAGGAACAGGCATACAAATTGGCCAGAAAAAAACAATAGACCTGAAGATTGGGAGAAGTTTAGAATTCAGAAAAGGAAGGCCAGGGGATTGATTAAGAAGGGGAACATAGAGTACAAGAGTAAGCTTGCAGGGAACATAAAAACTGACTGTAAACGTTTCTATAGGTATGTGAAGAGAAAAAGACTGGTGAAGACAAATGTAGGTCCCTTACAGTCAGAAACTGGGGAATTTATAATGGGGAACAAAGAAATGGCTGACCAACTAAATACATACTTTGGTTCTGTCTTCACAAAGGAGGACACTAATAACATACCAGAAATGTTGGGGAACACAAGGTTTAGTGAGAGGGAGGAACTGAAAGAAATCAGTATTAGTAGGGAAATGGTGTTGGGGAAATTGATGGGATTGAAGGCCGATAAATCCCCAGGGTCTGATAATCTACATCCCAGAGTACTTAAGAAAGTGGCTCTAGAAATAGTGGATGCATTGGTGGTCATCTTCCGAGATTCTACAGACTCTGGAACAGTTCCTACAGATTGGAGGGTAGCTAATGTAACCCCACTATTTAAAAAGGGAGGCAGAGAGAAAACAGGGAATTATAGACCAGTCAGCCTGACGTCGGTAGTGGGGAAAATTCTAGAGTCCATTATAAAAGATTTAATAGCTGAGCACGTGGAAAACAGTGGCAGAATCGGACAGAGTCAGCATTGATTTATAAAAGGGAAATCATGCTTGACAAATCTACTGGAAGTAACTGGTAGAGTTGATGAGGGAGAGCCAGTGGATGTAGTTTATTTGGACTTTCAGATGGCTTTTGACAAAGTCCCACCTAAGAGATTGGTGTGTAAAATTAAAGCACATGGGATTGGGGGTAGTGTATTGAGATGGATAGAAAACTGGTTGGTAGACAGGAAACAAAGAGTAGGAATAAATGGGTCTTTTTCCGAATGGCAAGCAGTGACTAGTGGGGTACCTCAGGGATCGGTGCTGGGACCCCAGTTATTCACAATATATATTAATGATTTAGATGAGGGAATTAAATGTAATATCTCCAAATTTGCAGATGACGCAAAGCTGGGTGGGAGGGTGAGCTGTGAGGAGGATGCAGAGATGCTTCAGTGTGATTTGGACAAGCTGAGTGAGTGGGCAAATGCATGGCAGGTGCAGTATAATGTGGACAAATGTGAGGTTATCTATTTTGGTAGCAAAATCAGGAAGGCAGATTATTATCTGAATGGCTATAAATTGAGAGAGGGGAATGTGCAACAAAACCTGGGTGTCCTTGTACACCAGTCACTGAAGGCAAGCATGCAGGTGCAGCAGGCGGTAAAGAAGGCAAATGGCCTTCATAGCCAGAGGATTCGAGTACAGGAACAGGGATGACTTGCTGTAAATTGTACAGGGCCTTGGTGAGACCACACCTGGAATATTGTGTGCAGTTTTGGTCTCCTTATCTGAGAAAGGATGTACTTGCTATAGAGGGAGTGCAGCGAAGGATGGCGGGACTGACATATGAGGAGAAATTGAATCGATTAGGATTATATTCGCTGGAGTTCAGAAGAATGAGGGGGGATCTCATAGAAACTTATAAAATTCTAACAGGACTAGACAGAGTAGATGCAGGAAGGATGTTCCTGATGGTGGGGGAGTCCAGAACCAGGGGTCACAGTGTGAGGATATGGGGTAGACCATTTAGGACAGAGATGAGGAGAAATTTCTTCACCCAGAGTGTGGTGAGCCTGTGGAATTCATTACCGCAAAAAGTAGTTGAGACCTAAACATTGTGGGCAGAATTTTCTACCTGTCGGGTGGGCGGGCCTGACCCAATCTCCGGCGGGCGGGGAGCCAAACCCCGCCAGAGAAGCAGGCCCCGCCGCCATTTTACGTGGGCGGGCCAATTAAGGCCCGCTCAGCGTGACATCCGGCAGGAAGTGCTATGTGCTTCCTATGCAGGTGGGGGGGGACCCCCCAAAAGTGAGAGTGTGCTCTTTCGCGCATGCGCACGAAAGAGCGCACATCTCCCTAAGGCTAAGTGCTGCCTCAGGGAGATCGCTGACACTTTTAAGAATATTAAAACTAGAAAAAAAAAGTTCCTTAACATGTCCCCCTCATGTGACAATGTCACATGAGATGGGACATGTTCATAATGTACATAATAAGTTTATTAAACTTTTTTGAACCCTACGTGAAACCTCATCCCGCCAGTGGATGAGGTTTCATGTTTTTTCTATTGCCCACCGGGGCTCCTGGCCTGTCTGCCAACCTTAAGGTTGGACGGGTAGGTCCTTTGATTGTATAATTGATCCTGTCAATGGCCTCAATTGGCCATTGACAGGTCAGCGGGCCCGCAGCTGATTTTGCTGTGGGCCTGCCTTCCTGAAAATTTAAATGGCCCAGGACGACGTTGGGGGTTTCCCCCGACGTCACCCCGCGTCGGCGAGCTGGCCACGCCCCCTGCTTGTCGACGGCAAAATTCTGCCCTGTACGTTTTCAAGAAGGAGTTAGATATAGCTCTTGGGGTGAAAGGGATCAAAGGGTATGGGGAGAAAGCAGGAGCAGGCTATTGAGTTGGATGATCAGCCGTGATCATAATGAATGGCGGAGCAGGCTTGAAGGGCCGAATGGCCTATTCCTGCTCCCAGTTTCTATGTTTCTATATAAACGTCTGATTTTACATTCAGGAATCACTTGAGCAACTGAATGATGGTTTTATTCAATTTGGTAATTTTGAAAGGAACATTTGGTACATTTTCTTCCAGTTAACTGACATGAAATAAAAATCAGTGGCTTGTACAAAAAATGGTTTCTTTTCCCACTAACAAACAGGAGAAAATATAGCTGAAAATCATTTGCTGCTAGCAACTCTATCTTGAAAAATATGTTTGCAACTGTTTGCAGGACTGTTGATTTCTAAAATCTGTTGATCTGTGCATTAATTTCTATGCTTGGTTTTGAAGAGTCAACTGGCAAATGTCAAGTCTGGCTATGTGAAACTCTCTTTTGCAGGAAATTCTCTACCACACTCAAAACATTTACCTAAGAGAAAGAGGGCACAAAACTGTCATACTTACATGGCAGTTTACCAGTCTAAGATATATAACTATATGCACCTTATTTAATTTGTCACTTTGTCAAACATAATTGACATTACAATGCTCTTATAATCAACATATGTCATTGAAAGACTTCCAAAGGTTTGGTGTTAACTTAACAGTTGGTGCCCAGCTAGTAATCTCAATGTGACTAGATATTCCATTCTTTCTGAGAATATCTCGTACTCTGAAGTCAGCTTGATTCAGATTCCTATTTGAACTGTTGATCATGATTTAAAACTTTTGATACCAGAGCATTTGGAAATCTCTCAATAATAATTTCTTCAGATTGAAGTTTTGGAACTCTGACAAAAACGTAGCTTTCAGTTAGTTGCCAGGAAAATACATATGATGAACATTCAGTAGCGAGGATGTGAAAAATTAATGAGCCATAACTGATTTTAGCCCAACATATGGTATAGTTAAAAACATATGTTTTATACTGATCCTTTCATCTGTTCACAAGTCTTTTTTAATTGCCATTTTATACACAGCCTGTTGCTTTCACATTGCTTTTTTAGTATCCAGTCACATGTACATTTTTAAAAAAAACCCACAATATCTGCAGGAAGAGTACAACAGTCAATGGGAATACACGCCTGTTTTGACAATTATGTAGGGGGAAGCCAAGGCTCCACTGTTTTTTTTCCTTTACTTTAGCTTCATTTTTCCCACTTCTTCTCTCACTTGAAGGAATTGACTTCTTGTTGACATATACTCCACCCATTTATATAAGAGTTTTGACAATGAGTTAAGGCAAACGATTCAAAGGCAGTCAAGTTAGATGCTGTACCCATCTGATGATGAACACACATTTGCTCCCAGGAGTTAGTGGATAAAGCTCAACAGCAGCTTACTCTCAATTTTGAGAAATATTGTTTCTGCTCCATTTGCTTCACTAAATAAAACAACTGATCTTCTGACAGCATATAATCCGTCACACTCCAAGGCCTTAGATCTAAAATTAGTAACATGCAAAGCCTTAACCAACAGAAGATTAATTTACCTTTTCTTATGCAAGTTGGTCAATCAATTTCATTATCTCAAATGCTGTCACACACCAGTTTTCTGGTTAGATTAAAACGTTTTGTCTCTGGTCAGTTGTATTCTCGCAAGGTCTTACTCAGAGTGCTAAAATGCAGCAAGCCTTGAAATAAAGAGTTCTTTATGTACAGTTAAAATTCCATTTGGGAAACTATTAAGTATGCCACGGTGAATTTCTTTGGATATGCTTTTGGATAACCTTAAGCACCATTATTTTCAATATTAGACTAGATTTATTGCACAAATTGACATTTACAAGTCCTAAGTACTATATATGAAACTGGCAACATGGTGATAAATCAGTTTCTTATTAACTGAATGTATGACTCATACAGATGCTACATATGAATCAAATGATATCTCCAGTTGGATTCTGTTCAAATAAAATTTTCAGGCAAAAATTTGTTTCTTTTTAAAATGATCAGACTATTATAACAACTGCAGAGAACATTCAACAGTTAGAGTAAAATGCAAGCAGCAAAAAAATCAGCATTTCATTTTGCTCAGTGAAGTTAATGAACCCTTACAGTTATCACAAGTCACAACAAATGAAATCCAGGGTTAATTGGTCCTGAAGCATTGTACTTCATTTCAAAAGAACAGTCATATGGGCTCAAAATGTTAAATCTGTTTCTCTCTCCACAGATGTTGCCAGACCTGCTGAGTTTTTCTAGCATTTTCTGTTTTCATTATTGTTTATTGTGTTCTGCTCTAGAGAAGGCCCTAACTTAAGTTTCATAGGCGAGAATTTTGAGCACTTACCAGGGAAAGCTAGGTGAGGTGTTTTTTCCATCCCCACCTCACTATTTTTACCTTTAGAGTACCGTAATCTTTGGTAAGATGCAATCAAGGCTAAAAAGCCCCAACTAACCATTATGATAGGAGAGGATCACCTGCATCCACCAGATACAAGTACCCCCACATAATGTCAACCCAGATTTCAGAAACAACATAACACTTGCCAGAGTCATCTAGAATGAGGCCTAAGCCAACCCTTATAACTCAAAGGCGGGGAAACAACCACTGACTAGTCACGAGTACCCCACTGATATCAGCCAACAAAGCCTGCATCCCGTGAATGAATCAAAAAAACATAGCAGTTCAAATTTGAAATTACATAAAGTGCAATGCAGATAAGTCTCTTTCATTAGAGTACATGAGATGCCTCACTGTTCTTATATTCTATGAGCCAGATTTTCAATTGCTGGTGGCATCGGGTGCACGCTTAAATATCACGTTCCCGGAAGGCATTTCTGGGTACTGATGCCTCTGGGTGGCACTCCGATTTTCGAAGGGAGGGCAAGGGGAGGAATGGGGAACATGTTTGCCTCTAATTAACAGCCCATTAAGCTCCTTGAAGAACTTGTTAACTGGCCAGGGAGGGTGAGAATGTTATTTTCAAATGTGATTTTAATGAACCTGAACAGTTTGATGCAAGTTAGTGCACAGCTGTCAGGTTCAAAACCCCCTTGGCCTGCTGCGAGGAGGCCATCTCCAATGAGCTGACAGGCTCCGCACAGTGGGGGTCCATGCTGAAGGTGGGAAACTGCCATCTGCTTTGGAAAACAGCTCCTCAGCAGGGCCTTAATTGTCCTTATTGGCTGCCCATTTTCATGCAGTGGGATGCTATGTTCCCAGTATGTCGCTGGAAAATTCTCTAGAAGGCATCGGGGGGCTGTCCAAATGTGGCCCCTCCTCTTTTCCTGGTCTCCCTGCCTCCAAACTTTTCTCCGTAAGGCCAAGGAAATCCAGCCCTATGATTCTGTGACAAAATTCTAATCTGTTTCTTTCAACCTCGCCAAGATCGAAATGCACTCAAATTCACATTTTTCTAAGCCGTGTTTAATAACTTTATGTTCCAAATAATATTTACTGCTGTACGGAATATTGCTGATGAATTGCCTGAGGGAAGCCACACTGATTCTCTGCAGTTACACCTACCTTATCACTATCCATGGTATTCTGTGAAGTTCTTGACGCAATGGAAATAGTGTCTGGCTGACTGCTGCCGTCTCCCTGACTATCTCCATCTTCTCCCATATCCCTAGGAATAAGAGGAACAATACAAAAATTACTGAATGATCACTCGATTATTCATCTAAAGATGCTTGAGGGCCTATGCCATGGATTGTCAATGGAACCCTAGGAGGAAAGTAAGTGAGGCAGAATGGGTCCCAGGGAGGGTGGCGGAAATGGGGGTGGGGAAGATGGGGGTTGGAAGAAAGGGCAGGGGTTGGCTTCCTGTGGGCCTCCCCGTTTCCGATGACAGGTGCCATGATCGGGCCTAGGGTGCATGAGACGAGGGACACGACCCCGCCACCCCCCACCCCACCCCAAACGAGGCCAGAGGCAAACCCAACAGGACTTGCTGTGCAATTGGCCTATGTGCCAAGCCCCCAGCTCGCTGCTGGGGTGAGACCCTTAAGTGGCTACTTAAGGGCCTCAATTGGCCTCTGGGTGGGAAGGCCATCCTTGACCTTTCCTGCCTGATGGTCTTCCTGCCCGATTAAATGCCCCCACCTTGTCTCCCAGCACGCCTGCCAGGGAAGAATAAAATTCCACCCATAGAGTTAGCTCTCAAGAATTATTTGAATTAATTGGCTGTCGAGGAAATTGTGGGATTTGTGCTAGTGGAAGGTGATTGGAATAGACACTTCTTGAACAACAGTAAATGATGCTATCACTCCAGCTTCTTGTCACCTCTCAAATTGCTTATAATATATGGCTGGGAATGTGCAAAACTAGTAGCAAAATCTGTACCCTTCATATTTTGGGGGTCATTGCTCCTGTTAAATTTTACATTTTGCCCACCCATTTCAGCTACTGTAGCAAGTGACCTGCTGGGCCCTGAGACTTTTCTCTGCCACAGATGTTTCCTAGGTCAATTTCATATTGAGTATGAGCACAGAGAAGCACAATGTGGCTTCAAGCTTTAGGAGAATCATAAATTATTGACTGTATTTATTGTAACTCTACTGTTTGCATAAGGGGACATCTTGTGGCACAGTGGTAGTGTCCCTACCTCTGGGCCAAAAGCTCTGGGTTCAATTCCCACTTCATGAAGTACTTGATGGCCATGGAAGATGTGGCCAGACAGGTTGATTAACAGCCTTCAAGTCCTTCCAATACACCTGATGGCAGGCAATAAAGAACAGGAGAGTTTCCTGGTCAGCCGTACTGCAGAAGGCAATGGCAAATCACTGCAGTATTTTTCCAAGCATAATCATAGACCAATCCAATGGAAGTTCATGGTTGCCAACGCCCTCTTGGGGCATCATACCTGAAGGAGGAGGAACAGGACTATTTGCATTCGACATAGCTCGTTGATCTGTTTACAGTTCACTAAGTGTGAGCAATGGACTGTGGCCTAAGCCAATGTCAGATACTATGGGCAGAATTTTCCATTCGGTGTGCGGGCATGCACCTGACACGCTGTAACGTAAAATGATGTGCGATGACGTTGGACGTGCATCCCAACGTCATTGCGAGCTCGCACGATATTTCGTTCAGTGGGCGCGTGCCGGAGCTAGCTGCGCGCCCACCGATAATTGAAAGGCCTATTAAAGTCATTAACTAGGTAATTAAGGTGAATTTTGTGCTGCCCGTCCAACCTTACGGTTGGAGGGCAGGCGAAAAGGCCAAGCAGCCTTTACGTTTTCTAGGAAACCTCATCCACGAGCGGGATGAGGTTTCCTAAAGCTAATACTGATGAAATAAAAACTTTATTTTGAAAATAAAAACATGTCCCTTCTTGTGTGACACAGTCACATGAGGGGGCATGTTTCATTAAATTTTTAATGTCCTTATCTATTTTTTTGAAAAGCACTTCAATCTCCCTGAGGCAGCTCCGTGCCTCAGGGAGATTGAAGTGCTCTTTCGCGACCGTCCCCGCTGAGCCCACCTGACGAATGGAAAATCCAGGCCTATGTTTATTCTTCTGCCTCCTGATAATGTGGAAACCATGCTGCATATCTAATAAACCCAAACAAGCGGGGTCTCTGGTCAAAGCCTGGGCTCACTGCATTTCCCTGAATTTTGGACAAGGTAAAAGCACATTCTGAAGCATAGGAAGTGACTCCTTGCACGTCGTCAGAGTCTGCAATGTTAAACCCAACCATAGATCCAAAAATATAGCAGCAACTTTATTAGTAGTTCAAGGTGGTGTCTCACCACCACCTTCCCAAGGGCAATTAGGGATGAGCAACAAATGCTGGCCTTGCCAGCGACGCTCACACCCCACAAAATAAAAAGACAACTTAGCTAGAAATAAATTGGGAATATCTAAGCAATTTAGAATCTGAGTAGGCAGTAATACATGGGTGGTTCCTGTCCCATTGTATCAGAGAACCCATGAAGGACTGTGCAAATTTTGAGTTCCTAATGTAAGCTGGCCCAAACAATACATTAGGAATGGAAATCAAGGCACTCTTGGAGGACAGCAACCACAGAATGATCATAAAATACAAAATGAGGAAGACTATCCTGCATCTGATTCTGGAGCAGCTGATTCTAAGGAGGTGGTTTGGAAAAAAGTACAAAATGAATTGGATAAAACGTGTAACTTCTTGGAAAAATGGCAGATTAAATTTACTACTGACAAGTGTGAAGTACACCACCTCAGAAGGAAAAATAGTTGAGATGCAAAGAACATAAAAAAGGATGAAACTGAAAGAGCTCTTGTGATCTTAGTAAACTTGATACTCCATAATGTTAATTATGTATCAATTGTGTGCAGGTGTGGGCATTAACTGAATCCCTATAAAAAGACACAGCTGAAAGTATGGTTGCTGGGTTAGAAGGTGTAAGTTTGTAATGTGTAACTCTGTGAATAAATATAAAAATATGTAAAGATTGGCTCCAGTTCTGTGCTTCACCAACTGGATTTCTGGAGTATAACACATATGTCAAACCACTGTAGAGCAGCAAAACAAGGAGATTGCTGCTGAACAGTATAGCCAAAACAAGAATATACACATCAAACAGGGGTCTTGCTTAAACAGTACAATGCACTAGTGAGACCAGGAGTACTGGATCCAGTTTTTGTAACCAAAAAATAAGGAAGATGATCAAGCACTGAGAACGCTTTGAAGAACAGGCCTGACCCCTTTGTCCTTTTATCTATGACATCTTTGCCAATCTCTTCTTTGCCTCCACCTATCACTGGCCCTCTATCCAGCTCTACCTGTCCCACCCCCCTCAAACAGCTTATATTTCACCTCATTTCTATTTTTCTTTAGTTCTGATGAAGAGTCATACGGACTCGCAACGTTAACTGTCTTCCTCTCCACAGGTGCTGTCAGACCTGCTGAGTTTTTCCAGCTATTTTTGTTTTTGTTTCTGATTCCTAATGTGTGGTGTGAAAAAATGGTGGGATTTAGACTTTTCAGCTTTGAAAGGAAAAGACAGAGGTGATTTTATCTATAAAGTAAATAACAATATTGAAAGTGTAACTTAAGAATATTACTTCAAACTAAATTGTGAGAGTAGGATGACAGGATACAAGTTCAAACTAGAAAAATGCAAATTTGGAACTGATATCAGGAAGTTCTTCACAAAAAGATGTATGGAATAGGATTTCAGGTAGAGAAGTAAGGAAAAAAAAAACAGATTAATTTAATAAAAACAAGATATAGCAATGTGTGGGTGGGTAGGGGATCTTTCTGTCTTTTTGGATGGACACCAAGAGGAGCTAAATGACCTTCCTCATATTTAGCTTTTGATTTTATGGTGGATTTAATGAGATAAAGTAAAAGCCCTCAAATATTGTATGCTATTACAGCACACAAAAGTAGTACAATACAAACACCAAGGAGGATTCTACCTTTTACTGTTATTCCTTTGTTTTGCTGGGGTTTTGGGTAGCTGAATAGGTTCTTTCAGAGCTCCTTTCAGGTGGATAGTTCTCTCCTGTATGACTTCCCGAATATTTTTAATCCAATCCTGCTTTGTTTCAATATTGGAGGCCTAAAGAAATGCACAGGATACTTCAAAAGACATTATTAGTACAGTTGTAATGTTAATTTTCCTGGGGGCTTCTTGTGCGTTTGCAAAGTTAAGGCAGGGGAGCAGAAGAAGCACCTAGGAAATTCCTGGTCAATGTATCAGAATTATTGGATGCAGTAAATCTTAGCAATCGATAGTTAAGCATCTTATTTACTTATTACAGAGTATTAAAGATTTCATGTCTCCTTCTGGACATGGTTCCAATTGTTTTTCTTCATTGCTATCACAATGTCAGAAACAAATCTTTCAACTTGGAAATAACAAACACTGCCTTAAGTATACTGGAGTACAGTAGTAAAGTGGTTATGTTACCAGGCTAGTAATCCAGAGATCTAGGCTAATGATCCAGAGAGAGGAGCTCAAATTTCATTCATGGAAGCTGGAGAATTTAACTTAAACAAGTAAATCCGGAATAAAAAGCCAATATCAGTAATGGTAACCACGAAGCTAATGCATTGCATTAACATTATTTCAGGTTCACTTACGTCTGTTAAGGAAGGAAATCTGCTATCCTTGCTTGATCTGGCATATACATGACTCCAGATCCATAGCAATGTTGTTGATTCGTAACTGTCCTCTGAAATGGTCTAGCATGTTAGCTGGATCAAAAGGGCAAATAGGAGTGGGCAATACATGCCGGCCTTGCCAGCAATGGCCCCTTGAATGAAGAAAAGAGCATATACATTAATGCCGCTTTTCTATAATTCTTGTGCAGCTGGTGACAAATGAACTTAAACGTGCAACTTGTTAAGATTAGTGGCCAGAAAGACTAATTTTTTTATTTTATTGGATGTTCCTAACTGCTGCCAGACATTTGGCCACCAATAAATGAGCTTTTCTTAAATTAACAAGAAGCAGAGTTGGGAATAAATGGGTTATTTTCAAGTTGGCAAACTCTAACAAATGAGGTGCCACAGTGGTGAGGCATCAACTATTTACAATCTATATTAATGATATGGATGAAGGGACCAAGTGTATTGTAACCAAATTTGCCGACGATACAACGATAGGTAGGGAAGCAAGTTGTGAGAGGGGAACAAAGAGTTTGCAAAGGGGTACAGATCAGTTAAGTGAGTTGGCAAAGATTTGGCATGGAGTATAACGTGAAAAAATATGAGGTTGTCCACTTCGGCAGGAAGAACAGAAAAGCAGAATACTATTCAAATGGAGAGAAACTGCAGAATGCTGTGGTACAGGGGAATCTGGGTGTCCAGATACATGAATCACAAGAAGTTTGCATGCAGGTACAGCAAGTAATTAGGAAGACAAGGTGAAGTTTTGCTATGACTGGACAGGGCAATGGTGGGATCACACCTGGAGTAGTGTGCGCAATTTGGATCTCCTTATTTAAGGAAGAATATGCCTGCGTTGGAGGCAGTTCAAAGAAGGTTCACTAGGTTGGTTCCTGGGATAAAGGAATCTTAGAATTCCAGGCTGTTGTTTAGAAGAATGAGAGGTGATCTTATTGAAACATATAAGATTCTAAGGGGCTTGACGGTATAGATGCTGAGAGGATGTTTCCCCTCCTGGTGAAATCTAAAACCAGGGGCGCAGTTTCAAAATAAAGGGTCTTTCATTTAAGACAGAGAAGGAGGAATGTCTTCTCTCAAAGGGTCATTAATCTTTGGAATCCTCTGCCCCAGAGAGCAGTGGTGGCTGTTATTGAATATATTCAAGGTGGAGTCAGGCTTTTGATCTACATGGGAATCAAGGGTTACAGGGGGAAGGCAGGAAAGTGGAGTTAAGGCCACAATCAGATCAGCCATGATCTTACTGAATGGTGGAGCAGGCTCGATGGGCCAAATTACATACTCCTGCTCCTATTTCTTCTGTTCTAAACAGCAGCATAAATGTGCTGGTGATTCTTTTTGGTGGCATTATGACATCATTTGCTGCTGGTGTTACGATACCAATGTTTTGTGCTTGCACACTCCCCAAGCTGTTGCATTTAATTTACAGAATATACCAAAACCTATTTTGCAGTCAGTTTCCAGGAAGACCATTAGGACTTTAGCTCTACCAAGCTCCCACCCACGATACAAAGCAGCTTAGAATTTTCACAAAATTCAACACATAGATGAATCTTGAAAGCATTATTAAGGAAGTGAATACGTTTTAAAGTTATTCCTTTTTTGGTTAATTCAGATTAAATGCAAAACCCTATTTATTTTCATTCAAAAAATGTGACTTTTAAAATTAAATATTACCTTCAGGACAGTCTTGTTGTCTGAAGAAGGTGTTCGGCCCACCCACAAAGCAAATTTGCAGGGATCGCCTTCTACATGCTCCGTTACCCCCAACTCAGATGTCTGGAAATTAGATGAGGGGAAAGTATCCAATAAGTAAAAATGAAACCTCATAAATAACTATTTATCATTCTTTTACACCATTGGGATAAAAAAGAATTAATCTCCAGCATTATTAACTGGATATACACTTTATATATACAGGGACTGTTCTATGTTTGTTCTGCTGCTACCCCATTTAAAGATCTATTGGATGCCTGTTTTATGAAAACTTGGACCTGCAATCAGGACATGTCCATGATTTTTATGCCTGCACATGCTACTTTCCAGGGAATTCAAGCAGAGACACTCCTGATGCAAGTACATAGATGTATTAAATCAGCTCATCTCACTTAGCAGGCCAGTATAGGACTTACATCTTTAATAGCAGCTTGCAAGTTCCACAACATTCTGGTTCTGCATGGTTGGGTCTTGAGAGTAAAGGTATTTATATTATAGTGTACCGTGACTGTGGGAGAACCATATGCATGATGTTGATTATACTCTAAACAAGCCTGTTGGCAATCATGATAAAGTTTGGTTATTAATTCATTATTCAATCTTTTGTTGCTAGGCTTGGTCCACATATAGGCATTTTTTCAATTACATGTCCTTTTTCTCTTCTTATTTGATAATCATTCACCTTCTATCAGGACACAAATATTACAAAAGTGCAAGCTATGGCAAAGACACAGTTCTCCTGCCTGTTAGGTCCACTCATCAAAGGCTGTTTAATAAATATGTTTGCACTGAAATGGAGACCTGGAATGTGTGCACAGAAGGATAATTCCATGGCCCCAGCTGCTGCCCTCTGGGCCTAAAAAGAGCAACAATAAGTAAAATAAATTAAACAGTCAGCACAGCACAAAAAGGTTGGTACTGCCAAAAAACAGAATGATACTATCACTGAAATAAAAAAGCCTTACTAATATAAAACCAGCATATGTAAAATTAAACAGAGAATACTAAAACAAGCAGCAGGGCAGACAGCATCTGTGAGATTAGTTAACATCTCAGGTGTCGATCCTTCGTCGAAACTGAAGGATATTTTTGATCAACAGCATATAAGACAAGGAAGGATGATAGAATAAACAACATATACACATGCTTAAAAAGGAGCAGAATATCCTCTAAAACATTTAAATGCAAAGCAGGAGACGGTTAAATGATAGAAGTGATAGTGGAAGACAATAGGAGCAGAAGAAGATAAATTAAAGACATTTACAAGGTACAGAGAACATGTGGATAGCTGAAGGGATGGTGGAATGAGGCACGTAGAAATGGAAACTCAAGAACCTGGTGCAGGTTCCAGCAACACATAATAAGCCTAGGAGGATAACCAAGGCAGGTGAACACCAAAGGATGCAGACCATGATGAGGGAGAGCAAGTGTTCCGTCTAATTTTTGTTTGCTGTGTGCGGCTGCTTTGCTACACCATCCTTTATGATTGAGGCGCAGCCGCGCAAGCACACATGTTAAAAGAACTTTCGCTTGTGTGCAACCTGTTTGGTCCCTGCGCGATCGCACTGTTTAGAAGAAATATTGGTCCTCACCCCAAGCATTGATCCAAGTCATGTGCTGTGTGACATGGAATGCTAAAGAGTCCTGAAACTGCTATAAATAATTTCAATTCAAATGGTAATGAAAGAAATTGTAGTCATGTAAGAATTGCACTCACTAGTAATTTGTGCTTGTAAACATATTTGCTATGTCCTGAGGAATCCTTAATCTCTTTGCTAAAGACCAAGGATAATTCAAAAAGAAACAAATGCCGTTCCCGTCCTTTTCGAATGAGAGATTTGGGGTCCCACACTTGGAAGGTGTCCTGAAGGATAAGTTCACCCTGAACATCAAAGTTTTCATCGAACCCTGAGTATAGAAAAATGAGAAAAAAATGTTTAGAAAGGCAAACTTTGCAAAGTAATTTCTGTCAACTTCTGGCAATAATACTCTTTAATACTATTAAATATAGAACCATAGAAAAGTTACAGCACAGAAGGAGGCCGTTCAGCCCATCATGTCCATGCCAGCCCGAGGACACCCAGGTGCCCTTTCTAATCCCAGCTTCCTGCACCCGGCCCATAGCCCTGCAGCTTACAGCACTTTAGGTGTAGATCCAGGTACTTTTAAAATAGTTTAAAGTTTCTGCCTCTATCACCAACTTGGGCAGCGAATTCCAGACACCCACTACCGTCTGCGTAAAAAAGTTCTTCCTCATGTTCCCCCTACACCTTCTGCCACTTATCTTGAATCTATGTCCCCTGGTTCTAGGATTCTTCATCAAGGGAAACAACTTTATCCTGTCCACTCTAACTATTCCCCTCATAATTTTGTAAACCTCAATCAAGTCACCTCTCAGCCTTCTTTGTTCTAAGGAAAATAACCCCAACCTATCCAATCTCTCCTCGTAGCTACACATTTCTAACCCTAGGCAACATTCTTGTAAACCTCTTCTGCACTCTCTCCAGAGCTATTATGTCCTTCCTGTAATGTGGTGACCAGAACTGCATACAATACTCCAGTTGTGGCCTCACCAGTGTTTTATACAATTCCAACATTATATCCTTACTTTTATATTCTATACCTCTGCCAATGAAGGAGAGCATTCCGTATGCCTTCTTTACAACCTTGTCTACTTGAACTGCTGCCTTCAGGGACCTGTGTACTTGTACGCCAAGATCTCTCACTTCATCTACCCCTCTTAGTATATTCCCATTTATTTTGTAATCCCTGTAACTGTTTGACCTCCCTAAATGTATGACCTCATACTTCTCTATGTTAAAATCTATCTGCCACTTTACTGCTCACTTCACCAACCCATCGATATCGTTTTGGAGATTATGGCTATCCTCTACAATATCCACTACTCAGCCAATCTTTGAGTCATCTGCAAATTTCCCGATTGTGCCCCCCACGTTCATGTCCAAATTGTTAATATATAACACAAACAGCAAGGGTCCCAACACCGAGCCCTGTGGAACACCACTTGAGACAACTTTCAATTCACAAGGGCATCCATCAACCATTACCATTTGTTTCCTGTTACAAAGCCAACCTTTTATCCAGTTTGCCACTGGATCCTATGGGCTTTTACTTTCCTGACCAATCTGCCATGTGGGACCTTGTCAAAAGTCTTGTTAAAATCCATGTACACAACATCCACTGCACTACCTTCATCAACCCATCCACCAATCACAGAGGCTGAGCGTCAACTCGCAGACACTTCCTCCTACCTACCCCTAGACCATGACCCCACCACTGAACATCAAGCCATTGTTTCCAGAACTGTTACTGACCTCATCTCCTCTGGAGATCTTCCTTTCACAGCTTCCAACCTCATAGTCTCCCAACCTCAGACGGCCCGCTTCTACCTCCTACCCAAAATCCACAAACAGGACTGTCCCGGCAGACCGATCGTGTCAGCCTGTTCCTGCACCACGGAACTCATTTCTTGCTATCTTGACTCCATTCTCTCTCCCATTGTCCACTCCCTTCCCACCTACATCCGTGATTCCTCTGACACCCTACATCATATCAACAATTTCCAGTTCACTGGCCCCAACTGCCTCCTCTTCACCACGGACGTCCAATCCCTCTACACCTCCATCCCCCACCGGGATGGTCTGATTGCTCTCCATTTCTTCCTTGAACAGAGGCCCGAACAATCCCCATCCACCACTACTCTCCTCCGTCTGGCTGAACTTGTTTTCACACAGAACAATTTCTCCTTAAACTCCTCTCACTTCCTCCAAATAAAACGTGTGGCTATGGGTACCTGCAAGGGCCCCAGTTATGCCTGTCTCTTTATGGGGTATGTGGAACATTCCTTGTTCCAGTCCTACTCCGGCCCCCTCCCACAACTCTTTCTCCGGTACATCAATGATTGCTTCGGTGCTGCTTCATGCTCTCATCTGGACCTGGAAAAATTTATTAATTTTGCTTCCAATTTCCACCCCATCATCATTTTCACATGGTCCATCTCTGACACTTCCCTTCCCTTCCTTGACCTCTCTGTCTCAATCTCTGGTGATAGACTGTCCACCAATATTCATTACAAGCCTACCGACTCCCACAGCTACCGCAACTACAGCTCCTCACACCCCGCTTCCTGTAAGGACTCCATCCCATTCTCTCAGTTTCTTCACCTCCGTCGCATCTGTTCTGATGATGCCACTTTCAAAAACAGTTCCTCTGACATGTCTTCCTTCTTCCTTAACTGAGGTTTTCCACCCACGGTGGTTGACAGGGCCCTCAACCATGTCAGGTCCATCTCCCGCGCACCTGCCCTCACACCTTCCTCTCCCTTCCAGAACCATGATAGGGTCCCCCTTGTCCTCACTTATCACCCCACCAGCCTCCGCATTCAAAGGATCATCCTCTGCCATTTCCGCCAACTCCAGCATGATGCCACCACCAAACACATCTTCCCTTCACCCCCCCTGGCGGCATTCCACAGGGATCGTTCCCTCTGGGACTCACTGGTCCACTCCTCCATCACCCCCTACACCTCAACCCCCTCCCACGGCACCTTCCCATGCAACCGCAGAAGGTGCAACATCTGCCCCTTTACTTCCCCTCTCCTCACTGTCCAAGGGCCCAAACACTCCTTTCAAGTGAAGCAGCATTTCACTTGCACTTCCCTCAATTTAGTCTACTGCATTCGCTGCTCCCAATGCAGTTTCCTCTACATTGGAGAGACCAAACGCAGACTAGGTGACCGCTTTGCGGAACACCTTCGGTCTGTCCGCAAGCATGACCCAGACCTCCCTGTCGCTTGCCATTTCAACACTCCACCCTGCTCTCATGCCCACATGTCCGTCCTTGGCCTGCTGCATTGTTCCAGTGAAGCTCAACACAAACTGGAGGAACAGCAACTCATCTTCCGACTAGGCACTTTACAGCCTTCCGGACTGAATATTGAGTTCAACAATTTTAGATCATGAACTCTCTCTTCCATCCCCACCCCCTTTCCGATCCCCCTTGTTCCAATAAATTATATAGATTTTTCTTTTCCCACCTATTTCCATTATTTTTAAATGTATTTCCATCCATTGTTTTATCTTTGCCTTTTAGCCTATTTCAATCCCTTCCCCCCACCCCCACTAGTGCTATCTGTACCTTTATTATCACATTCCTTAGATAACATCACTAGCTTCAACACCTCTTTCTCCTTTTGTCTATGACATCTGGCCCTCTATCCAGCTCTATCTGTCCAGCCCCCTCCCCCCCCCACCTTAAACCAGTTTATATTTCACCTCTTTTCTATTTTTCCTTAGTTCTGTTGAAGAGTCATACGGACTCGAAACGTTAACTATGTTCCTCTCCGCAGATGCTGTCAGACCTGCTGAGTTTTTCCAGGTATTTTTGTTTTTGTTTTAGATTTCCAGCATCCGCAGTTTTTTGCTTTCATCAACCCTTCTTGTCACTTCCTCAAAGAATTCAATCACATTTGTGAGGCAAGACCTTTCTTTAACAAATCCATGCTGACCACCTCTGACTAGTCCATGCCTTTCCACATGACAGTTAACCCTATCTCTCAGGATTGATTCTACTAATTTGCTCACCACCGATGTAAGACTAACTGGTCTATAATTGTTTGGCATTTCCTTTCATCCCTTTTTAAACAATGGAACTATGTTTGCATTTCTCCAGTTCTCCAGTCCTCCGGTACCTCCCCTGTATCTAGTGAAGATTGGAAAATCATCCTCAGAGCACATGTAGGTGGTTATATGCACAGACTCATGTATATCCACACGTGGCAGTGTGTGTCCAGTTGTGGTTAAGAAAGCATTTAAACATACTGGCTAGTTTCTAAAGTCAGTAGCAAAATAATCTGATTAGATTTTGTTCGACATAGTAATGTGCATAGTAATTTCTTGCATACGTGGATTTTTGACTCCCTCAATAGACCAGTTGATTAATCCAGTAAGCAGCTGAACCATCCAGATTTGAATGGTCCTGTGTTTGATTTTCCACCTGTGCTGAGTTAGATGTCTCAGTGAGGATAGTGGTCTGAGCATTCTGAGCTAAGAGGAGTAGGATTTGGTGAAGATTCCCACTGTTGATCACTATCCAGTGTTTCTTGTTTAAAGCAGATATGAGTGGGCATTGAGTGAGACCTGGATCAGGCTTGCTGTGATTTCTTCAGAAGTTTAAAAGCCGGCCAGAACTCACCATTTAAGCTTACTTTTGAAGAATTGCTACTCGAGTGAGGTACTAAACAGTCAGTGGAATGATTCCCAGGTTTTCAGGAACTGGGATGGGTGGAGAGAAAATGAAAAGAATCAGGTAGTTGGGAATGAGTCAAAAACTGCAGAATATGTTACAAAACAGCAGGTCCACGAACTGCGGAAAGGGATAGTTCACAGTTAAAGGACAGACACTCAAAAATCCTTTGAAATGCTGACGCTGATGGATCTGCTGTGCCTTTGTAGCATTTTCTGCTTTTATGCCCAGTTCCAGCACTTGCAGTCTTTCCTACTGATGTCTGCTGAGACCGAGTTGTCTAAAGATTAAAATTTATCAGGTGAACGACAGCAAATTGGCAAGCCTGAGTGATGTATCATCTAGAGGGGGAACTATTCAGGATTTTCATTACTATTTTGGCTTTATCTAGCTTTTTATTGGCCTGAATCTTCTGAGGAGTGGCAATCACCATTGTATTGCCACTCTGCTCTAATTTTAATCCACCACACCAGAGCACAACATTTCTGGCCGAGACTCCTGGTCCTGGCTTCTCCAGAAATGCAGAGCGTACAATTCCTCAAAGACCTTCTTCATAGCTTTGGAGCATTGGGGAAGACTAGCTTCCTTATCCTGTAAGTAGAAGAGTTTGAATGTCCCACAGCTTCTTTGAAAAGCTACGGAGAGAAGGTATGTGGTTAAGAGGGTAGGGTGGCAGGTGGGTGAGGTGATAGGGTGGTAGTTGGGTGGATGGCAGCTGGGTAGGGCAGCAGGTGGATAGGGTGGCACGTGGGTGAGTAGGTAGGTGGGCAGGGGGATAGTCAGGTTGGGAGAGGTTGTCAAGTCAGGGGCTAGTCAGGTTGGGTTGGGGGGGCGTCAGGTGGTGGGGGCTGGTCACGTTGGATCGGGGTGGGGTGGGAAGTCAGGTGGTGGAAGCTAAAAAGGTCGGGTTGGGGTGGGAGTCAGGCAGTGGTGGCTATTTGGGTTGGGGGTTTGGGTTGTCAGGCCAGGGGCTAGTCAGGTCCAGTGTTGTGGGGGGAGTCATATGGTGGGGGAGTCAGATTGTGGAGGCTAGTCAGGTCGGGGGCTAGTCAGGTTAGGTCAGAGGTTGGCTTGGGGGTTGGGGGGTGCGGGGGGAGTGTGGGGTCAATTTATGGTTAGCCAGGTGTTAGAATTTTTTTTTCTGTCTAACATTTCCTGGATAACTATCTAGGTAAAGGAGTTGGAACCTTCCAAAGTCTCTAACTCTAACTCAGAGTTGGAGACTTTTTTGGAGTGTCCCGGGGAGCAGGGGACTTGCCCATCAAACTTCCTGGGCAAATTCCCACGGAGTCTTTGTGTTGGGACTTTTGAGTGGTCCCATAGAGCATCTTCTGGGTTTGGTCTCTGACTATCCAGAGATCGGAAGATTTGGACCATTGCATACTGAAAAGGACACCAGCTAGCAATAGCAAATGATCTTGTGAACATTACAGGAGGAGAAATTTATTTGTGTAGAACACTTCCAGCGACACCACACAGACAACATCAATTCACCAAGGGAAGCCACTGCAAGCTGCTATCTTTGTAGCTCATGCAACGTTTGTCATTGATAATTATGGACAGCTTGTTTTAAATAACTTTAATTCTTCTTGTTCTCAAGATCTACTGGACTCTGTTTCTCTCTCCACAGATGCTGCCAGGCCTGTTGAGTTTTCCACCACTTTGTTTTTATTTCAGATATCCGCAGTATTCTGCTTTTATTTAATTCTTCTGCACTCAATATCCAGCTTATTGTGCAGACTGCAGTGTACACGTATTTAAAGTCAACACTACACTCCGGAAAGCTGCAATACTATTACAAACAGCAAAACAATTGTTACATGCCACCAAAGCCAGAAAGGTACATTTTGGCCTACAGAAATAGTTTGCAAGGTTATTGATCAAGTCAGAAACTACTTGACAAAAAAATAACGATTCTGGTACCTAATCTGGAAAGTAGTTGTCTTTTGATCAGATGTGCCCAAATATTAAATTTAGTCTGTGGTTTAGTCATTACATCTTATTCATTATATCTGTATAATTCAAAACACAAAATACAACCTGATGGCAATTACACCTAATGATTAAACCAGCAATTTGAAGTTTTTGACACTCCAGCTTGTTCCGCTTAGCCTCATCATCTCCAAATTGCCCAGGATAGGTATGCTTTTATGCAAGGATTTATTCAACATTAATTTTAAAATTGAATTAATTGAAAGTCAGGGTTTACGAAATATTAAACTTCTATCTATAGTTAAATTGTAAGAAATAGATAAATTGCAACCATACTGGTTAAAACGTAATCATGATTTAAATATGGATTTGTAGAAATGTAATCTTTTAACTAATGCAGTGTTTATGATTTGAGTCACTTAAACAAAGACATAACCAAAAATGGTTGGATTTGGGTCAGTTAGGATGATACATTAAAAATATTAAAAATCTCAAACCTGGACCTAACCTGCTTCTAACTGATACAGAACAGATGCAGGGGCAGAATTTTTTGCCTGTTGGTTGGGCGGTGCGGGAACAGGCGTGGGCGGGCATGGACCCAATTGCCACCCGCGATCGGGTCTGCACCGTCATTTTATGTGGGCGGGCCAATTAAGGCATGAATCGCGGCTCCCGGGGACAGCGGGAGTGGGCAGGCAGCGGCAAGACTGTAATGACTGCCGGGTCCAATGGTGACCTGGTGGCCTGTTTTAGAAAGTTGCTGCAGCCTTTCAAAGGCAGAGAAGAATGGCCAGTGGAAGGGCACCCCAGAGTGCTGCTGGTGAGCAAGCCAGGCAGGAGGGTAGGGCAGGGGGGCACAGTGCCCCTCGTTTTTCTGATCATTGCCTTGCTGCCCTCGAGGAGATGGCAGCACGGCGGGAGGTCCTCGCACTGCAGGATGGGAGGAGGATGCCCGCCCACATGACCAAACGTGCCTGGGAGGAGGTGGCGGAGGTGGTGAGCTCCCGCGACGTGGTGCGGCGCACCTGAATCCAGTGTTACAAGCGCTTCAACAAACTGTTGCGCTCAGGAAGGGTGGATACCATGTTGGCATTGGTCACTTGACCCAGCAGGTAGGCTTTCCCCCCTGGCGCCACCCCCCAAGTCTGAGTGTAGTGACTGCATTGAATTATTGACGGCATATGTCCTTTGCTGGGTGGGCCAGCAGGTATTGCCCATGCCGAGGTCACCTGAGAGGGTGGCGAAGAGATGGGTTCTGCACTCGCAGCATGTGGTACACTGAGACTCACATTACTGTTTAGGGGGCAATCTGAAGGACCTGCACCTAGGTGCAGTGCTGGAACTCCAGGGCATGTCAAAATCAGGGTGATGACATACTGGGAGGGGAACTTCAAGGTGGTGTGGCACCAATTGATCTGCTGTCCTCTGTGTTCCACATGCTTGCGCCTCCTTGCTATGGAAGGTTAGACCATGTGGTGCCTAATGTGACGTAGGCAGCATTCGGCCAAGGGGGTGGCTAGCATCTTTGTGTGAGTGTTCAGCAGCAGCAGGTTGAGTAGGCACTGGAGCCCTGCAATGTCCCACTCTGGTTGGGGTGGGCTGTCCATGAAGAGAGTCCAGATACAAGTAGCACTAATCAATGCTGTTCTCTCCTTTACAGGAGAAGAATGCACATCATGCCGCTGGGCAGGTGAGGACTGGTGGCGGGCCGGCCCAGTTGACGATTTTCAGCCGCTCCGAGCAGGAGGCCCTAGATTTGGAGGGGCGTCATGTGCCCGGGTCCACCGATGTCAGTGAGGCTGGGGTGCCACGGGCAGGAATGTATGTCCAGCAGTGAGGTCACCATTGTTCTCCCAACAGCCATGGCAGTACTGAATGTTCAGTGATTGAAGTTTGCAACATGGATTGACCATTGCTTATGGAAGGATGAGCGCATAATGATCCGGGGGACAGGGATGCACACTGACATTGTCTCCACGTTACCTGATCCAATGACCCTGTTCTTCCTTTCAGCATCAGCAGAGCAGGGCCGGGAGGAAGAGCAGCAGAGGCCCCCTCTCACACCTGAGGGCCCTGAAGTCACGGACTCACCAGCGTCACACCATTTCTGTCAGGCAGGCACCAGCGCAGATACTAGCACCTCAGTGGGAATTAGAACATCGGCTAGTGTCCTGAGGCACAGGACTTCACAGTCCCTGGAGGAGCTGGCAGAGACAGAGCCTGCCCATGGCGCCAGCAGGAGGATTGCAGGGGTCCAAGCACATGCCCAGTCGGTGCCTGATGATGTGCCTCTGGAGTCGTCCGCAATGCAGCAAATGCAGGAAATGCGGCAGGGTGTGCAGGAGCATCTGGTGGAGATACATGAGGATATGCTAGGCTTGGTGTCCGTGGTGGAGGAGTCTACGCGGACTATCGCCGAAGCAATGAGCCTCATGGCCGAGCGCCATGCGTCCCCCATGGAGAGAGTGGCGACTCTCGTGGACAGGCTCCTCCAGGAAACCAATCAGGGCTTCCTGGGGATGCGCTCAGACCAGCAAGCCCTCACATCGGCATTGACCTCAGATGGTCATTGCCAATGTGGGAGATCGTCTGGGCATCAAGTTTCCCAGCTCGGTGCCCATCCATCCATGGTGAGTTCCGAAGCGGCCTGTCGTCTCTGTGGGCTCCTCTCAGGGTGCTCCGGATGAGAGCGGCAGCTCCTCCACCCCTCTGCCAGAGACTGTTGCATCTGGTGAGGCTGCGACAACTGGGGAGATGCCAGCTGTGGAACTGGCAGCTCCCTTCCAGGCAGGGCCAGCACAGGCTCCACGGGCCAGAGGACAACCGCCAAGTTCATCGAGGCCAACAGGATAGTGGAATGAGCAGGCTGTCTCAGATGCCACTCCCAGTGAAGGGTCAGCACCAAGACGTAGCACCCGAAAATGTAAACATAAAGCACCTTAGGCACATTACGAGTTTATCACTGGTGCTTTTGTGTTGGCCCGCAATGAGGTCTTTATGAGTTGGTGTGATTTTTAACATCTTTGTCATTTTGTTTTCTTAAGTTCCTTTGGTTGTAATGTTAAATTCAGACATGTCATCATGGCTGAGTATGCCTCTTTTCTTCTGCAGGTGGATGGTTTCTAAAAATGTTATGAGTGATTTGTGGGACATTCAGCTTTATTAACAAGGCCCTTAGTTAATGTTTCTTTCCAGGTAGATTTTGCACTTAGGTATCGAGTATGGAGTCTGCAGCCCAGGCTTGTCCATATGTGGTGTGCTAGCTGAAGGTTCATTGGATTAAAGTAGCCTCCGAGGTGTCCCTGCCTCCCTGGAGCATGCCCGGGTCATTGTCTACCCCCTCAGCATTTCCCTGTGCACGCTCATCCTCAGACTCACTGTTGGACTCATCATGTGCAGCCATAGCCATTGTGTCTACATCTTCATCGTCCACAGCGTCCCCCCTTTCCAGTGCAAGATTGTGGAGAGTGCAGCATGCAACCACTATCAGCGACACATGAATTGGGGGGTACTGGGGTGCCCTAAGCAGTCCAGGCATCGGAAGCGCATCTTGAGAAGACCAATGGCTCTCTCCACCACAGCCCTTGTGGAGGTGTGGTTCCTATTGTACCGCTGCTCAGCTTCTAATCTTGGATGGCAGAGAGGCGTCATGAGCCACCTTCTGAGGGGGTAGCCCTTGTCACCCAGCAGCCATCCATCCAGCCGGGCCAGGGCACTGAAGAGTCCCGGCACCTGGGAGTGTCTGAGGATATAGGTGTCGTGGGAGCTGCCTGGGTACCTTGCACAGACTTGTAGAATCAGCATCCTGTGATCACACACTATCTGCACATTCATGGAGTGGAAGTCCTTCCTGTTGATGAAGCCACCGGGCTCACCTGCTGGCGCCTTGATGGCCACATGTGTGCAGTCTATAGTACCCTGGACGCGGGGGAAGCCAGCAATTGCCATGAAGCCTCTGCTTGCTGTGACTGGCTGGCTTGGTCCCAACAGATAAAGGTCAATGCGCGACTGAACAGAGCATCTGTAACATGCTTGTCACAAGTGAGGACAGCTGATTGGGAGACACTGCAAAGATCACCCACCGACCCCTGGAAGGAGCCAGAGGCATTGAAGTTGAGGGCAGCGACCTTTAGAGCCTCTGGCATGGGGTGTCCACCCACACAGTTCGCAGAGATCTCAGGCCCAATCATCTGACCGATATAGTTGACTGTCTCCCTTGAGTGATGGAGCCTCCTTCGGCACTGCACCTCAGGCAGATTGAGGTAGTTGCTTCGCCACCTGTATACCCTGGCAGCAGGATTGCGATGTCTTCTGAGGCCCCTTCCGCCTTGACTACCTCTTGGCCCTGCACCCCTTGTGCCTGCACCCGTCCTCCCAAAGGTGGCTCTCCTGGAGGCTGAATGTGCACTCCTGGCCTCCTCCCCCTTCTAGCCCTCCCTTCCTCCTCAGAGGAGGTGTCTATCGTGGAGAGTTCAGCTCCAATTCCCAGGCTAAGGGAAGGCTTCCTGAAACCTGCAGGCCCAAAAAAGATTCCTTACTGCAGAGTACTGACCTGAAGGTTGTGCGTCCAGACCAAGCAGCTGGTGTGCGTTTTGAAGTATTGCAGATCACACAGGCAAGTATCAGTAACTTTGAAAAATCAATATGTGACACAGCACACTCGCGATCCCTCTAACCCCTCTTATCCGGCCCGTGGGTGAGGTTTATACAAATGTATCCTATCCGCCTGCCCCTTCCACCCGTGCACCGACCTGAAGATTTTACGGGCACTGAAAAATCGCCGTTGATTGGTGCCTCAAGGGCCTTAAGTGGCCCGTTAATGCAGGCGTGCATCGGAGATCAATACGCGCCCACCCAACAAAATATCATGATGGTGCACGGTGACGTCGGGACGCTCACCTGACGTCATTGCGCATCATTTACGTGCGGGCGTGCGGGGCCCACCCCCGCATGCCAATGGCAAAATTCTGGCCCAGATTTCAAGGAGGGCAGCTCATTTAAATATTTTAATGAGGCTGCATGCCTCAGGTTTTTTTTATGCATCATTATGGAAATTGTACCATTTTGTTGATGTTTCTTCATCAGGAAAATAGAAAGGTTGTTGGACTGGCTTTTTCAAATTTTGACCATTTAAGTAAATATACAAGTTGAAACAAGTTGTTTTAAATGCAATTAAAAAGTGTATGGTGTCTGCCACGAAGTGTAAGTTGAACAAAACTTTAAAATAATGGACTTCATAATAATTTGCAGCAGCCTAAAGTTTCTAGTAAATTTTGATCAACTCTTTAAATTTGTTACATAATCCTATTTAAAATTTGATCAGATTCATCAGAAGGCTGTGGAGATTGACAAGGCACACAAACAGCAGTCATGTGTGGAACTTCGCTTTCTCTGCTTGCTGATTGAAGAGCTGAGTCCCACAGCTAACTGAAATGAGAGAAATTACTGACCACTCTATTTCATGTTTCCCTGTTCTTCCTGGACATACCAAGGAAACTGATCAAACTCTTGCTTTAAATATCACAATTTAATGAATTACATTGTTTATTAATGTATAGCATGAGTTTTTGATGGTTGCTGTGTTTATTGATATTTGTTGTTTTGAATTGTGAATTAATGAAATATTGAGTAACATTTATTTCTTTTCAAATTCAGCTGAAATGTGTTGAGTGACAGTGGAAGTGAGGTCAGATTAGTCTACAGATCTGGGCTGCAAAATTTGGCTCCATAGCACCACTGGTTTCAGTGCCACGGGAGCTAAGTAATGAAAAAATTGGCTAGGGGTTCCCTCCTGACAATTCCTGGCTTGCTTCATGCCAATTGCCATGCTATGGGGAGTGATAGTGTGGATGTCCTATCTGCACACCAGAAGCATGCAGAACAGGAAGATCATGACGTCAGTCAGCGTCTAATTCTGATTGGGCACCCGATCTGCCATTTTGGACCTCATCATTCCAATTAATACCTTCTCTCAAAAATGGACAGCTGAACCTTTGTTTAGTTGCACAAGCGATTCCCCATCAACACTATTTAAAAGTATCACCATTCAGTGTTCAGATGAGAAGCTCTTGACCATCTATTTGCTGCTGCAGAGTTATTGGAAGTACTTTGTTGTCGGAGGATTTGATAGATGTTTTGTTAGTTAGCAGGGAGTAGTGCCTTTGGAAAGAGTTGAAAGGTGTCTTGAGCACACCAGTTGCTTCTAATCTAGGGGCAATAGTTGCAGTTCACCTTGAGCTGCAATTTTGGGCTACAGCATTACAGGGTGATGGAGCAGAGACAGCAGAAAGGTTAAGCTGCTTGTAGAGGGATGAGGGCTCTCAGTAGGAGGCCTTACCAATCCTAGGGTCTCCAAAGAACACTTCTCCTACCTCCACCTCAGCCAGGAGTAGTCTCTGCAGTGGCAGCGCTTCACCAAGGAGGTGGTTACAGAACTGTACCATCTTCTGAAATTGGACCTGCAGCTACGGTGGGAATGGTGTAGGGAGCCATTGACTGCACACATGACCTATGGACACCGCATTTCAATGGGGAGATGTACTAAAACCACATGGCTTACCACTCGCTGAATGTGTAGTTAGTGTGTGACCATGCCGAGACCATCAAGTTTGTGGATGCCCACTAATCTGGCAGGAGCCATGATGCACCAGTCAGCTGCTCCAGCTGTCTTTGACCACCATGACGAACCAGAGGGTGGCTGCTTGGTGAGAAGGGCTATTCACTTTATATTTGGCTAATGATTCCCCTCTGCCACCTGACCTCATGTCAATACAGCGCTCCTACAATGAGAACCATTAGCCTTTGGCAATGGCAATTAACCATTCAACTAGGAGTGGAATAGACCATTAGCATCCTAAACATTGGTTCCTTTGCCTTTATTGCTCAGGGGGTCCCCTTCAGTACCCAATGGAACAAGCTTCCCAATTTGTGGAGGCCTGGTGTGTCCTCCAAAACTTGTTCATCATGAGGACACAGCCTTTGCCACTAGAGCTTTATTGACCACCTCAGGAGGAGGAGGAGGAAGGGAGGAGACAGCCAACATATCAGAGTTCTGAATGTGCTGTTCAGTAAGGTTTCATCAGACTCCATTTCCCTCAAATAAACCCTCAGATTCCCAATGCTCAATATTACCCCACCTTACCACCCCTCTGTTATGGACCATCACAGCATCCTCTAGGGCACAATCCTGAAATAAAATACAGCACAAAGCAACCATGCCATACTAAATTCATCCAACAACATTTTCAATAATCCATATAAATATTAAGCCTTGTGCTTTTCCTTAATGCCTATCTTGCGGGTGCCTTTGCATGTCCTAGTGCTCTTACACAGTGCAATCCCAGTGGTTGCAGCATGGTAGGTAGAAAGCTGCTGCTATTCACTGGGGAAGTCTGTGAATGGCCTTGTAGGGCATCTTTGACCGGCTCTGGGCTTTGAGGGCCCAAGTTCATACTGCACCATCTCGGCATAGGTGGCAGCAGTCTGAACTGGCTGGCTCCCAGGCAAAAGCTGGACATTGGCAGAGCAGCAGTGGTGAGAAGATGAATGCTGTCATCCTGAAAGTTCATGCTCCGCTAAACCAGTGCAACTCCCTCGGGGGAGTGCCTTGGCAATCCTAGTAATCTGCTGGAGCACTGACTGCTGGACAGCTGTGAGAGACTGAAACACCTTTGAGCACTGATATCTGTAGCCAAGATGTCATCAAGCTGGGCTTGCTTGGCAACAAGCAGAGGTCTCATGGTTCAGTCTTAGAATCCACTGCATTGTGTGCTTTCAGCCTGTGCTAAAATGGAAGCTGAGGTATTAGCCAGATTCTGCAGCAAAGCTGAGCCCACAAGTGATCTCATGGAGCTGGCCACCACTTCCTCGTTGGAAAGGATGGGTTCTAGCTCAATATGAGGGTCTATGCAAAGAATTTTTTATTCATCCTTGGGATGCAGAGATCACTACATCACTACACTTATTACCTATCCCTATTTGTTCTTGAGAAGGTGGTGAGCTGCCTTCTTGAACTGCTGCAGTCTGTGTGGTGTAGGTACACTGACAGTGCTGTTGGGCAGGGAGTTCATGGATCTTTATCCAACGACAGTGAAGGAACAGTGAGAGAGCTTCAACTCAGGATGGTGTGTAGTTTGGAGGGGAACTTGCAGGTGGTGGTGTTCCCATACATCTGCTACTCTTGTCCTTCTAGGTGGTAGAGATTGCAGTCTTGGAAAGTGCTGTTGAAGGAGCCTTGGTGAGTTGGAGCCAGACTTTTCCATGTTCCTTGATGATGATAGTAAGTTCTCTGGCAAGTCTATCACGTACCAAGGATTTCTGTGCAGGTTCATCAGCATTTTCCTTTACACCACACATTGATGTCCTCATCTGAATCTTCTGCAGCAAAACTCATCTGCGACCGTGTCCTCCAGGGAGCCAACACACATGTTATCCTCTCCTCCTGATCTGGCTGATGCCCAATTTTGTCCAGTGACTCTTCATCTACAGATCTCAGTTCTATACTCCCCTCTAAATTAGAAACAGTACCATTATCTGAGTTGGTGACTGTGAGTATTAGATCAAGTGACAATTTTGTTTCATCAGAGGTGCAATCTTCCTCTAGACCTTCATTGTCAGGTTCCACTGGCTGGCCTGGCAGCAGATCCTGCGTAGCTGAAAACATAAATGCACAAGAGGAGAGTTGGAATGAGGGAAGAGGTGTGGGGAAGAAAGCAAGAGGTATATGGTTATACCATCTGCACTTGTACGTCATACCAGATTGCAGGATGAGGGTGAAGAATTTCAGAAAATGGATAAGGCAGGAACATACCATCATCCTGGGTGGCACCAGCGATGCCCATTGTCACAACTTCTGTAACAGCTGCGCTAATAATGCCAAGTACCATCTCCTCCCAGGAGAGGAGGAGCTGCAGCCATGCCTGTCCCCCACCGGTTTGCTGCTGCTCCCTCCTATTATGTGACTTCTCAGCCTGCAAGAGAGTGGGAAGAATGACACTGAGTGTATTGTAATGTGTTTGGGTAATATGCTGAATAGCTGGCAGTATGTGGGAGATGCAAGATGTGGGTATGAGACTTGCAACAGTCATAGGTGTGAGGGCGAGGTGGAACATATGAATGTTAGGCATGAATCCCGACTGCTAGAGATTGTTGATGAGTGAGTGATAGGGATGTGGCACTTTGAGCAGTGAATGAGACTGGAGGTGTGATTAGGAGAATGTGGCATTTGAAGATGCATTCACTGAACTTGACCACTCAGGTGAGACACCTGACAGTAACTTCTGTGGCTTTCTGCTCCCAATGCCTTTGTGGTGTTTGTCCAGAGGGCCTCCTGGCCCCTTGCCAAAAGATCACTTCTCTCTTCTTATCCACTTCCTTCACATAGGCCTCCAACACGGCATCAGAGAGCCTATGAACCCTCTCTCTGACCTATTGCTCCATTACTCTGCTTTCTTTCTGCTCCTAACGTGTCATTAACAGCCAGTTGAATGAGTCGCTAGAGCACAAATACACCTGCCTTTCAAAGGTGCAGGCTAGCTTTAATTGTTGCTAGCCATGCTCAAAGTTAAGCACCTTGTTGAGCGTGCAGCCAGTCAGCAGCACGTTCAGCTGTGGCTCAGTTCATAGCACCCTCACCTTTGAATCAGAGGGTTGTGGGTTCATGTCCCACTCCCGGAAACCAAGAACTGTGATTGTACTCGAACGAGTTGCAATCTGTGACTGTTGATAACTCGAAAGAGTTTCAGCAGTGGCCTGCTGACATGAAAGTCAGCAGACAACACAAAGTATGTGAGCTGCCTGCATCACTTCCATCAGCCATAAGGTTACCATGCATTGCGATCCCTGCACCTGGTAACCAGGCTGATTAAATTTTACCTGGACTTTCCGGATTTACACCCAACAGACTGGTCCTGCAGAATTAAACTATATTCCATTCTATACATAGGCCATACAAGTTTACATCCATAAATACAACTGTTCACATTAAAAAACTTTATAGTAACTGGGCAGTAATGTTCCTGAAGATAATATAAATGTGGATTCTGAAGAAACTGAGCAGTTCAAAAGGCACTGTATAAATACTAATTGTCATCGTTGACAAACTATATGAAATGTGACTTCATTTACCGTGGGACTGGCAACAGAGTCATTCGTTTTTGCAGTCTTACCTTCCAGCATGCTGACATGCATCGCGTCATTGGCTTTCTTGGGTACATTAAGCATCACTTCAAGACCATCTTTTAATTCCCCTTTGCCTTCCTCACAACATGTCAAAAGTTCCTAATGATAGAAACATTAAACATCCTATATATCAAATTAAAAACAGTTCGGTATTTAATTTCTAAAGGCCTTTCTACAAAATGTTTTCTACCTGCCCTTCATCCTTTTAATCATTCAAATAGAGCCATTACTGAGAATTCAATAAACTATCCAGAATTAGTGAAGTTGCATGTGTTGCTAGTGGAGGAATAGAAGGATTTAGTACTCATGGTTGAGGAATCTTCTCTCATTTCCGGCTTATGAACTGTAGTTGCCCCTACTCCCTAGTCACATTTTTACCAGATTACATTGTCCAACTTTGAACATGTGTGTTTTTCTTGCAAACCTGAAGCTGTGACTGATACTCAGGCTATGACCTCCATCCTGGCCCCAACCCACTAACACACAGTACTGTACACAAACTGCTTAAAACAGTGATAATTCTGTTTTATGGTGGTATAGTTGAAGTTTTAGAACAATTTAGAAGACTATCAGTCTGGTACTGGGTGAAGTCGGAAAATGCAGTATGTTGTGAAAAAAATTGGAGCCCAAGAACTATGACTCTTGGAAGCTGGAATAGGTTATGGAAGGCTTGATAGAAAAGTACAATTCCACTATGAGGTCTGGACAAAGGGGTGAGAACTTGCTACTCTATATTGCTGTCAGTGTTGTCATTTTTATGATTCTATGATGTAAGGCAGCTCTTTGCTTCATTCTGATGGATGTGCATTGAGGAAATATTGGGAGCTTTTCATACCTTCAGTAGGAGCTGGTACTTAGTGATTCTCTGAACAGGTTTAATTAGATAGGACGAAATTGAATTGGCCAAACCATGCCTCTGTTGAATTTCCTGCAAAAGAATTCATAAAATACAGAATGATGACTTAAATTCAAATTGCTTAAATAAATGTATCAATTTTATGCCACTACCAATTAGTGTATGAAGTAATGTTTTTACTCAAGACAAAAAAAAGATAAGACAGTAAGTAAAGAGTGGGGTAATATATTAGCACAGATAGAAGATACACTAACTAACAGAAAACAGAGAGTCAGGATAAATGGATCATTTTCAGGTTGACAAACTGTAATTAGTGGGGTGCCACAAGGATCAGTACTGGGGCTTCAACTATTTACAGTCTATATTAATGACTTGGAGGGATCGAGTGTATCTAGCCAAATTTGCTGTCGATAAAAGATTGTAAGGAAAGCAAGTTGTAAGGAGGACACAGAGTCTGCAAAGGAATATAGATAGATAAGTGAGTGGACAAAAATCTGACAGATGGAGAATAATGTGGGAAAATGTGAGGTTGTCCACTTTGGTAGGAAGAACAGAAAAACAAAATATTATTTAAATGCAGAGAGACTACAGAATGCTGTGTGGTACGGAAGGTACTGGATATCCTCATACATGAATCACAATAAGTTATCATGCAGGTACAGCAAGTAATTAGGAAGGCAAATGGAATGTTGGCCTTTATTGCAAGGAGGATGGAGAATAAAAATGGGGAAGTCTTGCTACAGCTTTACAGGGTGTTAGTGAGATCACATCTGGAGTACTGCATACAGTTTTGGTCTCCTTGTTTAAGGAGGGAGACAGTTCAGAGAAGGTTCACTGCGTTGATTCCTGGAATGAAGAGATGATCTTATTGAAATTCTGAGGGGGTTTAATAGGGTAGGTGCTGAGAGGATGTTTCCTCTTAGGGAATCCAGAACTAGGGGCATAATATCATAATAAGGGGTCTTCATTAAGAGGGACATGAGAAGAAATTTAGTCTCTCAGAGGGTTGTGAATCTTTCAAGTTCTCTACCCCAGAGAGCAATGGTGGATGAGTCATTGAATATATTCAAGACTGAGAGGGAAATATCCTTGAACTATATAGAGGAATCAATGGTTATGGGGAACAGGCAAAAAAGAAGAGTTGGGACAGGATCATATCCACCATCATCTTATTGAATGACGGAACAGGCTTGAGAAACTCTATGGTCTACTCCTGCTCTTATTTCTTATGACATTGCAGCTTAAGGATCAACACTGCATTACTAATGGAATGAAATATATTTCTTCTTCCCTGCTTTTTCAGTTTTAAGCTTCCAGAATATTTTTTGATTTTGCGTAATTAATCTTAAAGGTATTACATTAGACTAAAATCTGGATTTTAATGGATAGGAAATAGTGGAACATGAACCCTTGATTTGTCAACTGGCCATCAGCTGTGGGGAAACTCCCACTGTGATAAATGGTGGGCGATTGAAGTAGCTAGTGTATTACATTCTTCTCATGGCAACATGTTACCATTGTGCTGGCTGCCAACTCTCTCCCTTGGTGAAGTAAAAGAAGTGGTTAGGTTCAAAATGGAGTTGTAAATACATGGAGGTAACAATAATATTGCAGTAAGACATGTGCCAAAAACTTAAAAATGGCAGAATTTGACATTGCTGACACAGCAATTCAACATTTATAAGGATTCTCACACTTAACAAAGACCCCGGTCATGAAATTTTGTGGTTTTGCATTGCGATTTGTCCTGTCTATAGTTAAAATGACCATGATTGTTATCCCTCAAGTTCAGACAGCAGTTCAGTGCTGCTGTTGCATAGGAACAGGAGTTGGCCATTCAGCCCTTCAAGCCTTTCCGGGCATTTAATTAGGCCACAAGCATCAAACATGTGGCCTGTGTTTGAGTTTAATCTGGCTCATGTGCTGAAGGTTGCCTTGTGTCCAAGAATGGGACACAAAATGAGCAGAAGTGCTCCTCCTGGCCTTGCAAGCCTTGTTTAGGGCTCTACTCCACTGTTCCTACACTTATCCGAGTATGGGCACACAGCCAAGGGCCATCTGTTTTCCACAAGCCAGTAGTGGCTACCTGTTCAATTCTTGCCCAAATTGGGCGGGAAATTGGCTGGTGGCTCCTTAAAGAAGCCTGGCGGTAGAATGGCTGTAGCCTCATTCTGTCACAAGCAGGGAGGACATTTATTCACCAGCGAAGTTTGCTTAACAAATACAAAGCACCTTATGTAGGTTGCAGAAAAGCAAAACAGCTTAAATTGTAGTTACTTACCAACAGTTGGAGATTTCAATACACATTTTGATCATACTTTAAGATTAAACAAGCACCGAGTCTTGTTTCTGAACACATATTAGTACCAGATAGAAACAATTGAAAAAAATAAACAACTTTGAGATCAGAGTGTATTACAAAGTATAAAATCAGCAAAAACCATTCAGCACATCAAGTCTACTCCTTCAAACGCACTACTAACAATTTATACTGTCACTGACTCCAGGCAACACTCTTTGGTTTCCTAAGGGAGACAAATAAGCTCAGGTAAGACTTCCACAAAGAGAGTACTCTGTGAGCAGCCTCTATGTGAAGAACTTTGTTTTCAGGAATGCTTTTAGATTTTAATATTTTTCACAAACAGGAAAGAAAGTAAAGCCAGAAATCACAGAAATTGCTAAATACAAGAATTGACAATATTTTACAAAATGTAAATACAACAGCTTAAACTGCTAATTAATTTGAATTTGAATGGGAACTGAAACTTGGTTTTGATAGATATTAGTAATGAAGAATGACACCACCTAGTGAACAAAGAGACCTGTATTTTGAACATCCCCAGAAATTAACATGCCTGCATCTCAAAGACTTAAATGACTTTTGACAAAAAAATCCTTCAATGCCTCCTAAGGTAGTAATGGTAATTGAAACAAAAATTGTCACTTATTTCTCTATTTTGATTTGAAATTCTGCATCATATACTAACTCTAATTACATGATTACCTGTTGTGTAAACCAAAATAAGTGTTAGTATGGGGAGCAAAAGTAGAGTCTACTTACATCAAAAAAGGCTCCTGCGTGCTCTAAGATTAACTGGCTAGAGTCAGGTTTATTTTTGCAGTACGTGACGTACATTTGGAATTTGTCTGCCTGTGCAGAAATAAACCAAACAACATATTAGATACTGTAAAAGAGAACAATGGACCATTAAGGTGTGCATCATATTGAGAAGCAGTCAAAACAACGAACTGAACATCTACTTAATTTGCAGTAAGATGCAACTTCTGAGGAGAGCACTCAAAACTGCATTAATAATATGGGGCTGGATTTTTATCCTCAAGGGGGCTAGTGGGATTCTGGAAAATTCCCAGCTCAGCCTATCCACCTCAGGAGAAAGTGCCCACAAGAACGGGATTTTCATTGCGGGGGGCTGTGGGGTTAGGGGAGGATTGTGGGGTGCAGTCGGGCCAGCCAACTTAGGAAAAAGTTTGGAGACAGCCACAGGGACTGCTGGGTGTGCAGGTGGGCTGTTTAAAAGGCCCGCCTCAATGCTGTGCGACTTCATCCCAGTTATAAAAACAGAAAGGCCCTCCAGCCCTAAACCCCCTCACCCCCAACACATTCACCACACCCCATGCATGCCACCTCATGCCCCAGACCCTATGGTTCCTCATGCACCCCATGCCAACCTTTGCCCCCCAAACAACTCCCATGGCCCCTCATACCACCCTATGCCTAGCTATTGCACTTCCATGCCCATTCACCCACTATATACTGTATAGAAGCAATGAACACCATAGTGACAGTAGGATGTATTTTAAAAAGATTTTTAAATTGTTATAACTTTCTACTTTCTTTAAAAAAAATTCCTTTTTACTACAGCTCTATAAAAGTGTTAATCATCCAGACCCTTTAAAGTATCAATAGCAGAAACTCCAAGCACTTGAAACCTCTTTATCTTGTGCAAATAAACATTGTGAATTGACAACATAGATCAGACAGCTAGAGCTATCAATCAAGCAATGTTTTCCCTCAGGCTCAAGTGTTTCAACAGCCTAATGGATTTCTGGGCTCTCATCGATGAATAGGGCGAGAAATCCATTAGTCTGTTGAAACCTGAACCAGCCCGCACCTTTGAAAGGCACTCTCGAAAATTGGAAACACCTGGAATGGGGTCAGGAATCTCAGAATTGGGATCCAACCGATATTTTTAAAGAGTTCCCAAGTCAACCTGACTCAGCAAAATCCAGCCCATGATCTCAGTTTCTCTTTGTACCTATAGTTTCTGCACTCACAATTGTGTGTTAAGAGCTATTTACATTAAAAAAATACTTAATGTCTATCTATTTTGAATTAAACAAGACACAAAATCATTATTCTGTTTGGAGTATGTCATTGGTAATAAACATTAACTTGTTCAAATTACTGGTGCTTCTCCTACAAACATATGGATGTTGCAGCCACCATGTAGCAAGTATCTCTGAACAGACAACTAGCTCATGAACATTTGACAGATATTTTGCAACAGCAGCATGTCATTTCACCAATCTCAATAAACACAAACCAAGTGCTTGTTTATTAATCTGTGAAATCTGAAGAAATACACAGCCTAATCTATTGGTAACTCCTGGAGGCATCTAAAATCTTTTACGTGATGAATGGTTGTAAAAGCCATAAATACTAACATGGAAGAAAATTTTAACATAATCATATAAATAAATTAGCTGAATATCGCCACAGTGGAAATATGCCTCTTATCACCAAATCACACCTTGGCCTGACCCCCAACTCCTCTGGCACTATCTTCTCCTTTGAGCATCTTGCTTTGCTCCACCTCTCTCACTTCTCATTTAAAATCCTCATTCTTTACTGCCACCTAAATACAATAAGCATTTTTTAACTAAGACAGCTTCACTGCTTTCCTCCCCAGCCTCTGCGCCAAAAGGCTTCTCACCCTTGGTGATTTCAACTTCCATCTCAATTCATAATGCTCTCTCTCCTCTAATTCACTGCCCTCTTATCCTCTCTTATTCTCTTTCTTTATGGAAACTTCTCACCCCCTAAAGTAAATACCACCTCCTTGACCTTGCCACCTTGCTCGTGTTCTTGCTTGTCTCATCGTATCAATCACAGATAAGGCCATCTCTGATTACTTCCTTGTATAGTATCCACTCATATACTCCTTCCATGGCCTGCCCCAACCCCACCCCCTTCTGTGTTTACCCTGGAAAGGACTACACCCCAATTCATTTACAATCACATTTTCAAAATCCTAATTGTTTGCCTTTTGGCACTCCCTTTGCTACGATAGTATTGCTTTGCTCAACCATTGTCTTACCTCCACCTTTGATGCCCTAGTCCCCAATAAAACCAGCACTCTTTCTCACACTGATAGCTCCCCCTGGTATAGCTCTCATTTCTGCTCCCTTAAGTTCAAGGGATGCAGGCTTAAAAGGATATGGTGGATAACTGGTTTAGTCATCCACGAACAGATCTGGCTGGACTGCATTAAGCGCTATTGGGTCCTGCTCTTGTTGCTAAAATTGCTCAATATCCAGGATCATCCAAGAATTCAAACATAATCCCCAGCTTCTTTTCTCTACTTTAAACCATCTACTTAAACCCCTCTCCCCAGTTCCTACTACTCTCACCTCCAACAATGTGCAAGGAGCTCATGTCACTACGAGCGAGATCATCTGATCAACTGCCTCTGTTACATCCTTCCCTTCTACCAGCCCACTGGGCCAAACTTTCTCTAAAGCTCCAAACCCAGAGCCCTGAACTCCCATCTCTCTCTAGTTTCTCTCCTATTCCCTCATGCCATCTCTGAGCTCATCTTGTACATGAGCCTCACCTCCTGTTTATTCGACTCTAATCCTCTAAATTTCTGTTCACTCAACTTCCCTTCCTGATTTCCAGGTTAGTCAATGTCATTAACAGTTCTGCCTCTTCAGGTACTGTCTCTGTCTTGTTTAAATCTGCTGTCATCATCTCCTTCCCAAAAATAAATCCTTGACCTCACTGTTCTTGCAAACTACCTTCCCATCTCCAACTTCCCTTTCCTCTCCAAAGTCCCTGGATATGTAAGGAAGATAGGAAATAGGAAGAGGCATAGGCAATTCGGCCCCTTGAGCTGTCTCTGCCATTCAGCTGGGTCATGGTCGATCTTCTACCGCAATGCCATTTTCCCACATTATCCCCATATCCCTTGATATCTTTAATATCTATAAATCTATCAATCTCTGACTTGAATATACTCCATGACTGTGCTTCCACAGCCCTCTGGGGTAGAGAATTCCAAAGATCCATTACCCTCTGAGTGAAGAAATTCCTCCTCATCTCAGTCTTAAATGGCTTACCTTTTATTCCAAGATTGTGTCCCTGGTTCTTGATCACCCCCACCAGCCAGGGGAAACATCCTTCCTGAATCTAGCCTTTCAAGTACTGTAAGAATTTTGTATGCTTCAATAAGATCACCTCTCATTCTTCTAAACTCTAGAGAATATAGGCCCAGTCTCCTCACTGTCTCCTCATAGGACAATCCCGCCATCCCAAGGATCAGCCTGGTGAACCTTTGTTGCACTCCCTCTATGGCAAGTATATCCTTCCTTAGGTAAGGAAACCAAAACTGTACACAATACTGTGGTCTGCAAATACTGCAAAAGTGCAGTCTCATCAAGACTCTATACAACTGCAGCAAGACTTCTTTACTCCTATACTCAAATCCTCTTGCAATAAAGGCCAACTTACCATTTGCCCTCCTACTTGCTTACTGCACCTGCATGTTATCTTTCAGTGACTTATGAAACAAGGACAGCCAGGTCCCTTTAGACATCAACACTTCCCAATCTCTCACCATTTAAAAAATGCTTCGCATTTCTGTTTTTCCTACCAAAGTGGACAATTTCACATTTTTCCACATTATAATCCATCTGCCATGTCCTTTCCCACTCAATTAGGCTGTCTAAATCCCCTTCAAGCCTCTGCGTGCTCCTCACAACTCACATTCCCATCCAGTTTCGTGTTATCAGCAAACTTGGAAATTTTATATTTGGTTCCCATGTCATATTCACACGTCAATAGCTGGAGCACAAGTACTGATCCTTGTGGTACCTCACTAGTCACAGCCTGCCAACCTGAAAATGATCCATTTATCCCTACTCTTTGATTTCTATCTGTTAACCAATTCTCAATTCATACCAGTATATTACCCCAATCCCATGTGCTCTAATTTTGCTTACTAACCTCCTGTACAAAAGCCTCCTGAAAAGCCAAATGCATCATGTCCACTGGTCACCCCTCATCTATTCTGCTAGTTACATCCTCAAAAAACTCCAACAGGTTTGTCAAACATGATTTCTCTTTCATAAATCCGCATTGACTCTTCCCAATCCTACCATACTTTTCTAAGTGTCCAGTTACCACATCCTTTATAACAGATTCTAGCATTTTCCCAACTACTGATGTCAGGCTAACAGTTTGTAGTTCCCTGTTTTCTATTTCCCTCTTTTCTTAAATAGTGGGGTTACATTTTCTACCTTCCAATCTATTCCAGAATCTATAGAATTTTGGAAGATGATCACCAATGCATCCACTATCTCTATAGCCACCTCTTTCAACACTCTTGGATGTAGATCATCAGGTCCAGGGGATTTATCAACTTTCAGTCCCATTAATTTCTCCGTCTGCTCTTTTTACTAATACTAATTTCTTTTACAAAAACAGAATTACCTGGAAAAACTCAGCAGGTCTGGCAGCATCGGTGGAGAAGAAATCAGTTAACGTTTCGAGTCCTCACGACCCTTCGGCAGAACTGAGTATAGTTAGGAGAGAGGTGAAATATAAGCTGGTCTAAGGTGGGGGGGTGGGGGGAGAGAGAAGTTGAGGGTGGGGTGATTGTGGGGATAAGCAAGCAGTGATAGGAGCAGATAATCAAAATATGTCACAGACAAAAGGATCAAAGAGGTGTTGAAGGTGGTGATATTAACTAAGAAAAGTGCTAATTAAGAATGGAAGGCAGGACACTCAAGGTACAGCTCTAGTGGGTGACCGCAGGTGTTCTGCAAAGCGGTTGCCCAGTTTGCGTTTGGTCTCTCCAATGTAGAGGAGACCGCATTGGGAGCAACGAATGCAGTAGACTAAGTTAGGGGAAATGCAAGTGAAATGCTGCTTCACTTGAAAGGAGTACGCCCTACGCCCTCATCTCAATGAATTTCGGGCTCGGCATGATGCTGAACTCTTCTTCCGCCGTCTTCGTCTCCGTGCTCACTTCTTTGGGCAGGAGCCCTCTCCCCGTTCAACGGATCCTTTTACTCACCTCCAATATTCTCCCTCCACCTGGACCCCTCCCTCTGGATTCTTACCTTCTCTTGATCTTTTCATTGAGAACTGTCGGCGTGACATTAGCCGTCTCAATTTTTCTGCTCCTCTCACCCATTCTAATCTGTCTCTCTCTGAACTTACTGCACTCCGTTCTCTCAGGTCCAACCCCAACATTGTCATCAAACCCGCTGACAAGGGTGGTATTGTTGTTGTCTGGCGCATTGACCTCTACCTCGCGGAGGCTGAGCGTCAACTCGCAGACACTTCCTCCTACCTCTCCCTGGACCATGACCCCACCACAGAACATCAAGCCATTGTTTCCAGGACTGTCACTGACCTCATCTCCTCTGGAGATCTTCCTCCCACAGCTTCCAACTTGATAGTCGCCCAATCTCGGACGGCCTGCTTCTACCTCCTACCCAAAATCCACAAACAGAACTGTCCTGGCAGACCGATCGTGTCAGCCTGTTCCTGCCCCACGGAACTCATTTCTCGTTATCTTGACTCCCTTCTCTCTCGCCTTGTCCAGTCCCTTCCCACCTACATTCGTGATTCCTCTGACACCTTACGTCACATCAACAATTTCCAGTTCCCTGGCCCCAACCGCTTCCTCTTCACCATGGATGTCCAATCCCTCTACACCTCCATCCCCCACCAGGATGGTATGAGGGCCCTTAGCTTCTTCCTTGAACAGAGGCCCCAACAATCCCCATCCACCACTACTCTCCTCCGTCTGGCTGAACTTGTTCTCACACTGAACAATTTCTCCTTTAACTCCTCTCACTTCCTCCAAATAAAAGGTGTGGCTATGGGTACCCGCATGGGCCCCAGCTATGCCTGTCTCTTTATGGGGTATGTGGAACATTCCTTGTTCCAGTCCTACTCCGGCCCCCTCCCACAACTCTTTCTCCAGTACATCGATGATTACTTCGGTGCTGCTTCATGCTCTCGTCGGGACCTGGAAAAATTTACTAATTTTGCTTCCAATCTCCACCCCTCCATCATTTTCACATGGTCCATCTCTGACACTTCTCTTCCCTTCCTTGACCTCTCTGTCTCAATTTCTGATGATAGACTGTCCACCAATATCCATTACAAGCCTACCGACTCCCACAGCTACCTCGACTACAGCTCTTCACACCCCGCTTCCTGTAAGGACTCCAACCCATTCTCTCAGTTCCTTCGCCTCCGTCGCATCTGTTCTGATGACGCTACCTTCAAAAACAGCTCCTCTGATATGTCCTCCTTCTTCCTTAACCGAGGTTTTCCACCCACGGTGGTTGACAGGGCCCTCAACCGTGTCCGGCCCATCTCCCACGCATCTGCCC
The DNA here is from genome assembly GCF_964194155.1 of Cetorhinus maximus. Classification (NCBI taxonomy): domain Eukaryota; kingdom Metazoa; phylum Chordata; class Chondrichthyes; order Lamniformes; family Cetorhinidae; genus Cetorhinus; species Cetorhinus maximus. The sequence continues at coordinate 66,866,637 of NC_135889.1, forward strand.
TCACGCCTTCTCCTCCTTCCCAGAAACATGATAGGGTCCCCCTTGTCCTCACTTATCACCCCACCAGCCTCCGCATTCAAAGGATCATCCTCCGCCATTTCCGCCAACTCCAGCATGATGCCACCACCAAACACATCTTCCCTTCACCCCCCCTGGCGTCATTCCGTAGGGATCGTTCCCTCTGGGACACCCTGGTCCACTCCTCCATCACCCCCTACACCTCAACCCCCACCTATGGCACCTCCCCATGCCCACGCAGAAGATGCAACACCTGCCCCTTCACTTCCTCTCTCCTCACCGTCCAAGGGCCCAAACACTCCTTTCAAGTGAAGCAGCATTTCACTTGCATTTCCCCTAACTTAGTCTACTGCATTCGTTGCTCCCAATGCGGTCTCCTCTACATTGGAGAGACCAAACGCAAACTGGGTGACCGCTTTGCAGAACACCTGCGGTCTGTTCGCAAGAAAGACCCAAACCTCCCTGTCGCTTGCCATTTTAACACTCCACCCTGTTCTCTTGCCTTGTCTGTCCTTGGTTTGCTGCATTGTTCCAGTGAAGCCCAACGCAAACTGGAGGAACAGCACCTCATCTTCCGACTAGGCACTTTACAGCCTTCCGGGCTGAATATTGAATTCAACAACTCCCCCCATCCCCACCCCGTTTCTCCCCCCTCCCCCCTTTTTTTTTCAATAATTTATATAGATTCTTCTTTTCCCACCTATTTCCATTATTTTTAAATCTAAAACTAAAACTTTGTTAGTCTTTCCACCCCACCCCCACTAGAGCTGTACCTTGAGTGTCCTGCCTTCCATTCTTAATTAGCACTTTTCTTAGATAATATCACCACCTTCAACACCTCTTTGATCCTTTTGTCTGTGACATATTTTGATTATCTGCTCCTATCACTGCTTGCTTATCCCCACAATCACCCCACCCTCAACTTCTCTCTCCCCCCGACCCCCCCACCTTAGACCAGCTTATATTTCACCTCTCTCCTAACTATACTCAGTTCTGCCGAAGGGTCGTGAGGACTCGAAACGTTAACTGATTTCTTCTCCACCGATGCTGCCAGACCTGCTGAGTTTTTCCAGGTAATTCTGTTTTTGTTTTGGATTTCCAGCATCCGCAGTAGCTTTTAGCCACTAATTTCTTTTAGTTCCTCTGGTATTCCTGGGAGATATTTTGTATCTTCCTCCATGAAGACAGATACAAAATATTTGTTTAGTTCTCTGCCGTTTCTTTACTCCCCCATTATAAATTCTCCTTTCTCTGCCTGTAATGGGCCCACATTTGTCTTTTCTAATCTTTTCCCTTTTACATCCCTATAGAAGCTTTTACAGTCCGTTTTTATGTTTCTCGCTAGTTTACTTTCATATTCTATTTCCTCTTTTTCTTTATCAATTTCTTGGTCCCCCTTTGCCGAATTCTGAAATGCTTCCAATCTTCAGGCTTATAAAGTGGTAACTTTATAAATCTCTTCCTTTGATCTAATAGAATCTTTAACTTCGCTTGTTAGCCATGGTTTGATCATCTTTCCTGTAGGGTTTTTGTGCCTCAAAAGGATGTAAATTTGTTGTAAACCATGTATTAATCCTTTAAATGCTAGCCATTGCTTATCTATCATCATACCTTTTAATGTAGTTTCCCAATCTACCACAGCCAATTTTCCCCTCATACCTTCATAGTTCACTTTATTTCGATTTAAGACCCTAGTTTCAGATTGAAATACATCACATTCTAACTTAATGGGCCTGAATTTCCTCGGAGTGGAAATCAACGTCGGATTGCCATTCCATGCTCAGTTTCTTACCTGATTTTTCTTCTGGGGAGGTGGGAGGGGAGAGGGTCAGGCCTTGGGGCTGGGGTGGTGGGTGGTGGGGGATGGGGCTCGGGGGGGGTGGGGGGGGGTCACGCCTCAAGGTGGGGAGGGGGTGTGCAGGTTGTGTAGGTGAGAGTCGGGCCTGCCGCGGGCTGGGGGAGGAGTCCCGGGTAGGTGGGGGAAATCCCTGGGGGAGGGGGGTGCAGTCGGCAGAGATTCTTGGTGGATGGAAGAGTCCCATGTTGGGGGGGGGGGGGGGGGTGGTAGTTGGGGTGAGTATCCGTCTCCCCCCACCCCCCACTAAGGGGGGAATGGGGGAGTCCCATGTTGGAGGGTGTCAGAGAGAGGTCAGAGAGCCAGGGGAGACCCCTGGTGGTTGGGAAAGGGAGGGGAGTCCCGTGGGGGTCGGTCTGGTTCTGTGCAATAGCTGCCCAGAAGTTAGAAGTACTTTTAATCTTTCTATCTTTTTCTGGGAAACTACTGGTGTAACCCAGTCGGAGCCATCCAAAGTTTGTGATTTAAATTGCATTTTCAGATGGTTCCCAGTGCAAGGCCATTGCCTAGGGGCAGTTTGCACTTCTGGGCAATTGCCATGCAAGCCTTACCTGGGAACTTCCAAAGAAGATTTCTCAGCGTATCTTTGGGATAGCTCCCCCCGCCCCAATCTGATGCTGGGGAGCTAGGAAGTTAAGGCCCATTGTAAAATTCCATCATATTATGGTCACTCTTCCCTAGAAGCTCTTTTACAATGGGATTATTAATTAGCCTCCCTAATTTATGCTAATCTTTCCGGGAACTCCATGTTTGAATCCCTTCAATCAAGTTTCCGCCCTTGCCACAGGACCGATACAGATTTTATTAAAGTCACAAGTGACATCCAATATGACTATGATAAAGGTAAACTACCCCTCCTCCTCCTTCTTAACCTGTCTGACACTGTTTACCACACCATTCTCCTCCAATGCCTCTCTACTGTTGTCCTGCTGTTTGAGACTGCATCCGCCTGGTTCCTTTCTAAACTATCTGATTGCAGCCAGAGTATCCCTTGCAATGGCTTCTCTTCACAATCGTGAACTGCTTCTTCTGATGTTCACCAACAATCTATATCCTTGGTTCCCTCTTATTTCATTTCCACATTGCTGCTCCTCTACAACATCACCAAAAACACAGGCCAGAATTTTCCCATCGGCTATTTGGGGCGGGGCCCACTCGCCGATGGGAAAATGATGCGGGATGATGTCGGGAGGAGCCCCTGATGTCATCCTGGTCCATTTAAATTTTTAGGAATGTGGGCGGACAGCGAAATCAGCTGTTCACACGCCGACCTGTCAATGGCCAATTGAGGCCAATGACAGGATCATTAAGCTCATTGAAAGGCCTGCCTGTCCAACCCTAAGGCTGGCGGGCAGGCCAGGAGCCCCAGCGGGCTTCTGAAAAAAGATAAAACCTCATTCACTTGCGGGATGAGGTTTCATCTCAGTTTTTAAAAAGTTTATTAAAGTTTCACTCATATTTATTAACACATCCCATCTTGTGTGACAGTGTCACATGAGGGGGACATATTAATAATGTGTTTCTTTCTCTATTTTTCAAGTTTTTTAAACATTCAGCACTCTCCCTGAGACAGCACTTAGTCTCAGGGAGCAGGGTGCTCTTTCGCGCACATGCGCAAAAAAGCGCACTTTGACAGATGGGGAATCCCTCCACCCCCTGCACAGGAAGCGCATAGCGCTTCCCGTTGGGCAGGCTGCTGGGTGGGCCTTAATTGGCCCGCCCACTCAAAATAGCGGCGGGCCCCGTTTTGGCGGCAGAGTTCGGCTGCCCGCCTGCCGCCGAGCCGGTGATGCCCGCCCATCAAGGTCAAAATTCTGGCAGCAGTGTTAGTTTTCACAGGCATGCTGTGACATCCAATTCTGCCTAACACCACCTCTCTCAATTCATCCACTGTTGTTAAACTATCAGACTGCAATTCTGACATGCATTACTGGATGAGCAGAAATTTCATCCAAATAAATGTTGAGGAGGCTGAAGTCATTGGGCAGAATTTAGCAGGCCGCCCGACGGGAAGCGCTATGCGCTTCCTGTGCGGTGGGGTGTTCCCCAACTGTCAGATTGAGCTCTTTCGTGCATGCGCGTGAAAGAGCGCACATCTCCCTGAGGCAAAGTGCTGCCTCAGAGGGATGGCTGAAAGGCTGGCAAATATAAAAAATAGAACCGCAAAATATTCACTAACGTGTCCCCCTCATGTGAAAATGTCACACAAGATGGGACATGTTAATGAAATAAACAAAAACTTTATTAAACGTTTTTAAAATTGCTATCAAACCTCATCCCGCCACTGGATGAGGTTTGTAAAAAAAATCACCTACCCGCCTGCCCGTTGGGCCCATGCGCCAAGCCGAAGTTCGCACAGGCCCCTCAAAATCGTCGATGATTGGCAAGTTAAGGGCCTTAACAAGGCCTTTAATTAATGGCACGTGCGCGCCCCACTGCATAGCACGCCCACCGACTGAAATATCGCGATGCCGCGCACTGACATCGGGACGCTCGCGCAACGTCAGCGCACGACATTTTAAGCGCTGGTATGCGGGCTCCACCGCCCGCACGCCAGCCAGAAGATTCTGCCCATTGTGTTCTGTCCTTAGTTCAAACTCCATTACCTAGTTACCGACTCCATGGCCAGGATTTTTAGCATGGTGGTGTTTTCCTTCCTGCCATCTGAAGAGTCAGCAGAGAACACACTCCCTCCGATACTGGATGCCCTGCAGCCATTTAACGCTCCCTTAAGGGGTCATTAATTAGCAACTTAAGGGCCTCAATTGGGGCAAGAGTGGGCAGGCTGGCCTAGGCCTCGCCTGTCCCACAATAAAATTGCGGAGAGGTCAGGGCAGACAAGAGTCCAGTGGGAAGGCCACCCAAGGAATTTTACAGACCCCCCCATCTACAAACCCACCTGGAGGGGAAGGTAAAATTCTTCCCATTTTTCTCTCCCTGTTTGAGGCTGAACTAGACTATTCGCAGCCTTGGTTCCATATTTGACCCCATGTTGAGGTTCTCACCAAATACAACGCCATCACTAAGATTACCTATCTTCGTAACACCCCCTGACTCCACCTTGGTTCAGCTCTTCTGTTGCCAAAACCCTCAACCATGCCATTGTTAGCTCCAGACTTGACTATTCCAATGTACTCCTGGCCAGCCTCCCACATTCTATCCAAAACTCTGCTGTCCGTGTCCTTACTCACAGTGTCTCATTCACTTATCACCCAATGCTTACTGACTACATTGGCTCCAGGTTAAGGAATGCTTCAATTTTAAAATTCTCATCCTCATTTTCAAATTCCTCCATGGCTTTGTCCCTCCCTACCTCTGTAACCTCCTCCAGCGTCATAACCCTTGGAGATATCTGCGCTCATATAATTCTGATCCCTTGAGATTCCCAATTATAACTGCTGCACAAGTGGTGGCTGTGTCTTCAGTTGTCTGGAATCCCTTGGAATTCCTACCCTTTATCTCTCTGCCTCTCTAATTCTCTTTTAACCTTTAAAACACTCCTAAAAACCTAGCTCTTTGACCAAGCTTTTGGTAATCTGTCTAATATCACCTTAAAATGGCTTTGTGCATTTCTGTGAAATGCCTTGGGCCATTTTAATACGTTAAAAGCAATATATAAGTACAAGTTGTTGTTCAATGATATGAGCTGGACTTCTGTGAAATAATGTCCAGATATTCAACATCAGCTAAATCAAAATCAGGATTATTTCTCTCACATAGACCTCTTACAAGTAAAAGTTTAAAATCATTAAACTTTTTAAAATAATAATAAACATATTTACTCACCCATGTGACAAAGCAGTGACCTACATCTTCTGGCAGCTGTTCATACTTCTCCAGTTCTTTCAGAAAGATACTGAGAAAAATAGACAGTTTGAATTATCTAGGAATTACACTGCACTGTCCCTCTATTTCTGTGGTCTTGTGTGTTTAATCTTTTTGCTTATTTAGTTCTGTGAGTGGTCAAAGTATCATTCATATAAGAAATCTACAAACCTTGACAAGCTAACTTTTTCAATAAAACAGTTAACTGGAACCACAATTAGGGCAGAAACCAACTGTTAATATACTGGCTTACACTTGACTGGTTGAACCTCCAAGTAGCACATGACAGTTGGAAGAATTCAATCACGTTGTGCCGTGTGCACTTATAGACCATAGCATCAAGTGGCAATAGAAATCAGTGGGTTAAATGTTGCACTGGTTTGCTAATTTACTCATACATGTGCCTAGGCAGCAAGTGTTTGCAGACAACTTAACCACAGGGGGATCACAGCCAAGACTGATACTAATCTTTCACAATTCTACAAACAAACTTCTACCAGGGTGGATAGGAAAACAAATCTAAATCAATTTTTGTTCCCTAACTCAGGGTGTTGAGGCTAATTGCAGTACCTGTTCCATCACCCCAGCTAAGCCTGGTTAATTTAGCACATTTCGCGATCAGCCCAAATATATTCCTGATCTGTATGGCTCAGTTTCTTACGAGACCAATTTGCTAGGTGCTGGGGCAAGTCAGTGACATTGGAATGTTTAAGATTTCCAGCACTGGAATGTTGGGTTCAGCTTACACACAAGTGTTTTTTAAAAGTATGTTCAGAATCCTAAGGAATTTTCATATAGACCTAACTGTAAACTGCCTAAATATAGTACAAATCAGCTCAAATTTTGACATTGGTCAGAGGAGATATGAAAATAGCTGTTACTGGATGCTTTTTCCAAGCAAACTCCCTCATTTCACTGAAGCAATTAGACAGATATAGATCTACTTCTGCCACCTTCATTCTATAGGGGAGTGTCCACTGATCAGTGGGTTAGCTGGTCTCATGGAAGCTATCAGATCTGGAAAGCCTCTAGAGACAGCAGCCTGAGTTCCAGCAGTGTCTGAAAGACTGTACAAAAGGTGCTGACTAAACTTGCCCCCTACTGGCGCCAAACATTCCAATCCCCCTTTTTTTCAATAATTTATATAGATTTTTCTTTTCCCACCTATTTCCATTATTTTTAAATGTATTTCCATCCATTGTTTTATCTCTACCTTTTAGCCTATTTCGATCCCTTTCCCCCCACCCCACTCCCACTAGGGCTATCGGTACCTTGCTCGTCCTGCTTTCGACCCTTAATGTCACCTATTAGCATATTCTTTAGATAATATCACCACCTTCAACACCTCTTTGTCCTTTGTCTATGACATCTTTTGGCTATCTCCACCTATCACTGGCCGTCTATCCAGATCTACTTGTCCCACCCCGCCCCCCCTTAAACCAGCTTATATTTCACCTCTTTTCTATTTTTCCTTAGTTCTGTTGAAGAGTCATACGGACTCGAAACGTTAACTGTGTTCCTCTCCGCAGATGCTGTCAGACCTGTTGAGTTTTTCCAGGTATTTTTATTTTTGTTTTGGATTTTTTTTTTGCTTTTATTTAAGCAGTCTTTGTTTCTGTGCTGTGTGGACGTGAAAAAGCAAGTGATGAGAGGGTGTCAAAAAGGGGCAAGGGTCAGAAAAACTTGGCAGGATCTTATCCTTAGCCTTGTCCTCATCATCATCTTATCTTCTCCGTTGTCATCATCATAGTCAATGTGGAAGAAGGATCTTCCTTGCTGCTTCCAATCATTAACTTCCTCTTCCCCCTACTGCCCTGATAGTTCGGCAGGAAAGAAGGCATAAGCTAAGAATGGTGAGTAAAGTCCCCTTGGGATTAGGACAGAAAAGGGTGTGGAAACTTCTGGTGGTGTATTGTTTCACAGAGGTGCCATGGCAATTGTTTAGGTCTGCACCCATTAAATCACAGACTTCACTGATTTACCAATTTTTCCATCTCTCACTCTTTGAGGAAAGTGCATTTCTAACAGCTCTATGGCTTGCCATCTGATACTGGGGAGATCCCTCAGGTCTCCTGATATTCTTGAGCATTATGTGCATGTGACATTTTATAAGGTGTCATCCCATGAGCATTGAATGGCTTATATTCCTTTTGCTTTTTAAAAAATTAATTGTCAGCATTGGTGAGTCTCTAGCAAAGCTGGCATTTATTACCCATCGTTTGCGACAGTGTGGCTTGCTGGTTGCTTTAGAGGGCAGTTACTGGTCAACTACATTAGTATGGAATTGGAGTCCCATGTGGCAATAGGGGAAAGAGGGAGATAATGATTGGAAGCAGCAAGGAAGATCCTTCTTCCACATTGACTATGATGATGACAACAAAGATGATAAGATGATGATGAAGAAGCAGGCTTCTTTTCCTAAAAGATGTTAATGAACCAGTTGGGTTTTGATAACAATGGGCTCCTTTTTTTTACTGAAAGAGGGGGTCCCTGTTTTAAGTTTCCCCTTTTAAAGTGGTTTTGTTTTGAAGGTCTTTATTTTTTATGTCTGGGTTCCATTTAAAGTACAGTGTTCCCCGCTTTATCAGGCGAGAGCAGTGTGATGATGTCATCATGCTCTTGGCATGATGAAGTCATCGAGTCCCCGATGTGATGACGTCTTCATGCCCCTTATGTGATGACATCATCGTGCGACCAGGCCCAGTGATTCTTAGAGTTTGGCTTGTGATTCTGTTGATGCCATTTTGTCCTTACTGTACATTCAAGGAACATTTTTTTTGCTGCATTTTCAGGTACCCCCCCTGTACGAAAGTAAACTTCATTTTCATGCTGTTTTTTTTTTTACTGTACCCTGTACTAGTTGAGGAACTCTGTGGACTTTGTTTTTTGAAATAATTCTCTGCTGTACTGTGCAGTACTGTAATGTAAATACAGATACTATGCTGTAAACTTTGTTTTTCCAATTTCTCTGTTTGTGCAGTACATATCCGAGGAACTGCCGTGGAACTCTCTTTTTAAAAGTATTCTTTGCCATACAGGGGTACTACTCTACAGTACCTGTGTTTAAATTTGTACAGTATTTCTGTTATATTCAGTGATTTCTATTATTCGGCACAGTGCTGTACATGTATGGTACAGTGTTTCAATTTTTACATTGACTTTTCCAGGCAAAAATTGTCCTCAGGAACCTAATCCTGGCTTTAGCATTGATTCCTATGGGAAATCATGCTTCACTTGAAGGGATTCCACTTAAAGTGGTGACTTTCAGGAACACAACCACCATTTTAAGTGAGGGCTCCTGTATCAGCTCATTATTTTGAGATTTTTAAAAAACTGATCTCAAATTCGCAAACTGGATCGGTGATAATATGAATTCACATCTTTGGAATATTTATTCAGGCCTCTGGTTTACTAGTCCAGTGACATAACCACTATGCTACTGTTCCCATATTTGCAGCATTTTATCCAAAAGTATCTGCAGGTTACATTTATTAAAATGTTGTCTTTTTGCTTTCTACCTCCTTCCAATCCTCTGCTCATTTGTTTAGGTGTGTTCATTGGTTCCTTCATTTGAAGACATTCTTTAAAAAAAAGCCATTGGTGACCTGACAACCAATTCTGTGTGCCATTCAGGACTTACTTGTTATGAAATTCATAGATCTCCTGGATATTTCCAAATATAATATGTTCCTTGTTAATAATACCAGATGGGATCTCTTCAACTCCACAGGTCATTTCCCAAAAATAGGTCTGAAATGTAATAAATGGAAACAAAATTCCATGAATGTATGGAAAAGTACAGGGTGAGCTTCTTTCAGATCACAATTCTCAGTATCAGCATAATCACTTCTGTGTGTGTAAATGACACTTCACTGCACATTATTGACTGACACTTGACTGAACATTATTATTTTTAACACATGTTCAGTTCATATTCTCATCGGAATACACAAATTTCTTGCACAAGATTTTACCATGTTTTAAAATCTTTGCAAAAAGAGCTGCTTGCAGTCATATATCAAGAACCCTTTCACTTGGGTAATATGTTAAGAATATTATGGAGGCACATTGGTGCAGTCAAATGCTGCAATGTTCTATGTTTGTATACAGTTTCTTTTTTTGAACCTTAAAAAGCAGTCCCCAAATTCAGCTGACCCATCTGAGAAAGATTTCCCTGAGGCAGCAAAGAAAAAGTGGAGAGAAGGTCATCCTGCATCACCATGTTCAAAGACAGCAGACGGAAACCAGAATGTAGTTTGTCTGCTTTGCATTCCATTTGAATGATGCTTTGTGGCATGTAAGCAGCGGAACCTAATAAGATGGGGCAACAATAAATTATGAAAAGGTGGGAGAAAATTGTTCCTTCAAGTTATTTGTCAGCACTTTTAAAAATTGAACAGTATGAAGTAGAAAAAGAATGTGGTGCTGGTCAAATGGTCTTTTTCCTTCTCAATTAATAAATTTGCTCCCATTTTCAGATGTCACTTTACAAAGAAATACTAGGAAGCATTAATTATTTAGGGAAAATACTATAAATACAGTGAACAAAAATGTTAACACCAATGAAGAAAACCAAGAGATGGTTAAATTCAGCTGGTTTTCAATCAATAAATCTAAGTATCACAGGGTATTGGCTTAATAGTGAATTGCTGGAATTCTATGGTAGGTTCTAAAATCTACCTCTGATTTTCACTCCACCATCTGATGAAAATGAGCAATAGCATCTCCTGGTACCAGAATACTTTAATAAAGAGTTTTCCTAAGTTTGTAAAGCATACTTTGGCATAAACTGATTCTGCATGTTGTACAGACTGAGTGGGGAAACATTCATTGGCAGGCTGTGCATTTGTATAGGTCTGAGTATTGGTATACAGTCAGTCTTACAGCAATATGTCTATCCTGTATAAAATACATATCTGTAGTTCATAGCTGGATTAGCAACACTTGAAATGGGCTGGTCTTTCAAGGAATTTGACTCAATTTATTTTCTTTGCATATTAATAATTATATTAGTGCATTCTTTGACAATGTAATTCATAAAATGGGTTATCAAGGAATCAAGAAATGAATGAGTACGATTGATTTAGAGGGACAGTAACTAGTTACCAATGTTTTGGATCCACCCATCATCATTGATGAGCGAGTTATTACTGCCTGGCTCCAAATCAGATTCTAGTTTCATGGGAGAACTCTGCACATGGGACCACTTTCTCAAAAGATTTAAATCAATTCCTCATATGTTTGTGAGTTGCTTAAGAAGTCCAGGGATCCAATGACTCCTCCTATAAGCATTTTTTAAACTCAGTTTGACATTGCTATGGAGTTTTACTTCTTACAGAGTGAAACCTACACAGCGTCTGTTATGCATCACACCCTCCCACTGTTCAGCTGGAATCTCACTGGATTATATTGTCAATTGTGCATTGCCATGAAATAGAATTGCATACTATACATTCAACTCAGAGCACATTAAAATGTTACTTGGTGATAAATTTGATGCCAACTTGAGCAAAAGTTACCACCACAGGATTAAACATATATTAGATAGTCTGTAGGAGAAAAAAAGTGGATTGCATACCTCAAGACATTCATGTAAATCTCTAACGTATGCTTTTTCAGTCTGGAGGAGTTCAGCCATTATAAACCTGGAAAAGAAACAGAATATTTTGTTCATATTATTATTAAAATTTTACGCTGCTAGATATCAAAGCAAATCTCTAAATAGCTCTTTTAACCGAAAAGATTACAAACATTGTGAATCTGAAAAGGAAATGGGAAAAATGATTATGACATAACTGTAAACCTAGGTGTTGATCTTTGCTTCATTGAGGCATATTGAACAAGACAACTGGGAAATCAAGCATGAGCCTGTATAACCTGCCTCTTAAGCACAAGTCAGTTGTAAACCATTCTACCAAGTCAACTCCAATAGCCCTCCGGATCTTCTCAAAATGTGGCTCACTCACTATTGGGCAGCAGCTATCTCTCCCTTTAAATGTTCCTGCTTCAATCAGGACTCTTGGCACAATTTCCCTGCGTAAACAGCAGCAAATTTACATCTGGTTTGATGTGAATAAATCTATTTCTGCCTAAAATATATAATTATTGGAAAGCAGAGATCTACATACTGTTATTGAGTCCCATGTAAAGTCAAGATTTTTATTTCTAAAAACAACTTCTTTTTCATAATATTAGAGTACTGTACATGGCTGGACTGCTATCCTAGGAACAATCACTGGAGGCACATAAGAATAGAGGGATAGCGTTTCTGCTTGGTTGTGCTGGTATTTTTAGTCTAACTCATTTGAAATTGATGTAACCAGCACAAATGATTTTGGAATTTTAAACAAAAATCACTTTCAGTGTAAATAGAGTTTCTGTGATCTTTTGCTAGTTTAAAATATATCATGCCAGGAGCTCGCCCAGCCCTCAATACTGGCATGCCCCCAAGATTAATTAATAACAATTGCTAGTTTCCCCTTATTCCACTTATTTACAGACATTCAAGCAGGCTGTTTTGGATGTAAGGACATTAATAGGGATCCTTTAAAAGGTTTTGAAGGCAAATTGTTTTTAATTGACCAAGATACTGACATTGTACACAAAATCACTAGGAAATGATTCAGTATGTATTTTTAAAATCATTTAACGTAATTTAAAATTGGGTTACTCACAGGTAACAGGGTCGAAGTTGTGATTAAACATGCTTACTTTTTAGCTCTATTAATCAAACTGTACCCTGTTACCACTCTTAAATATTACAATGCATGTTTTTAAAACAAATTGCTTTTGAAAAAATATTGTTTTAAAACACTATTATTTGCATCAGTTTATGGCAGGCTCTGTTTGATGATATGCAAATGAGTCTTACAGAAACTCAAAGGAAAAACACTTCTCAAAACTTGCATAGTTTTTAGTGCAATTTGCTCCTGGATCTCTGATTCCAACAAAACCAAAAACTCCACCCCAAGGTCTTTAGGTAGCAGCTGTCATTATGCCCAATTTATGTTGGAGCATATTTCCACCAACAAGAGCAATAAAAATCAGAGAAATTTGATAGTACCCCAAATGGCCCTAACTGACGAAAACATCCTTAAAATGAACCACTGCTCATAGAACCGTGGAGAACTGGTGATCAAAAATAGCATTTAAATTCCGAATAGCTGTAAACTGGTGCTCTCACTAAATGAAGGAAAAAGCTTGCATTTATATAGTGTCTTTCATAAGGGATATCCCAAAAATGCCCCACAGCCAATTTCATAGGCAAATGTTGTGGCCAATTTGCAAACATCGAAATCTCAAGAAGAGCAAGTTGCTAAATGATTTTTGATGGCATTGGTTGAGGGATGAATATTGAACAAGGCACCAGAAAAACTTGTTATTTTCCTCCAAAAAGTGCTTATGCCCATTTTTGAACATGTAAGCAAGGCTCAGTTTAATGTCTCACCCGAAAAGTGGTATCTCCAACAACACCACACCCTTTGGTACTGCACAAGTCTGTCATCCTAGAGTAAGGGTTGAATATTACATTCCGGCCTCGAACCCGGAAATGGTGGCCCCCCGACTCCCACCACCGCTGTCATCTTATGCCGTATAAAACAGCAATGATCCAATTAATAGCTGCAGGGTGGGTTTGCAGCTCGCAACGTTGCTGGATTGTTGTTCCTCCGCCCAATCGGAGATGGAGGGTAGGATCTTTGGCAGCCGAATTTGCAGTCCATGACCCAGAAGGAGGTCACGGCCACTAATTTAAAGGGCTACCTGTCATGTCACAGTTCAGGTGCACCTGCGGTTTACTGCAGTTGGAAGCAAGCAGGAATTTTTTGAATTTTGCAAGTTTGACAAGCATTGGCTGAAGTAAGTTTTATTAAACTGAAAACTGTGAAATTCTACAAAGGGTTAGAATTAAATGCTTTTGGCAGGGAACACACATGCTTGCATTGTAAGCATCTACATAACATTAAGATCTGAATATTGAGCAACTGAATCATTATAGCATGTATTCCTCCATAGATGGCCGAGAGAAGGGTCCGAGAGGAGAGGGAGGGAAAAAAGTGCTGACCTGCACCATGCATCAATGGTGACTCCCTCCGAGCCCTCCTACAGGCTGTGACCACCAGGAGTGAGGTTTTAATGGCACTGGACAGGAAGAAAAGACCTCTCGTAATGACCCGAGCTGCCTGGACAGAGGTGGCTGCAGAGGTCAGTAGCATTGGTGTGGTGCCTTGAAGCCGGAGGCAATGCCAGAAGAGGCTAAATGACCTTTTGAGATCCACAAGGCTGAGTAAGTCTGCACTCTGTCTATCAGTCTACGTGGAAGGTATAGGGAAGGCTTGATAAGGGTACTTCAAAAATCCAAGGCAGCATTATGCACAAATGACAGTGCTTGTGGCCTTAATGCCTCTGTAGAGGTGTTGTCGTTGTTATGGGAGCGGGGGGTAGGTGGGTGGGCCTTAGAATTGAGGATAGTGCACAGCATATTGTCTGCCAATCATTGTGCATACTACGCATTCCTCGTAGCACTTGGACTTGTGATGAAATTCTTATCCCAGAGAATAAACATCACAGCAATGTCACACCTCATTTCAGGAAAAGCGGGCCCACAGTGCCCGGGAGACGAACAGAACTGGAGATGGCGTGCCCGACCTAGCAATCCTCATGCCTGGAGGATGAAATTCTGCTGTTGTCCACCACTGAATGGAGCCAGTCAATTGGCAGAGGCAAAACTGGAGGAAGTCCTTGGGGTGGTGAGATTGTAAGGGGCATTATCCAAATTTGGGACAGAGATGGGGAAGGGCTAGCGTGGGGGGGGGAGGTGGTGTGATGCCTGGCATGCTTACATGAATTGTAAATTTGTGGTTTATGCGTTCAAAGGCTGGAATGCTTCCTGGTAGAAACACCTCGTGAGGATGTTATAAGTGGTTTACTGCTTGTAAACTGTTATATCTTATAAACCATATATTGCTAATGATGTTGAATCTTGTGTCTTTGCACATCCTGTGAAGGTTGTGGAAGGCCAATTAATGCCGTTTCTTCTGTGTCTCCTCCACAGGTGAACCATCATCTTCTGAGCTCACCTGCCCCAAGGGACACACACTAGCCTCCAAGGAGGAAGAGAAAGCCTTGGAGGGTGCAGCATCACATCCTTTCCATGCACCAACCACCAGCACAGATACTGGCACCTCAGCAGAGGTTACCATGGTGGAAAGAGCGCAAGCACAATCTGTGAGGGCACTTCACATTTTCACATGCAACTGCCAGAGATTTGGGTGGAGCAGGCCTCGGGCAGGAGTGCTCATGGTGATCCTGAGACTGAGTCCAAGTTGGATGATGAGCCTCTGGAGTTATCTGTAAGGTGACAGATGCTGAATGTCCAGTGCGAGGTGCATGGAAATTTGGTAAATATACCAGAGGGGTTGCATGCTCTGGTCCTGACTGTGAAGGTGTTCATCCAGGCCATATGCACTACGATCACCCATTCTTAGAGCACCAAGCTTCCTCCATGGACAGACCAGCGACTGGAGGGGCAAACCCACCATATTGCAGAAGATATCATGGGTATGCACTCTGACCTGCACTCGATCGCCCTGGCTCTGTGCTCTGGGCCCTGAGCCAGGGTGACAGATGGACTGGGAGCCTGGACACTGAACCAGCTTCTGGTACCTCACAGGAAGGCAGGGAGTCCCAATCAGTCATCATGGCAGAGGTTGAGCAGCAGCTGCTGCCATCTGGAAGCATCTCTCAGGGCACTTCTGATGGGGGCAGCCTCTCCTTCGCCCCTCTGCTATTAGCACAGTACACCTCGATTGCCACGGCGACAGAAGATCCTACTGCTACTCAGCAGGAGATGACTAACGCAGCAGGGCTCTCAAGGCTTCAGTCACACAGAGGACGCCTGCCAAAGTCATCCAGGGCAAGGGGACAAGCAGATCAGCAGCCTCTCACCAGTGCAGCAGCAAGCGTTGGGAGAGCACTAGGCCGCAGTGTATGGAAAAGAATTAAGAAAAGTCCACAGTCACATGGGTGCATTTTGTTCATGTATTCATGAATACATTTGTTCATGTATTTGGCTATTTGTTAATAAAACATCTATTTATGAAATGACAGGAAAAAAGTTTCACGCATTTTCAGTAGTCTGAACATTGGTCAAGATGCAACAATGCCTAAGGGAGTGAGAAGATGAGTACTGACAGGATTCTCTCAAAGAGATTGCTGTGTAGTTGGAATCATGTTGAGACACAGGCAATGCACGCATCTGAGAGGTCAAGAATGCCTGACCTACTGGAACCTCTGTCTTATTAAGACCTCCAGTGTGCTACAGCCATCCATGCCCTCCTGTGCAGGCCCCTGTACCTCTCCATCGGGGTGTTCCCTCCTCACCTCATTAACCTCATCATCAGAGGAATGCCCATTATCTTGAGCTTCGTCTTCCTCCAGGGCAACCCCTCTCTGAATTGCGAGGTTGTGCAGAGCGCAGCACACAATGACCATCAGTGATACTCTGGATGGAGCATACAGCAGTGCTCCTCCTGATCTACCCAGGCATCGGAACCTCATCTATAGCAGCCCTATTGTCTGCTTGACGCTGGCTCGGGTGGACCCATGGCTGTCGTTATAGCTCCTCTCTGCGTCTGTTCTCGGGGCCCTCACTGGCATCATGAGCCATTTTTTTAAAGGGTGTCCCTTGTCATCCAGAAGACAACCATCCAGGGCATCAGGTCCATTAAACATGTCTGGCACCTGGGAGTTCCAGAGAATACAGGAGTAATGGCTGCTGTCCAGGTACCGAATGCACACCTGCATAATTCTTCTATGGTGATCACATACAAACTGGACATTTAAAGAGTGATAGCACTTCCTGTATATAAATGTACAGGGCTGGCCTGTTGGAGCCTTTATGGTGACATGAGTGCAGTTTACTTCTCCCTGAACCCTGGGGAAACCTGCCATTGTTGCAAAGCCTCTGGCTTATTCATGTTGACTGTGGCAGTCCATGGAAAATGCAATGTACTGACCCACCCTTTGGAACATTACATCGGTAAAGACCTTAACGCAGTGGTGGGCAGCAGACTGCTTAATGCCATCAAAATCTCCACTGGTAGCCTGAAAGGATCAATGGCAAAGAAATTCAGTGCCACAGTGACCTTGATGGCCACTGGCATTGGGTGTCCAGTCATGCAGTTGGAAGCTATCTCCTCTGCCAGCACCTCACAGAGAAAGGTCACTGGAAGTGGCTGCGGAGGTGGTGGACGCATTGGTCGAAATATTCCAGAACTCACTGGATTCTGGGAGGATCCCAGCGGATTGGAAAACTGCTAAAGTGACACCCCTGTTCAAGAAGGGTGGGAGACAAAAAGCAGAAGACTATAGGCCAGTTAACCTAACATCTGCCATTGGGAAAATGCTAGAGTCCATTATTATGGAAGAAATAGCAGGACACTTAGAAAAGCTTAATGCAATCAAACAGGGTCAACATGGTTTTGTGAAAGGGAAATTGTGTTTGACAAATTTGCTAGAGTTCTTTGAGGATATTACAAGCAGAGTTGATAAAGGGGAACTGGTAGATGTAGTGTATTTGGATTTCCAGAAGGCATTCGATAAGGTGCCACATAAAAGTCAGGATTAATGGATCTCTTTCAGGTTGGAAAGACGTAATTAGCGGAGTGCCACAAGGATCAGTCCTAGGGCCTCAATTATTTACTATTTATATTAATGACTTGGAGGAAGGGGCAGAGTGTAATGTATCCAAATTTGCTGATAATACAAAAATAAGTGGGATGGCATGCTGTGATGAGGGCATAAGGAATCTGCTAGGGGATATAGATAGGTTGAGTGAGTGGGCAAAAACTTGTCAGATGTAGTTTAATGCAGGAAAATGTGAGGTCATGCACTTTGGCAGGAAGAATCAAAAGGCAGACTATTCCACAAACATTACATATCCACAAACATTACGCACCACATCCACAAACATTCACTCCCTCCACCACCGACACACAGTAGCAGCAGCGTGTACCATCTACAAGATGTACTGCAGGAATTCACCAAGGCTTCTTCGACAGCATCTTCCAAACCCACAACCACTACCATCTAGAAGGACAAGGGCAGCAGATAGGTAGGAACACCACCACCTGCAAGTTCCCCTCCAAGCCACTCACCATCCTGGCTTGGAAATATATTGTCATTCCTTCACTGTCGCTGGGTCAAAGTCCTGGAACAGCCTTCCTAACAGCACTGTGGGTGTACCTACACCACATGGACTGCAGCGGCTCAAGTAGGCAGCTCACCACCACCTTCTCAAAGGCAACTAAGAATGGACAATAAACGCAGGCCCCGCCAATGAAGCCCACATTCCATGAATGAATAAAAAAAACTATTACTTAAATAGAGAGAGACTCCAAAAAGGTGCAGCACAGAGGATTCTGGGCGTTCTTGTGCCTGAAACACAAAAATGCAGGTGCAGCAAGTAGTTAAGAAGACAAATGGAATTTTGGCCTGTATTGCTAGGGGTTGAAGTTTAAAAATAGGAAAGTCTTGTTACACTGTACAGGGTGTTGGTGAAGCCGCACCTGGAGTACTGTGTACAGTTTTGGTCCCCGTATTTAAGAAAGGATATACTGGCATTGGAGACAGTTCAAAAGAGATTCACTAGGCTAATTCCTGAGATGAAGGGGTTGACATATCAAAAACAGCTAAACAGGTTAGGCCTTTACTCATTAGAGTTTAGAAGAAAGAGGGGTGATCTTATTGAAACAGACAAGATTCTGAGGGGGCTTGACAGGGCAGATGTTGAGAAGATGTTTCCATTAGTGGGGGAAATCTCAGACTAGGGGATATAGTTACAGAATAAGGGGGACACTCATTTAAAACTGAGATGCAAAGGAATTTCATCTCTCAGAAGGCAGTGAATATCTGGAATTCTCTACTCCAGAGAGTTGTGGAGGCTAGATCAGTATTTAAAGAGGAAATAGAGTTTTGAAATATCGGGACGTTGAGGGCTACGAGGAGCTGGCACAAAAGAGGAGTTGAGGCCTGGGGCAGATGAATGGCAGCACAGGCTTGAGGGGTGAATGGCCTACTCCTGCTTCTATTTCTTATGTTCTTGGCTCTAGAGAGCCCGAGTCTCATTCTCTGCCTATATACTCGATTGGCAGCATAAGTGCTTGCTCTGCGCCTCTGTGGTTGCAGCATTCTGCCTTCATCAAGTACTCACTCCAGCACAGGTCTGCCACCCTCATGCACCTCCACTGCATCCTGCCCCTGGCCACCTGGCTTTCTCCATCTCCTTCTGAATTTCCTTCTCCTCCTCCTCTTCCCCCTCACCGGACAATACACCTCCCACAGAGAGCACTATCCCTATTTTCTTGAAATCAAACAGGCTGAGGTGCAGATGAGGTAATAACTGCACATTTCTGCAGGCTCATTCAAATCTCAAATCAGCAAAGGTATACCCTGGAACCACACCTTCCATTAGCGAATGATAACAGCACTCACAGCAGCCTGAATTGCTGAGGTCAAACAAAGGACCCAGTTGCTGCCTTTAAACATGCCCTTACAATAATTAATTGCAAAATACGAGTTCCCCACCTGGCGTGCTTCACACTCTCTAGCCATATTTTAACTCCCAACATGTAATATTGCAATTAATTGCAATTTTAATAAGCTTAACTACCCAATTATAAAGAATTGGGCTCTCCAATTCTAGAGCCACCCACCTCGCATATTATCATGTTCCAGCATGATGACGTTGAGAATGCAACCAGATGTTATCACATCTAATAATATGTCTGCATGGGCATGGTATAGGCCCATTTTTGCTGGATAATATTTAGTCCTAAGATTCAGAAGATTGTGGGTTCAAGTGTCACACCTTGAATGAAGCTTTAATCCTCAACCTTCTAACTCCAGTGACAATGCTATTACTGAGGCAAGCTGACATTTATTTCAGTGCCCATAAATTTGGCTTTTGTAGAAAATGGAAACATCACGCTAGTGCAACAGGTGTTCACATTGCTGAGGCATATTACAGTTTTTCTGTTAATGCGACCCTGAGCTAAGTGTGTTCTGTGTATGATTTATTGTTTTCTTGTATATATTTATTCATATTCATTAGTCCCTATCTAATATCCAAGTGACAGATGCAAAAACCAGAGCAAGAGAATGTCAACAAATGCTTAATAACATAAGACAAAATAAGAAGATAGTAAATGCACTACAAAGGTTGAAGGTAGCATACAAGATGATAGTAATGATTATGCTTGAATTTTAAAATCCTGAAGATTGTATTAGGAAGGAATGGCTAAAGGAGGTGAGCAGAAACACAGCATTGTGGTTTATGTGCAATAAGCTTCGACTTCAGCAAAATGACAATAAAGGTAGCAGTAAATGCATAAAGAAACAATTGGAGCTGTTAAAGGAACAGGAGAGGAAGGTTCAAAAAGGATTAACTACTGTAGTATCAATAAAATAAAGAAAAGCAAGGAACTGTTTAAATGTGACAGAGGCCAGATTCTGAAGGCGATAGAGGGATTGGATGTCAAATGCTAATCTTTCTCTTCAACACTGACCTGGAATGACAGAGGGACAAAGAAAAGCTTATTGTGAGTTCAGACTGGGAACTTTTGTTGCTGGACAGAGTTTGACTTTGTTGAGAATTAGAAATGTTAAGTAGAAAATGATTGATAAGAAAAGGAAAGCTGAGCCTTTTGGAAGCAACTCTAGCAACACAGGAGATATCAAAGCCAAAAATGTAATTAGATGACTAAACACAAACGATACAGTTACCTAAACGGAAGAAAATACTCATGAGATCGGAGAAGGACATGAAGAAACTATAGCCAAAACATTTGGTGGAGCATGCACATGCTCAGTCTACACTGGAAGTGCACCACATGCCATGTTGATAAGTGTTCAGGGCTCCTGTCTATAATTGGCATTAGACCACTAATTTGCATATACAAAGAGGCTAATGCCCATTGTTCATAAGTGGCCTCAACTAAACTGTACACCATGTTCTCAGTCTTCAGAGGCAGTCAGAAGCCAAACTAGTGGTTCTTAGAAAGGCTGCCACCTAAAAGGTAAATTTAAAGTTTTCAATTACCTGAATTTGAAGTTAGAAGGAGCGTTAAACTGTGGGCTATCCTAGGCCATCCCTCTCAATTACCTCCCTTGCTGGACTTAACTTATTTTGGGCAATAACCTGCTTCAGGGTTTGTGAGTGGTGCCAGCGGCTCACCTATAGCATACAAATGAGGCCAGTAGAAAACTTCACTGTGACACTACTAACTGGCCTTTTTAGGCATGATTGCACCTGATCGCCCCGTCACACCCCTACCCCTCCACTGCCTTTTATACAATTAAATTACTAGGCCTGTATTTTTAAAAAATGCATGAATGGAAAACTTTCAACATTCCACTGCCTTGCATGAATAAAGGAAAAAAGGCTTGCATTTATATAGTGCCTTTTACAACCTTGGGATCTCCTCATGATATCAAGAAATGGCTGAAGGCACTGGATAGTAAAAGGCTATGGGCCCTGACCATATTCCAGCAATAGTACTGAAGACTTGTGCTCCAGAACTTGCCACACCTCTAGCCAAGCTGTTGCAGTACAGCTAAAACACTGGCATCTACCTGGCTATGTGGAAAATTGCCCAAGTATGTCCTCTGCACAAAAAGCAGGACAAATCCAACCCAGCCAATTACCGCCCCATCAGTCTACTCTTGATCATCAGTAAAGTAATGGAAGGAGTCATCATCAATGCTACCAAACAGCACTTGCTTAGCAATAACCTGCTCACTGACGCCCAGTTTGGGTTCCCCAAGGGCCACTAAGTTCCTGACCTCATTACAGCCTTGGTTCAAACATGGACAAAAGAGCAGAACTCCTGAGTTGAGGTGAAAGTAACTGCCCTTGACATCAAGGCAGCATTTGACAGGATGTGGCATCAAGGAGCCCTAGCAAAACTGGATTCAGTAGGAATCAGGGGGAAAACTCTCCACTGGTTGGAGTCATACCTAGTACAAAGGAAGATGGTTATGGTTGTTGGAGGTCAGTCATCTCAGCTCCAGGACATCACTGCAGGAGTTCCTCAGGGTAGTGTCCTAGGCCCAACCATCTTCAGCTGCTTTATCAATGACCTTCCTTCCATCATAAGGTCAGAAGTGGGGATGTTCGCTGATGATTGCACAATATTCAGCACCATTCGCGACTCCTCAGACGCTGAAGCAGTCCATGTCCAAATGTAGCAAGGCCTGGCCAATATCCAGGCTTGGGCTGACAAGTGGCAAACAACATTTGTGCCATACAAGTGCCAGGCAATGACCATCTCCAACAAGAGGGAATCCAACCATCGCTCCTTGCTGTTCAATGGCATTACCATCATTGAATCCCCAATATTAACATCCTGGGGATTACCACTGACCAGAAACTGAACTGCACTAGCCATGTGAATACTGTGGCTACAAAAACAGGTCAGAGGCAAGGAATCATGCGACGAGCAACTCACCTCCGGACTCTCCAAAGCCTGTCCACCACCTACAAGGCACAAGTCAGGAGTGTGATGGAATACCCCCCCACTTGCCTGGATGAGTGTAGCACCCACAATACTCAAGAAGCTTGACAACATCCAGGACGAAGCAGCCTGCTTGACTGGCACCACATCCACAAACATTCACTCTCTCCACCATCGACACATAGTAGCAGCAGTATGTACCAGCTACAAGATGCACTGCAGGAACTTACCAAGCCTTCTTAGACAGCACCTTCCAAACCCACAACCACTACCATCTAGAAGGACAAGGGCAGCAGATAGATGGGAACACCATCACCTGCAAGTTCCCCGCCAAGTCCCTCACCCTCCTGATTTGGAAATATATCACCGTTCCTTCACTGTCGCTGGGTCAAAATCCTGGAAATCCCCCCTAAAAGCATTGTGCATGTACCTACAACACATGGACTGCAGCGGTTCAAGAAGACAGCTCACCACCACCTTCTCAAGGGAAACTAGGGATGGGCAATAAATGCTGGTGCAGCCAATGGAGCTCATATCCCATGAATGAATAAAAAATGCATTGGAGGTGGTTCAGAGGAGGTTTACTAGATTGATACCTGAAATGAGTGGTTATCTTACAAGGAAAGGTTAGACAGACTGGGCTTGTTTCCAATGGAGTTTTGAAGAGTGAGGGGTGACTTGATCGAAGTATATAAGATCCTGAATGGTATTAACAAGATGGATGTTGAAAGGATGCTACCTCTTGTGCGTGAGTCCAGAACTAGGGGGCACTTTAAAATCAGGGGTTGTCCTTTTAAGACAGAGATGAGAATTTTTTTCTGTCAGAGGCTTTTGCAACTTTGCTCAGAAGGCAGTGGAAGTGGGGTCATTGAATATTTTTAAGGCAGAGGTATATAGATTCTTGTTAGGCAAGGGAATCAAAGGTTATTGGGGGTAGATGGGAATGTGGAATTCGAAACACAAACAGATCAGCCATGATCACTGAATGGCGGAGCAGGCTCGTGGGGCTAAATGGTCTACTTCTGCTCCTCTTTCGTATGTTTGTATGTCCCAAAGCGCTTTATAGCCAATGAGGTACTTTTGGAATGTAATCCCTTGTAATAAAGGAAATGCAAAGCCAATTTGTGCATTGCAAGCTCCCGCAAGCAGCAATGTGATAATGACCAAATAATCTATTTTATTGATTGAGGAATAAATATTGTCCAGGAGATGGGAACAACTTTCCATTCATCTTCAAAATAGTACCATGGGACCTTTTATTTCTACCTGATAGAGAAGATGGGACACCTATTTAACATCTGACCCAAAAGATGTCACTTTGGCAATCCAGCTTCCCTTAGCACTACACTTGGGTGCCAGCCCTAGATTTTTTGCTTAGGCTTGGATTTTTAAATCTCTGGAGTGAGACTTGAATCCACAACCTTCTGACTCAGAGGCAAGAGTGCTATCAACTAAATCGCAGCTGACAGAGTCAGCCTTCTGATGCAGCCTGTGAACACGAAACCCTGTAAACCCTTAAGTTTATGGGAATAGAATCAAAGTACCATTAGCTACAGTTGAGTGGAAACTAGATAACTGTGATCATAGTTTTGTTAAGAAGTCATAAATTACTTAAGTATGCATGCTTTTGGAGATGCCGAAGGTTCACCAAAGCAATCAAGTAGAGCACTCCAAGATTCTAATAATGGGTGTAAAACTTCCAACACTGACATCTCCACCTTGATAAATACAAAGTTTGTCACAATCTTCTGAAAATAATAGCAGCAGCAGTACAGTTTGCATTAAAGCCATGTCTTCTAATTGACAATTCCTGCTCAGATTAATAAAGCTCCATTTTTTTGTAAAAGTTGGCAGCTTATTTCAGAAGCTGACAATATAATCCTGTGACAAAAGAGAGTAGCAACTAAAAGTATTGTACTGCACAGAATTTTAATCATAGTCACAAAATGGCACGTTTAAAGCAGTGTTCCTATTGATGTATAAACCTATAGTTTAAACAGTGGCTGGATTGTGCCTCATTGAAATGGATCACTTTCTCTCAGCCAAAGAATGTTGCACATTCTTCAGTTCAAATTACAATTAGCTGAATTGAGGGCCAGGGGAAGAAATCCTGGGCCCTGGTGCTTCCCTATTTCCGGACCCCTTATTTCCACCCTTTCCCCCCCTCCATTTAACCCTCCCCCTCAATCATGCATAATATTTTTTCCCCTTTCAAGATTCACCAATCAATTCACCAAACAATCACAGAAAGGTCCTAGCAAAATGGTGCTAGAAGAAATAGGAGACTTTCTGCTGCCTGGGTGCATTCAATATAATTATTTCATTCAAGGGGTGTAATTGGATTCTATTTTATCAGTAATCTCACAGGGTAGAAAGATCAAATGGCTCCTGAGCAACAAAGTGGAATGATTGAACAACAAAGGTCTTCACTGTCCATGAGACTGTTGGAGCTCTCGGCTGTCTCTGTGCAACATAACTTTTAAGAGGCCAGAGAATAAAGACTGAATGGTTTACAATTGTATCGGTATTTTCTTGATCAGCAAGTCTGAAAACTCTGCTGATTGGTGCTTCTTATTACAATATAGTTTCAATATCTACTATGCAACACAACTTTATCATAATATTTCAATATCTCAAAAACTCATAAAAGCATCAAGATAGAGTGGGATAAGAGGTAAGTAGATAAAAGGACAAGGTTGAAGTCAATGGAAAAGATTCTTGAGAATCATGTGCAGTGTAAAACAGGTTACTGACTCAGTATGAGCCCATTATGCACTTCTGTCCTGGCAAATCCACCTCACAAAGATTGCTCACAGTAAACTTACATTAGCAATGAAATAAACAGAACTTCAGCCATGATTCCACACTCTGCTCCCTATGAATGATAAAGGTCATCTAGAACAGCTCATCTCATCCATCAAGAATGACATACGAATATACATATTAGGAGTAGGAGTGAGCCATTTGGCCCCTTGAGCCTACTCCGCCATTTGATAACATTGCCCACATTATACCAGCGGCTACAACTCAAAAAACTGAATTGGCTGTGAAGTGATTTTGCACATTGAAAAAGGTGCTGTATAAATGTAGGTTTTGTCTTTCTTTCATTACTCCTGATTGTAGTAGGCAGAATGACTGTAGCAATGGTGAAATTGGAGGCCCAATGCTAATTCTCTAGGGATAATTGATCATAGAAACATAGAAAATAGGAGCAGGAGTAGGCCATTCAGCCCTTCGAGCCCGCTCTGCCATTCATTATGATCATGGCTGATCATCCAGCTCAATAGCCTGCTCCCGCTTTCTCCCCATATCCTTTGATCCCTTTCGCCCCAAGAGCTATATCTAACTCCTTCTTGAAAAAATACAATGTTTTGGCCTCAACTACTTTCTGTGGTAGCGAATTCCACAGGCTCACCACTCTCTGGGTGAAGAAATTTCTCCCCATCTCTGACCTAAATGGTCTACCCCTTATCCTCAGACTGTGACCCCTGGTTCTGGACTCCCCCACCATCGGGAACATCCTTCCTGCATCTACCCTGTCTAATCCTGTTAGAATTTTATAGGTTTCTACGAGATCCCCCCTCATTCTTCTGAACTCCAGCAAATATAATCCTAACCGACTCAATCTCTCCTCATATGTCAGTCCCGCCATCCCAGGAATCAGTCTGGTAAACCTTCGCTGCACTCCTTCTATAGCAAGAACATCCTTCCTCAGATAAGGAGGCCAAAACTGCACACAATATTCCAGGTGTGGTCTCACCAAGGCTCTGTATAATTGCAGCAAGACATCCCTGCTCCTGTACTCGAATCCTCTCACTATGAAGGTCAACCTACCATTTGACTTCTTTGCCGCCTGCTGCACCTGCATGCGCCTGGTGTATGAGGACACCCAGGTCTCGTTGCACATTCCCCTCTCTCAATTTATAGCCATTCAGATAATAATCTGCCTTCCTGTTTTTGCTACCAAAGTGGATAACCTCACATTTATCCACATTATACTGTATCTGCCATGCATTTGCCCACTCACTCAGCTTGTCCAAGTCACACTGAAGCATCTCTGCATCCTCCTCACAGCTCACCCTCCCACCCAGCTTTGTGTCATCTGCAAATTTGGAGATATTACATTTAGTTCCCACATCTAAATCATTGATATATATTGTGAATAACTGGGGTTCCAGCACCGATCCCTGCGGTACCCCACTAGTCACTGCCTGCTATTTGGAAAAAGACCTGTTTATTCCTACTCTTTGTTTCCTGTCTGCCAACCAGTTTTCTATCCAACTCAATACATTGCCCACAATCCCATGTACTTTAATTTTACATGCTAATCTCTTATGTGGGACTTTGTCGAAAGCCTTCTAAAAGTCCAAATAAACCACATCCACTGGCTCCGCCTCATCAATTCTACTAGTTACATCCTCGAAAAATTCCAGTAGATTTGTCAAGCATGATTTCCCTTTCGTAAATCCATGCTGACTCTGTCCGATTCTGCCACTGTTTTCCAAGTGCTCAGCTATTAAATCTTTTATAATGGACTCTAGAATTTTCCCCAATACCGACGTCAGGCTGACTGGTCTATAATTCCCTGTTTTCTCTCTGCCTCCCTTTTTAAACAGTGGGGTTACATTAGCTACCCTCCAATCTGTAGGAACTGTTCCAGGGTCTATAGAATCTCGGAAGGTGACCACCAATACATCCACTTTTTCTCGGGCCACTTCCTTCAGTACTCTGGGATCACAGAGCAATCAACTGATGTTAGAAAAGTGGCTACAAGGAAATCACTATATTTACAAAACAAATCAACTCTGTAGCTAATACAACCTTACCATTCTGACTTCTCTGGCACCAACTCACAATGTACCATAAATGGCATCTTCCCCTTTTACGCTAATGACACTGTGCCCAGGATTTGTCAATTAGACATGTACCAGCAGCTCAGGAAAAATGTAGATTGAATTTTTGATCTGAATTTTTCAGAGAAGAATGATACATGGTACAAACATTCAGTTCAGCCTTAACTTAAGAACTGGATTATTTCCCCTTCCCCCAAAAGCTGCATTACAAATTGTGTTGTACATAGTGAATTTACAGCCTATCTGGGGTGAATCTAGGATGGAGTAGAGATTTGTAAAACCTTTCTTTAAGCACTCTCCTAGTGACAAATAGGGATTTCATTCCTAGACTTTGCAAGAGTGATAAAATAGGCAATAGTGAGTCAACACCCTGTTTTACATCGCTCCCAGTTTTTAGTTTCTTACATTTATTTTGATGAGGCCCAAGATTCTCAAACCTCTGTACATTAACACAACGTGTCATCAGAATTCTTCCTACCTACTTTAGAGCACAATGAAAATTTAGATCGCTATTTACATACTGGTTTAAATTCAAAAAGAATTTTGGGAAGAGTACAGCATTTAATTTTGTGGTACTAAACCTTAAAAGTGATTCCGCCCCCCCCCCCACACCCCCCACCAGACCTTCACCCCCACCACCCCCTCATCCCCCCAGCATCCAATTGGCTCTAGAGTTAATACAGGGACTTCAGTTACCATTTTTCAAGCATATTTTCAACCGAAACAGTCTCCTGACAAAGCTGCAAATAGGAACTGTTTCCGACCTTTGGGCAGCTTTGTCATGCTGACAGTTCAGTTTTTTAAAAAACTGGTCTTACAGGTCTGCATCTCTGGCTGCTCAGTCTGGATGACAAGGAACTCTGCTTACAATACCGAACCCTGGCAGCACTAGCCATTGGCCCCAGTGTTTGGCACCAGCAGTATCTGCCCACCGCCACCCACGTCCCAGGCCCTGCCTGAATCACAACTCAGCAATGAATTTACTTTCTATTATAATTTGTTTTCTTGCTGTACATCAATCAGGACAGAGATATGCCAGGCATTGTCTCACCTTTAATAAATAGACTCAACATTTATTTTCAGAACATTGTCATTACTTAAGATAAAAGCAAAAAACTGTGGATGCTGGAAATCCAAAACAAAAACAAAAATACCTGGAAAAACTCAGCAGGTCTGACAGCATCTGTGGAGAGGAACACAGTTAACATTTCGAGTCCATATGATTCTTCAACAGAACCAAGGAAAAATAGAAAAGAGGTGAAATATAAGCTGGTTTAAGGGGAGCTAGTGGGAGTGGGGTGGGAGGAAGGGATCGAAATAGGCTAAAAGGTAGAGCTAAAACAATGGATGGAAATACATTTAGAAATAATGGAAATAGGTGGGAAAAGAAAAATATATATAAATTATTGGAAAAAAGAGGGATCGGAAAGGGGGTGGGGATGGAGGAGAGAGTTCATGATCTAAAGTTGTTAAACTCAATATTCAGTCCGGAAGGCTGTAAAGTGCCTAGTCGGAAGATGAGGTGCTGTTCTTCCAGTTTGCGTTGAGCTTCACTGGAACAATGCAGCAGGCCAAGGACGGACATGTGGGCATGAGAGCAGGGTGGAGTGTTGAAATGGCAAGCAACAGGGAGGTCTGGGTCAAGCTTGCGGACAGACCGAAGGTGTTCTGCAAAGCGGTCACCCAGTCTGCATTTGGTCTCTCCAATGTAGAGGAAACCGCATTGGGAGCAGCGAATGCAGAAGACTAAATTGAGGGAAGTGCAAGTGAAATGCTGCTTCACTTGAAAGGAGTGTTTGGGCCCTTGGACGGTGAGGAGAGGGGAAGTAAAGGGGCAGGTGTTGCACCTTCTGCGGTTGCATCGGAAGGTGCCGTGGGTGGGGGTTGAGGTGTAGGAGGTGATGGAGGAGTGGACCAGGGTGTCCCTGAGGGAACGATCCCTGCAGAATGCCACCAGGGGGGGTGAAGGGAAGATATGTTTGGTGGTGGCATCATGCTGGAGTTGGCAGAAATGGCGGAGAATGATCCTTTGAATGCGGAGACTGGTGGGGTGATAAGTGAGGACAAGGGGGACACTATCATGGTTCTGGGAGGGAGAGGAAGGCGTGAGGGCGGATGTGCGGGAGATGGGCCGGACACGGTTGAGAGCCCTGTCAACCACCGTGGGTGGAAAACCTCGGTTAAGGAAGAAGGAAGACATGTCAGAGGAACTGTTTTTGAAAGTGGCATCATCAGAACAGATGCGATGGAGGCGAAGGAACTGAGAGAATGGGATGGAGTCCTTACAGGAAGCGGGGTGTGAGGTGCTGTAGTCGAGGTAGCTGTGGGAGTCGGTAGGCTTGTAATGAATATTGGTGGACAGTCTATCACCAGAAATTGAGACAGAGAGGTCAAGGAAGGGAAGGGAAGTGTCAGAGATGGACCGTGTGAAAATGATGGAGGGGTGGAAATTGGAAGTAAAATTAATAAATTTTTCCAGGTTCAGATGAGAGCATGAAGCAGCACCGAAGCAATCATTGATGTACCGGAGAAAGAGTTGTGGGAGGGGGCTGGAGTAGGACTGGAACAAGGAATGTTCCACATACCCCATAAAGAGACAGGCATAACTGGGGCCCATGCGGGTACCCATAGCCATACCTTTCATTTGGAGGAAGTGAGAGGAGTTTAAGGAGAAATTGTTCAGTGAGAGAACGAGTTCAGCCAGACGGAGGAGAGTAGTGGTGGATGGGAATTGTTCAGGCCTCTGTTCGAGGAAGAAGCAGAGAGCCATCAGACCATCCCAGTGGGAGATGGAGGTGTAGAGGGATTGGACGTCCATGGTGAAGAGGAGGCGGTTGGGGCCAGGGAACTGGAAATGGTTGATATGATGTAGAGTGTCAGAGGAATCACGGATGAAGGTGGGAAGGGACTGGACAAGGGGAGAGAGAATGGAGTCAAGCTAGCAAGAAATGAGTTCCGTGGGATAGGGACAGGCTGACACGATCGGTCTGCCGGGACAATCCTGTTTGTGGATTTTGGGTAGGAGGTAGAAGCGGGCCGTCCGAGGTTGGGAGTCTATGAGGTTGGAAGCTGTGTGGAAGGAAAAGCGCCAGAGGAGATGAGGTCAGTAACAGTCCTGGAAACAATGGCTTGATGTTCAGTGGTGGGGTCATGGTCCAGGGGGAGGTAGGAGGAAGTGTCTGCGAGTTGACCCTCAGACTCTGCGAGGTAGAGGTCAGTGACGTCAGTGCGTCATTACTTGCTCTTGTCTATTTTCCTATATACTCAAAACAGTTGGTGCTTTAATCTATAGTTGCCTACTTCGTCATGGGTGCTTGTCCTTGAACCGAGTCATAAATTAAAGCAATCTTGAACGGTGAGTCTGAATGTTACTTTGTGACGATGATGATAAGAGCCATGCATTTGCAACAGAGAAACTGCTGTTAAAACATAAGGCAACCCATTCTGCTGTATTTTACATTGGTCCCTTGAGTATTCTGTACTTAAAATCAGCCTGCAGGGTTGCTTTATTATCTTTATAATAACATCTTGCTTCTATTGCGTACACTAAGTTTGTTAATGCTGTGAATCTTAAACTGAAAATTATTTACTTCCTTGTTTGTTAAGTAGTTAAGTCTGCATTTTTTTGGAAAAAGTTGGATAGTTCTGGCATAGGAGACCAGAATTTAGGGCATGTCAGATACACCACAGTTACACTCAATCTAAAACATAGACTCCATGGGCTGAATTTTTCAATAAAGGCTGAAGTCCCGCCCGACCCGACTGAACGTAAAATGACGTGCAATATTTCAGTCAGCAGGCGCGCGCCAGAGTTGTCAGCGCGCCTGCTGACAATTAAAAGGCCAATTAAGGCCATTAAAAAAGGTAATTGAAACATTTAGCGGGCAGGCACGGAAAAGGCCAAGTGGCCTTTGCATTTTTTAAGAAACCTTATCCACAGGCGGGATGAGGTTTCCAATAGCAAATAAAAAATTTAAAATTTCATTTATATCATGTCCCTGCTCATGTGACAGAGTCATATGAGGCGACATGTTTTATAAGATTTTTAAAGTCTTTATTTTTAATTTTTCATACCTTCATCTCCCTGAGGCAGCTCTATGCCACAGGGAGACTTTCAAGCGCGCACCCACGCGCATGCATGAAGTTCCTCGCTCGCCCTCCTCACCCCTCCACACAGGCAGTGTTGAGCACTGCGGCTAGTGTTTCATGCTGAGCGGGCCTTAATTGGCCCGCCAGCATGAAATCGCAGTCCAGCCCCAATCGCGGGCAATGGTCGGCTTCCCGCCTGACAAGGGAAAAATCCTCTCCAAAGTGATTCTATTGTGCATCTATGGATTTACAAGAGGTTCCTCTATGCCGCTGCTGCTACTTTGCACTGTTCTTAAACCTGTCCTGGTCAGGTATTACAGTGTTATCTGAGGCCAGGGAAGACAGTAGTGTTTGACTCTGCAACTTGGGATTCAGGAGATCCTTATCTCAGGATTTCTGAATTCTGGAAATGGCCTTCAACTGGCTGTGTCACCATGACAGGGCTGGCCTGATCCAATATCCTGACACATACATGAACAGGTTTCTGAGTGAACTGGTTGGAAAGATCCCATGAAATATCATTAGGAAATAAACAGGAACAGTAGACCATTTAGCCCCTTGAGCATGTTCCACCTTGGCTCAAAACCCTAAATACCCTTGTCTAACAAAAATCTATGAATCTCATTTTTAAAATTTTTAATTGACCTGGCTCATTTATATATTTTCCATTGGCCTAATAAGCCTTGAGCACAACTTGAGCCCAGGTTTACAACTCCTTCCACGCTAATTAGGCACACGTGGTTCCCCAAGCATCGATATTATGGACAGCAGATCAGGTGTTTCCGAAAGTATTTTCACCTCCTATTAGTTTAATATTTTGCATTGCACTGGCTATAATTATATTGTCTTCTACTTTGCCCATTCTTTTGCCCAGGTAAATGTATGCCACAAAATAAATTCATGTATTCAAATCTTATTAAGGTGCATTCTAGTTATATCACACAAGTATAGTTTGATTCTTACTCCTTCTTTCTTGCAGATTTTCTTTTTTCTTCATTGGCTTCATGGTTTGCATCTCGAAGCTTAACTTCGGGATCAGTGAGACTTGCTGGGATGATGTCTAGTTCTAGGTCTTTATTGTCCTAGGAATAAACACAAACTGAGAACTGCACCATCAAACATCACACTTCATTTAACCAGAAAGGTAGCAGAAACACAAGAGTGTAAGCATAACCTAATGCTAATATGTAGGGGAGCTCAAAATATAGAAGGCTGCTTTACTTATTTACATATGTTACCATTTTCAGGAATTCTGTTTTACAACCCATCTATTTCTGGCTGGTTATCAGTCACAAGAAATTCCACTGGCAATCCAAACACAAATGCCACAATATACAGACAAAGGAGGCCATTCGGTCCATCTAGCTTATCCTTCTGTAGAAATCAATGACCTCCCTATTACAGTAACTAACTTGAATTAATTTAAAATTTGACCCCTGGACTCACTACAATTACCCAAGCATTAGGAAAATAAGGTCACACTCCAGTTTGTAAGGAGGAAGAACTTTTTCACAGGAGTGGCCCTTGATTAAACCTCTGAAGCCTTCAAGGCCTTGAAGTGGGTGCAGAGGAAATTTACCAGATAGGTACCAGGGATGAGGGGCTTCAGTTTTGTGGAGAGACTAGAGAAGCTGGGATTGTTCTCCTTAGAGCACAGAAAGTTACAGGGAGATTTAATAGAGATGCTCAAAATTACAAGGCGTTTTAATAGAGTAAATATGGCTAAATTGTTTCCACTGGCAAGAGGGTTAGTAACCAGAGGACACAGGTTTAAGATTATTTGCAAAAAGAGCAGATGATGAGAAGACTATGTTTTACATAGCAAGTTGTAATGATCTGGAATGCACTATCTGAAAAAGAATTCTTTTGCAGGTACTTTTTAAAGGAGATGAGGCAACCCGCCTCCACCACCCTCCCAGGCAGTGCATTCCAGGCCGTCACCACCCTCTGGGTAAAAAAGTTTTTCCTCACATCCCCCCTAAACCTCCTGCCTCTCACCTTGAACTTATTCCCCCTTGTGACTGACCCTTCAACTAAGGGGAGCAGCTGCTCCCTATCCACCCTGTCCATGCCGCTCATAATCTTGTACACCTCGATCAGGTCGCCCCTCAGTCTTCTCTGCTCCAACGAAAACAACCCAAGTCTATCCAACCTCTCTTCATAACTTAAATGTTTCATCCCAGGCAACATCCTGGTGAATCTCCTCTGCACCCCCTGCAGTGCAATTGCATCCTTCCGATAATGTGCCGACCAGAACTGCACACTGCCAGCTGTGGCCTCACCAAGGTTCTATACAACTCCAACATGACCTCTCTACTTTTATAATCTATGCCTCGATTGATAAAGGCGAGTGTCCCAAATGCCTTTTTCACCACCCCACTAACATGCCCCTCCGCCTTCAGAGATCTATGGACACACACACCAAGGTCCCTTTGTTCCTCAGAACTTCCTAGTGCCATGCCATTCATTGAATACTTCCTCGTCAAATTACTCCTTCCAAAGTGTATCACCTCACACTTTTCAGGGTTAAATTCCATCTGCCACTTATCTGCCCATTTGACCATCCCGTCTATATCTTCCTGTAGCCCAAGACACTCAACCTCACAGTTAACCACCTGGCCAATCTTTGTGTCATCCGCAAACTTACTAATCCTACCCCCCACATAGTCATCTATGTTGTTTATATAAATGACAAATAATAGGGGACCGAGCACAGATCCCTGTGGTACGCCACTGGACACTGGCTTCCAATCACTAAAGCATCCTTCTGTCACCACTCTCTGTCTCCTACGACTAAGCCAATTTTGAATCCACCTTATCAAATTACCCTGTATCCAATGTGCCTTTGCCTTCTTTACAAGTCTCCCATGTGGGACCTTGTCAAAGGCTTTGCTGAAATCCATATCTATTTATTTTGTTTTTGCTGCGAGGCCCAAGACATGGCCCAAATGACGACTGACCTCAGTTGAGCAGTGACCCTTTAGCCAAGAATTTTCACCCTGTTGAAGTGTCGTGGCAAACTGTGCCTTTTAAAAATTGGCACATATCCACAAGGTCAGATGGGAAAAGGAAATAACAGAATTGAGGACAGATGACATCAACTACCATTTGTAGTGGTAGCCATTTGGATCATGGGTGCTTCTTCAGAGAATGCATAATTGGGTGTTTCTCAAGAGCCTCAGTTTACATCAGTTCTCTCAAAACTCCTTGGCCCCACAAAAGGTTTAATTGTCAACATATAGGGCAGAATCTTCTGCCGGCAAGGGGGTCTTGGTCATCAGCTCAAGAGCTGGCAAGACCCCCACTTTGTACCTTTCCAGGAAGGTCCACCAATATTATGTGCCAATCAGGCAGTTGACAGGCCAAAGGTGGGCCTTTCCATGGGATCAGGATGCCGGGGGCAAAAGTCCCGTCTACCGAGAGCTATCGGGGGAGGAGGTGGCTGCTGCCGGAGTGACAACCACCCGAAGCTCAGGACCCATGCCACAGGTGAGTTATGGCAGGAGGAGGTTCATGCGGTGGAGGTCATGGGGGAGGGGGTGTAGGGGATTGTAGGTGAGTCAGCTGCAAGCTCTTAGCGGGCCCCCCTTCCTGATGCCGGAATCCTCAATCAGGTAATGAGTGCCTTTGAATGAGCGACCCACCACGGGAGCCGGTAAGCAAAAACATTGCTTGTCGTGCACACCGCATGACAAGCCCCCATCAGCTGCTGGGGTTAATACTATTCTATCCATACCCTCCCCAACCCTGTAACTTTAGGGCCATAGAGACAGGTCGTCGAGAAATGTGCTGTTTAATGCAAAACTGAAGGTAAATTAGACTTGCAGTTTGAAGATAGCTGCTTGAGTGCAAACATTTTGCCTGATTGTGCCTCAGAGGTTTGGCACTACGTCCATATTTGATCAATTATCTTAGTAGCAAAGCATTATGAATCTCAGGTAAAACTTATTTACACGGTGATTGCAAGGAAATAGCTAACATGTTACTGAGAGGTTATGTATGTTGAAAAGGAATTAATATATTCTTTTTGGATTAGGACAAAGGACTAATGTAGATTCAAGGAGTAGATTGTTCAAATTTCATATTTGCTATTAACTTGTTTTCAAACAGAAGACTCCTTATAGGGTCAACATTCATTTTGGATAAATGTGCCAAGAAAATAGGTCATTTAAAAATATAGTGTGTCTGGCGCAGACACGATGGGCTGAATGGCCTCTTTCTGTGCTGTAACTTTTCTATGGTTCAATTTTGAAAATATAGTCTAGAAATTAAATGCACTGTATTTAAAACACACAAGATTATCAATTGTGGCTTTGCTGAATGATTATTGGATCAAACATATTTACAAGGCTCAATTTATCCTGTTACACTATTTGTTTTGAAAAATCTCAATGTTTAGGATCTTGAGATGCTTGTCTCCAATAAAAAACTCTAGCCCAGAATTTTTTGTTTTCATCCATCATGCGTTTGCACACCACAGTTTTGCTAGTATCACGGTGACAGCTTACACATTTCCACACTCTCAGGATTGACAGCTGGAACCTAGGTAGGGGAACTTTAAAAATTCAGCTCAGCTATTCTGATTTCTCTGGTCAGCTCGTGAATATGAATCTGGTATTCATCTATATTGTGATCCAACAGGTAAGACAGAAAGGTTCAAACCACTATTCATCAGATTTTATTTATTGTAACACCTGTTCTCCTAAGCTAAATAATTTTACACAGTGCTTTTGAGAGAGTCTAAAAATATGGTTATCTGAACTTCAGCTGATCTCTGTGTAACTACAGAACAATCTGAATGCCCATTACACAGTTAAATAGTGCAGATACAATTAGGAATCTTGGTTGCTGCAGGCCAAGAGAATTTTCCCATTAAGAAAATCTAAAATTTAATGACTCCTTTCAGACAACGTCATTTTCTGGCAAAGAATTACAAAACCAGTGTTTAACATCACAATCAAGAAAAAAAAAATCTTGGCCCCCAGAGATTCCTTTCTGCTGCTGCTCTGCTGCAACTTTGCCAGAGGCATTGGTGGAAAACCCATTTAGATACTTCCAACAAAGTTACAGCTCAATGGCTAAAAGTTTGAGGAAATTCAGAACCTTGCTTTTTGATGTAACAATGCCCATAAAAAGGTCTACAACTAAAAAGCAACTAATTTGCATTTTGAAGCCTGGAGCCAGATAAGCTTTCCGTGAAAATGAAAACTTCCGGAATAATTATATACAAAATGCAAAACATTGAGGCTAAGTGGTCCTGCTTACCTCGGATGTGATTCCAAGGCCCTTTTCCAAAAATGATTTGTATTTTCCCATTCTCAGTGAGAAATCTCGATAGCGCTTATCCACTGCTGTGACCCATTTCTTAATCTCACAGGCATGTGCGTGTCCTTTCTCCACAAAACTGTCAGCCAGCTGAATGATGAGCTTCACCTTTTCCTTGGTTTGCTAGACCAGAGAAGAAATATTGTTTGCATCAATTTAACTGAAATTGAGCTGCTAATTCAGACGCCATTCCAATCCAATTCCAGCTCCTCCTGTCGTTTGAAACATGATTAGTTACTATGTTCTCTGTCTTCACCTTTACATTGCTTCTTCCAGGAGTCAGTGCATTTCCTAAACTTTTACTTTGGGTATAGAAGCTAACCATTGCATTATTTTGTTGGTTTCGCAGGCGGGTTTATTTACTGCAGTCAGCAGAAATACGTCATGTCGCATAAAGACATCTCTTAAACATCTTAATACCATTGTAAGATTCTGTCCAAAAGACTGAAAAAACAATATTTGGTCTACAGCCAACATACACAAGGCAATTTTCAGTCAGTTTGATCTATTGAACAATTTTGATGCACCAATCAGTAACAGGAGATGGAAATATGCAGGTTCTGTGCAGATTGAGGGTATAAGAGAACAAACTACCATGTTACAGAGCAGGTAGAGCATAGGATACTTCAAGTGCTATTGTTAACATCTCTCACTACTATTTGATCCCCCAGTGCATTGTAAACAGAGAACCAA
The DNA here is from genome assembly GCF_964194155.1 of Cetorhinus maximus. NCBI lineage: Eukaryota > Metazoa > Chordata > Chondrichthyes > Lamniformes > Cetorhinidae > Cetorhinus > Cetorhinus maximus. Next base: position 66,903,806 of record NC_135889.1, read on the forward strand.
GGCCAAGGGCAATCATAGGAACATGGAAACAAAATAGGCCATTGAGCCCCTTGAACCTGTTTCACTATTGAATTAGATCAGAGGTTCTCACTGAGGGGTTCCCAGTCCCCTCAGGATCCGTAAGAAGGTTTCCAGGGATCCACCGCCTCATGACTTCTCCCGACACCATTAATCTAGCCCCCTGGATAAGCTACACTCTTACTGACTGCTGATTGACAGCCATCATAGACAGCACTATATTAGACTTGTGACCTGCTTGATCTCGCAATTCATTCACCAGAAAATTCAACAACATCATCTGAAAAACACAATGGCCCAAAACATTCGGCCTTTGGATCGTCAGAGATGGGACCAATGTTGGGAGATGTGCATCAGAACCCTGCAGAAGTCCTAATGTCAGACATATGTGGAAATTGCTCGGGAAGTTTAAACTTCCGATGCGCTAATTCCCTGTTGCCCAGGACCCTCCACAAATGTCTCTGACCCTGAACTCAAGGTGGAGACTTGGGTCAGAAATGCAGGACTTAACTGGATTCTTACCCAGGACATTTAGACAAGTTAATACCTGGTCTAACAGCTGGGTACTCAACTGAGCATCACAAGCGACCACCCCACCCCTCCCAATCACCCCTCCGACCACCAAGCCAGACCTGACTACCGTAACCACCGCCCCCTCCCCCCCCCCACCCCCCAAACCCCACCCCACACACCAACCTCCCCCGCCTCACCACCCTCCTGTCTGACCACCCGGCTACCACCACTGACCTGATCTGACGATCCCACCATCTAACTACCCAACTACCCCCCACACCTGATTATTCCCCCAGCTGACCAGACAGACTAGCCCCTGACCCAACCTAACTATGCCCCCAGCCAGACCTGGCTATATCCAACGCCTGACTACCATCCAATTATCCCCGACCAGATACAACTACCCTCTGCACCTGACTACGGACCAAACCTGAACCATTGACCAACTAACTATCCACCAACCAGGTCCGAACAACAGCTAACCAGACCCAACTATTCCCCCGACCCAACTAGCCACCTTACCCACTTCAGTCACCTACCCATTCACTCATTCACCCATTCACTCACCCACACTCATTCATTAAGAGAGTTGAGACCTTTTAAAAACTTACCTGAATACAGCAGCTACTGTCATAAAAAGGTGTGTTTCCCCCGCCTCTCCTACCTCACTGAACTTACCCTGGAGTGTCTGTGCTGCTGATTTCTGCTTCAGCCAGGATTGGAAGATCCTAGAAGAAATGTGTGCTATTGCCGAGTCAGAAAAAGCTTTGTGGGCGGTGGCAATGCGCCCAGCATTGATGCTGACCGGAAGATCCAGGCCAACATCAGTTGCCACAGGTACATTGTTGACTCTGACCTTTAACTCACCACCACCTCTCTTGACTCCTCCACTGACTCTAAATTATCTGATTGCTTGTCTGATATCCAGTACTGGGTGAGCAGAAATTTCCTCCAATTAAATATGGGAAGACGGAAACCATTGTCTTTGGTCCCTACTTCAATTTTCGTTCCCTAGCTATTTATTCCATCCCTCTCCCTGGCAAATGTCTGAGGCTGAGCCAGACTATTTGCAACCTTGGTGTTTTTTTGACTCCAAAATGAGCTTTCAACTGCATATCTATCTCATCTCTAAGACCACTTTTTTCCAGCTCCATAACATTGCCTGACTCTGTTCCTCAGCTCATCTGTTGCTGAATCTCTCATTCATGGCTTTGTTACCTCTAGACTTGACTATTCCAATGCACTCCTGGCCGTCCTCCCTCATTCTACTCTCAAAAACTCGAGGGCAGCCAAAACTCTGTTGCCCATATTCTAACTCATTCATCACTCCATGCTTTCTGACCAATAAAGGCTCTCAGTTAAGCAGCGCCACAATTTTAAAATTCTCATTGTTGTTTTTACATCCCTTCCTGGCCTCACCCCTCCCCATCTAATTTTGACTTCTTGAGCATCCCCAATTTTAACTGCTCCACCGTTGGTGGCAGTGCCTTCTGTTGCTGAGGCCCTGAGCTCTGGAATTTCCTCCATGCACCTCCCTCCCTCTCTAGCTCAATTTCCTCCTTTAAGACACTCCTTAAAACCTAGCTCTTGACCAGGCATTTAGCCTAATATCTCACGTGGCTCCTTGTCAGTTTTATCTATAATCCTTCTGTGTAGTGCCTTGTGTTATACTCTTGATAGCCAGTTGGTGAAGGATGAAACCACAGTCAATCTTTAATTGGAATAGAATTATTCATTGAGTAAAACATTACAGATATATATCTCCTAACTCTAGTTTATTCTTGTGTCAGTAAGTGTCTCTTTATATGTGCTCAAGTAACCATCCAATCAATGTCCTTCACCTGCATGTAGTTAACCTTAATTGATACAATCGGGATTATTTGGTATGTGAATGCCACTATATAAATACAAGTTATTACTGTTACAAACTTCATCATTAAAACTAAACTGCCGCCAGTATTTTAATACATTTTTCACTGTTAAGATCCAAAAATAAAATGTTATTTTATGACTGGGTGATGTTTGATTTATTGTCATTCTTTTTCAATGTACCCCCCTCACATCCTCATGTTTCTGGATGGAACAAATTCTGTTTTAATCATCAGCCCACAGGGGGATAGAAGTTTCAAAGAAAGAGGTCTCCAGTTATTGAAGCCATGAAGCAACAAACCTAGAGTTTGTAGCTTAATGAAACATTAGGATGGGAACTATTTAGGCACCCTCTCAGAGGCAGCAGGAAGCTCCAGAACGAGGAAAGTACGTGGTCAGAAACGTCTGCAGAATAAATCCCTCTCGAGAAAAAAACCTAGCAAAAGCAGGACTTAAAAATGGCAGAGAAGCAGATGTAGCTGGAAGCTATGAGCAGTGGAAAATGGGCCCTGTTAATTCCGTATGCAGAACAAGCTAGCAATTGGAGCTGCTATAATCAGGCAGAAATATGTAGGGCGAAGGGGCAGGAACAGCCCACAGAATCAGTCTCTGAGAAAAACATTGATCATTTACTTAAACATAGAAAGAGGGGAAACTAAACCAAAAGGAGGAGTTCCAAACTTGCTTTTGTGCTGGAGGGATCTTAGGAATTTTGCAGGTGCACTGGCGCAGTGAGGCTGCGTGAATAGTGCAGCTAAAAGCAAATATACAGGAATCTGTAGCTTATGTTGGTCCAACTGGTGACAGAACATTAAACTTTATACTGCCCAATATGGTGTTGGAAACGGATTCAATGGCAGCTTTCATAAGGCTCCTGGAATAATTTGAGAAGAAACAAATTGCAGTGTTGTGGGGAAAGAGCTGGGGATGGGACTAACTGGATTGTTCTCTGTGAGAGCCAGTGCACACAATCGACTGAATGTCCTCCTTCTGTGCTGTAGTACTCTGAGATCTTATTCTACTGGAGAAGTTGAGGGCTCTGGATGTGAATGCTCTGATGAATACAGCACTGCTTCTTCTGCACCACTGAAAACGTTGGGCCTATTTAGTGCAAATTATTAATGCCAAGTTGGATTTTCAACAAATACAATGAAAACAAAGTACTGAACCAGAACAAACCATGACACATGGTACTTGTTGGAAGTACCTCCATATCTTGACCGAATTGTTGCTTAGCTCCAGCAATAGGTTCAACATTAAGTAAAACAAAAATAATAATATATTTGTTTAATTGTACAGCTAATTTTTATACAGAAAATATGCTTGTTGTGTCACGGGGACCCCAGAATTTTTATAACATGGGAGGGAGGGTCTCAAAAGCAAAAAGGCCGAGAATCCCTGAATTAGATCATGGATGATACATTTCTCATCACCTGTACCCATCTGTGCTCCATATCCATTGATATTGTTACCTAACAACAGTCCATCAATCTCAGTCTTCACCAAGTATCTACAGCTTTTGGAGAAAATTCTTCAGGTCAAGGAAAGTGGAAAATAACTGGTCCAGGGTTGAGGTAGGACTGTGAAAGTAGGAAGCGAGAATGAGGCAGAGGGGAAAGATATAGCTGGGAAGGGCAGGAAGGGGAAAGGAGAGTGGGAGGGGCAAAAATACAAGGCTGTCAAGAGGCCAGTCGCAGGGACGGAGAGAAACAGCTTTTCTCTCTGGTTACCATAGGGTGTCAGTCGACAGTTGCAGTGAGTGATTGGGCCAAAGTACTGCACAGCCAGTGAGGCCTGCAGGCAAACAGGCAAGAGACAGAGCTGAAGTGTGGCAGGTTGATAGATAGATGAGCAGGTGAGTGACAGAGTGATGTCAGTTAAACAGCCAATAGTGGTGGGCAGAGACGGCTAGTGGCCAGGTGGCTATTCAAATAGCATCGACAATGCTGCCATTAAACAGAAGAGACCATCAAGTCCTAGGAGTTGCACCCATGCTACTCTGCAAAAACAGGGGTAGGGGAAACAGGAAACATGGATTTCTGTTACCACTGAGGCGAGCACAATGGACTTGTCTTAATATACCTATTGTAATATGTCTGCCATTCTCTTGGTAAGGTTCTGCTACAGTGCCACCTGGTGGTGAATGGTCAGTATTGCAGTTAGAATTGAAAGAAAGGGCTTGAATGCAGTTGTAATGTTTGGTGGTATAATGTACATTTGCAGGGACACCAATAGGTACCATACCAGTAGAACATTGAGACCCCTGACAATTTTAAATATGTAAAAGAGATATATGTGTTAGCATGCATATATATCTATACACATAGACCAATTGGGCCAAATCTTCCAAAGACCGGGCGCATGACTGAAGATGCGCATCAGGACCCTGTGGAAGTCCTGATGTGTGGACCTAAGTGGGAATTGCTCAGGAATTTTCAACTTCCAATGGGCAGTTTCCCTGCTCCCTGGGACCCTCTGCTGATGCCTCCGACTCTGAGTTAGAGTCGGAGACTTCAGACGGTTATGTGGCACTTACCTGGGTAATTACCCAGGGAATATCAAACAGTTTAAAATTCAGTCTAACACATGGATAATTCTACAACTGAGCCTCCAATCAGCCCCTGCCTATCGGCCGACCCAACCAGCCCTTCAATTACCCGACTACCACCTGACTACCCACACCGGCCACCCAATTACTCATTGATGTGACCCGAATGGACAAAACACCACCCCTCTCCCCCACCCCCCAGCTTGTTAATTGGTAATTTCAAAATTGCAGGCAGGTTTCTAATTTTGGCCCCACTTACCTTCGTAATTTCTGATACTGACAGGATGACTACCTGCCTACACCCCCAACCACCCGACTTTAGCCCCCAACCCAACCCAACTATTCCCCCGACCACTCAACTACCTCTGACCCATCTGCCGACTCACCCACCTTACCCACCTACGCACCTCACCTACCTACTTACCCTGACATGACCTGACTACCCCCCCACCCAGCCACCCGACAATAGTCCCCAACCCAACCCAACTAGCCCCCAACCTCTGACCCATCTGCCAACTCACCTACCTACCCACCTCACCCACCTACCTACCTACCACCTCACTCATCTACCCACCTACCCATTCATTCACTCATCCACTCACCCATTCACTCATCCATTCACTATCATTCTGACTGGACCTTTAAACTTACCATATGACAGTTAGTGCAGTAAAAAGGGAGCACGTCCTGTCTTCCCCTGACTCTACTCTGCTCAGACGGAATTCCCCAAATTACATTGTGCTGTGCATTTCTGTGAAAGCAGAGATTGGAAGGTCCTGGAAGAAGTGCGCAGCAGGGTCGAGTCGGAGGAATTTTGGAGCACAGCGGTAATCTGATTGCCACTGCTCGGAAGATCCAGGCCATTGTAAATCTCCTGTGGTATCACAGGAATTTGAACGATATGCCTAAACAAAAGGTGGGTTATCTGGTGTAATGAAGAAATTATTACGGTGGTATATTTTTGATGTTTTTGGGAATGAAGGGAATATTATTTCATGGGCTGGATTTCATGGCCGCAAATTGGGCAGGCCAACCCCCGCCCCGTATGTGAGCCTAAAATATTGTGTGATGATGTCAGGTTGTCAATACGATGTCATCCTGTCAGTCTCAGAAATTATTAAGGTAACCAGGATCGAAATTGAGAGCCCGCCCGCAATTTTGAAATTTCCAATTAACAAGCTATTAAGCTTGTTAAAAAGCCACTTGAATGCAATTTTTTTATTGCTCCCTGCATTTTTCGGGTGTTGGATGTGAAAAAATGTTTTAGGGCAGGTATGCTGAGGTGGCACAAAGGCGGAAGAAAAGGCCTGCCACTGGGACCATGGCTGCATGTAGCAGCAGATTCTGCTGCTGAAGGTGTCAGCATCTGTATGATTTTTGAGTTAATTTATTGATGCTTTTGAGCCTTCCATAAGAAATAAAGACAAGTTCAGAAAGCAGGGGACCTTTAAATTTGTAGTCGTGGCCAAATTCCTGTTCAGGGCGTGACTCATCTGCCACGTTATGTCCTGGGCTAGGCACCTGATTGGGTGCAGAATCCCGCTTCACATTTCTAATTGGCCCCCTTCCTGCTAGGTAAATGTCTGACGCCTGATTTGACGATCTGAGATGGCAAAAGCAGGAGTGAGCGAAGACTCACTTTCCGTTCTGCTTCCCACACCCTGCCGAAAAACAGAAAATCCAGCCCCATGTAATGCACAATTTAATTTAAGGTGATTAAGTCAATTTCCATAAAAGGCAACATACTGCAGACATTAGAAATCCTAAATGAAAACAAAAAATGGTAGGAACACTCAGCAGGTCAGTCAGATTTTCCAGGCTGCCATCTCTCACAAATCCTCTGGACCTATTTTTTGTTTCTCTAATTTGTTATAAATACCTAGTTCATGGTAATACTTTAGAGGTGATTTTTAGTTCTGGGAAGATTAAAGTTAACTGTAGAAAATTGGATAAATGCAATTAAAGCAGCTTGAAGACTATTACACTTAAAAGGTTGAGGCAATATTGACTTAAGGGGTTAACAGCTAGAAAGTAAAATCATAAAACAGCAGGTGGGCTTACTTAGCTGGAGAATTGGAAACGAGTATCTATACTGCTTTCAAAGAAATACAGCTCAGCGTGTTGTTTTGGAAGTTAAAGATACAATTAATTTAAAAGCATTCAGTGAGCCCTGTAAGGTTACGTTGTCATGGAGTTGGGTGGAGCTCAAGAAAGTTCTGCAGTTTCATTGTATCTGTGTGTTTGCTGGGGGAGTGAGTGTTCTGCAGTAGGAGAAAAGGCCATACTGAAAAGGTACTGCTGTTAGCCAGCTCCAGGCAGCAAAAGTGTTGTTGTTAGTTGACTCTGTAGTTGGGACTCAGGAACAGTTAGATATCTCTGTGTAGTTAGGGCTCAGGAGAAGTCCTGGGGAGCTGAGAAGGTGGCAGAAGGTCACTAGTTCCATGCTGGAAAGGACAAGGGTGCAGAAGAAGCCCAGGGAGCCATTTATAGCTTGGTGTAGCTGGGGAGATTGGAGCTTGGTGAAATCCGGGGGCACTGACAGTCCAGTGAAGCTAGCCAGCTATTTAAGAGCTGAAATTGTGCCAGTAAGTAGATGTTGGAGTTCAGAGTCGGAAATCAAAGGAACGGAGTCTTGGAAGACAAGATTGGAACTCTGGGAGGTGTGCAGTCGTTGAGGCAGTCTGAGTTAGAGCAGCTTTGAGGGAATTCAGAGGCTTGCTCTTCTAAAGTGAAAAGTTTGGAGTCTCTCATAAGGGAGAAAGAATTTCAACAAGATTGGTCGACTCAATGTTTACTGACATCTGGGTGGGTTGCTGACAAATCTGTAGGTTGCATTTGCTATTTATTGTACAATGTGGTGGGTTTAACCACAACTTGCCCGTTAATTCACATGTATCTCATATTAACCCTAAATGAGTATAAGATATATTTTAAATTGTTTTAACTTTTTGGCCTTGTATAATAAAATTTATTTTTGTTCAAAACCCATGGAACCTTGTGCTTTATTCTCTTAGCAAGTTTTTGAATCTCAAACTTTATCTACTTTAAACAAAACGTTATTGGTCTCTAACCAGATCTTACCAAAACCTTGGGGTTCTGGTCTAGGATCATAACAAGTCTTTTTAATATTCTTTTACCTTGCACTATCCTCACTTTTGTCATGCAGTCATCTCTTCCCCAATCACAGACCCCTGCATTTTGCTTTTCCCTCCCCACTTTTCCCTAAATCTGTATCCACTTATAAGCTATTCATCTATGACATCCTCCAGTGAAATGTCCTGTTTATGACATGGTATTATAGGATTTTTTGCCAGTACTTTAGAGATTGAATTCTGACACTCTATCCACTGTTGCACACAAACCATAAATGATCATTGTTATGACATTTTCTTTTGTCTGATTACACATCTGTGAAGCACACTGCGACATTGTACTATATTAATGGCACTTTATAATGGCAAGCTGTATTTGTTGCTATTCCTTTACCAATATTTATGAAGTCCCAAACTTGTGTGGTTATACCATAAAACAACATAAATTTAGACAGCACCTTTAACATAGTAAATACCCCAAGTGCTTCAGAGGAGCTTTATCAGACAGAATTTGCCACCAATTCATGCAAGGTGATATCAGGGCAGATGACCAAAAATTTGATCAAAGAGGTAGGTTTTAAGAAGCATCTTAAAGGAGGAGAGGTAAAGTAGAGGCACCACAGGTACTTAATGGCCAACATTTTCCCCCCTGTCAGGGGTGGGGGGGGGGGGGGGGGGGGCGGAGAGCAGGAGCGGGTGCTGGCAGGAGGTGGACCTCCGATCGACACCCCCAGTTGGGGGTGCGCAGCCATTTTAGGTGGGCAGACCAATTAAGGCCCGCCCAGCGTGACGTGTGCCAGGAATTGCTATGCATTCCCCATGCGAGCGGGGAGGGATTCCCTCAACCTGGAGTGCACTCTTTCGCGCATGTGAAAGATGAAAAAGCTGTGTGAGGAAATACACCATCAATAATTTTGAACTGTTACAATAATTAGAGATCATATATGTGAAATTTGGAGAACCTGAAAACACAACTTTGGGTTCATTCAATTTGTTTGGTCCTTCTAAGGTTGAAGTACAAAGAACACTGAAAAATACAACTTTAATCAAGTCAAAGCTAGAAATCAAGAATGCACTGCATATGGAATGAAAATACATTTCACACAGAACTTTGGAAGATTCCACAATACCACAACATACAAAAATATGGAGATCACAAGTATCAGAAAAACACTCAATTTAAAAACACATATTATGGGCAGAATTTTTCTCTCGTCGGGCGGGCGTGCGCCCTACCTGAATGAGAGAAAAACAGTGTATGATGATGTTGGGCGAGTGTCCCGATGTCATCATGCATCCTCGCAATATTCGCTCAGCGGGCGTGCTGCCGCCTCTCATGCATAACCGCCAATAATTAAGATGCCTTTTAAGGCCCTTAATCAATTAATTAAATCTGATTTTTCACTACCCATCTAACCGTTTGCCCTCCTCCTCCTCCACCCAGTTAGCGCTGAGGCTCCCAGCATGTGATTCATGCTGGCTGGCCATTAAATGCAGTTGGGGCCCAATTGCAGATGGCGGTTGGGTTCACGACCGCCCCCAGGCCCACCCACTGCGCCCACCCGACGAGGTAAAAATTCAGCCCTATGAGAGTATAGTCCACAACTGGCAAACAGAATCTATAGGTATGATTTATGTCACAATTTGCTATTTGATCTTTATCACAAAATTAAACAGAAAGAATAATCCAACAAGTCAAACGACTTATGGCAGAAATACTAACTACACAGAAATAAAAAAAGAAAGCAGATTATCTGTGTGGAGTTTCTGTATATACCATTTGTTGGTGTTCTCAAACAGTTTTGAACTTAGACTATTTGCGTAATAAGGCCTCTTAAATCCATATAAGATGTAATTTTAATAAAGTAGACCCTCACTTTCTGTGTTAGAAAAAACCCTAAAATTGTCCTATTGGTAAGACTTGCTTTTCTGTGTTGGCTAAACATCTGACAGCATCATGGAGAGTACTCTGCTACTTTGATTCAACATACACCACCTATGGATAACTGTAAACATTTCTGTCTTTCTACATCACTTTGGAAGTCACTTCGCATGTGCTTTAAAATCAGACTCACATTTACCATCAGTGGGTAAAGTAACATTTCAAACAACTAAATGTATTCTCTCCTGAGCAGAAACATTCAGGGCACCTGGCAAAACATTTATCATCACAGCACATGAACTAATATGAGAATCTGGACAGGGCTGTTTTCAGCTCTCGCTCAAATATGAATTTCAAGCCATTCTGGAATATCTGTGGGTAAAGACATTGATAAGTTAGTAAGTTAGTACAAGGGAAACAATTTCTTTAGTCTTACCTGGGCAGAAATCCTGAATTCACCATATTCCTTCATAAGATCCTGAGTTTCTTCAGTAGTTTCCCCAGCAGAGGTATGTGTGGAGAGGTAATACTCGCCTGTTTCTTGGATCCAGTCCAAAGCCTGTTGAATGCAGAGTGAAAAACAAAAGGCTAAATGTTCTACTGAAAATGGCAAAGTTCTTTGCTCAAAGTCAGTGGCATCAGACTTTTTTAGTCATTCTCGCACAATAACATCATAAGGTAAAGCTAGAGCTACACAAGAAACAAATGAGAAAAAAAATACACACAGGGCACAGTTCTCTGTGTAAAGTGTTGTATTAAACCTCACAACTTACTCCAGCAAGTCCTTACCTCCCTTTACAACCAAATCTTTACAGAAAGAAATGAAAAAAAGTATGAAAGGTACAAATTTTACTGCGTTTTGTGCGCTGGGAGCACATATATTAAAACTGCATTCCTGGCCATGATTTCCAACTATAACCCTTAGTTAGTATTATTAATAGTAGTTCCCATGGACGGTTCCATATAAGTAGCTTTTGGTTTTTGACACAGGAAATCCTGCTAGCATGAACTTCAAAGATTACAAAGGCTTTATCAAGGCTTCAAGCTAACAGTCACCAAAGGACAAGATAAAACTGGTGAGGTATATAACAGATACCTGTTTGGCACTTCTTTCAAATACCACATATTGTTGGCATTGATCTAGTCTTCTCTTCTTCATTGTCCAGAAATGAAGAACCCTGTTCTCTCTCTGGAGGAGCTCACTTAGAATAGCTGCAAAACAAAACAACACTGTCACTTCCTCAGATTCTGACAGCACATGGGGCTATTGTTCCAGTGTTAATCTTCTACTAAATGCTTTCATTCGCTCAGAATGATGAAAGAAAAATCAATTACACTGTAGTCAAACATGAACAGTCATCATTGGGAAGTTCAGTGGCAGAGGACAAATGTAAAAGGGGGTTAGAACTCAACAGTTTCATGAAGGTGTGAAGCACTGCGGGGTGTATCACCGAAAACTCATCCAAATGTACCCTCCTGGATGATAACATTCAATTAGGCAGTTTTCAACAGCAGAAATGTCATTCAGTTAGGAATATATACAAAAAGCCCATAGTATGAAGAAGATGAAATCAACAACAATAACAAGACAACAAAACAGAATCTTAACTGTTGGAAAGCAATCAAATGTTACAAAATCATTATCATTATCCCTTTAACTGACAAGCTGCTGAATGAAAGTAAATATCACTGATTTTCTGAGTAATACTGGCGGATTGTAAGTGAACTATTCATCCTTTGTAGACCCACACCCACCTTTTACTTGCTGCTCGGGGCCTCTTGTGTGAGCAGCCACACCAGGCATACTCACATTGTTCCTGTGAATGTACTTCAAAAATACCTCAGCATTCCTGCGCGCAAGAGTGCAGGCCTGTGAACACACAATAAGGTGGTAATTTCTGACAGTTCAACAAACTTCATGTTTCTCTCAAGCTGATCACACCAGCCACTGCTACACCTACTCATTCAGTGTTTTCCATACATTACACAGTAGGAGCGATTCACAAAGCAAGGAAATAGCAGCCAATCTTTGGACACCTTAGGCCCGCCTGACAACGCATTCAGGAGGGCCTTTAAATGGGCATCCAGCATTCCAGCCTGAAACAGGCAGGAGACTAATTGCAATACAAATCAAGCCAGTTTTAGGAGCCCATCTGCAATTTTCAAGTAGAAATGGACAGAGCACATGCCACATGTGCTCTGCTTATTTGTAGCAGGTGGTGAGCACCCTAAACAGCCTAACAAGCGACAATTCACTAGACCATTCCAAAATCAACCAGCCTCGCTACATGGCAGCCCCTGTGGCTGCATCCAATCTACATCCAAGGCCCGACTCCATCTTGTACCCACCCCCCAGAACAAAGATCACACCATTTGGTTTCTCCTGAGGTGGGTGTGGCAGGCTAGGAAATTTCCCAACTCACGCTATCCACCTCAGGAACAAAAATCCAGGCCCTACAGAGAAAAGCATGAAGAGATGAGATGCAGGATTCATAGAAGGAGAGCCAGTCTTAGGAAAAGAATAATAGATATGTAGAAAGACAGAAACAAAAAAGGTATGCGAGAGCCAAGGAGAGTAATTTGGGAAAGAGAGGGTGTAAGAGAGAGGGAGTTGGATTCGAAAGCAGCAAAAGAGTTAGAAGAGAGGTACAAATGTTCACTGTAGTTTTGTCTAAGAGATTTGTAAATGCAAATAGAATGGAAAAGAAATGAAGATACTAATTAAACAATTAGTAGCTGTTTATTTGACAGTTATTCAGCTGGAAACATTTTAAGACAATAACCACTGAGCGTAATTAATTGAATTGTTGCATTGCTCAGTTATTAACATTAAGGGGGTAATTTTCCAAGTATGCACTGGCAGCAGGAAACCTCATCTGCTATCACTGCATCAGCATCCCAAATCAATGAACTTAGATTGTGCTTTTAAATAACTACATTATTTAGCCATAAGGGGAATAGAATATTCCAAACTGAACAGAATATTTTTTTAATGAGCAGTATCATTAAAATAATTGAATATCATTCAACATGAAAGGGTTTGGCAGGATGAGCGTCGTGAAAATGTTTCCACTTTTGTGGGAGACCAGTGCTAATGGACACCAGTATATATAGGTGGGAGTCATATATAGGCCCCAAAGAGTTGCCTCACTGTAGGACAAAGTATAAATCGGGAAACATGTAAGAAGGGTGCTACAATTGTCATGGGTGATTTAACTCTGCATATTAACTGGACAAATCAGATTGGCAGGGTAACGTGGAAGACAAATTTGCTGAATGCATCAGGGATTGTTTCTAGAGCAATACGTTGCAGAACCTACCCAGGAACAGGCTATTTTAGATCTAGTAATGTGTAATGAGGTAGGACTAATAAGATATATCGTAGTTAAGGATCCTCTAGGGGGTAGCGATCACAACACGGCAGAATTTCAAATTCAGTTTGAGGGCAAGCAACTCAGGTCTCAAACCAGTGTCCTCAACATAGATAAGGACAATTACAAAGATATGAAGAAAGAGTTGGCTAAACTGGGCTGGGAAAATAGACTAAGAGGAATGTCAGTGGATGAACAGTGGCAGACATTTAAGCAGATATTTCATCACGCTCTGCAAAAATTTATCCCAGTCAAAAAGAAGGACTCGATGAGAAGGTTGAACCACTCGTGGTTAACAAGGTGGTCAAGGAGAGTATCCAATCAAAAACTAAGGCATACAAAGCACGAAAACTAGTGGTAGGCCAGAGGATTGGGATTTTTTTAGGAACCAGCAGCGGATGACTAAAAAGCTAATAAAAAGGGAGAAAATTGATTATGAAAGTAAATTGGCAAGAAATATAAAAACAAACAGCAAGAGCTTCTACAGGTATATAAAAAGAGAGTAGCTAAAGTGCGCATGGGACCCTCAGAGGATGCGACTGGAGAATTGATAATGGGGAACAGGGTAATGGCAGATAACTTAAACCAATATTTTGCATCGGTCTTCATGGTGGAGGACACTATAAACATCCCAAAGATATCAGATAAGCCATGAGCTACCGGGAGGAAAGTCTTGTAACAGTCTCTATCACGAGGGATAAAGTATTTAACAAACTAATGGGACTAAAGGCAGACAAGTTGCCAGGCCCTGATGGCCTGCATCCAAGGGTTTTAAAGGAAGTGGCTGCAGGGATAGATGAGGCATTGGTTGAAATATTCCAGAACCGATTGGATTCCGGGAGGGACCCAGTGGATTGGAAAACTGCTAAAGTGATGCCCTGTTCAAGAAGGGAGGGAGACAAAAAGCAGGAAGCTATAGGCCAGTCAGCCTAACATCTGTCGTTAGGAAAATGCTAGAGTCCATTCTTTAGGAAGAAATAGCAGGACATTTAGAAAAGCTTAACGCAATCAAACAGAGTCAACATGGTTTTGTGAAAGGGAAGTCATGTTTGACAAATTTGCTAGAGTTCTTTGAGGATATAACAAGCAGAATTGATAAAGGGGCACTGGTAGATGTAGTGCATTTGGGTTTCCAGTAGGCATTCGAAAAGATGCCACATAAAAGGTTATTGCACAAGATAGGAGCTCACGGTATTGGGAGTAATGTATGAGCATGGATTGAGGATTGGTTAACACACAGAAGAGACAGAGTCGGAATTAATGGGTCTTATTCAGGTTGGAAAGACGTAACTAGTGGAGTGCCACAAGGATAAGTCCTAGGGTCTCGTGTATCCAAATTTACTGACGATACAAAAATAGGGAGGAGGGCATGTTGTGATGAGGACATAAGGAATCTGCCAGGGGATATAGATAGATTGAGTGAGTGAGTGAAAACTTGGCAGATGGAGTTAAAGGAAAGTGTGAGGTCATGTACTTTGGTAGGAAGAATCAAAAGGCAGACTATTATTTAAATGGAGAGAGACTCCAAAAAAGTGCAGCACAGGGGGATCTGGGTGTTCTTGTGCATGAAACACAAAAAGTTAGCATGCAGATTCAGCAAGTAATTAAGGTAAATGGGATTTTGGCCTGAATTGCTAGGGGTTGAAGTTTACAAATAAGGAAGTCTTTTTACAACTGTACAGGGTGTTGGTGAGGCCACACCTGGAGTACTGCGTACAGATTTGATCCCGTATTTAAGAAAGGATATACTGGCATTGGAGGCAGTTCATAAGAGATTCACTAGGCTGATTCCTAGGATAAAGGGGTTGACTTATCAAGAACGGCTAAACAGGTTAGGCCTTTATTCATTAGAGTTTAGAAGAATGAGGGGTGCTCTTATTGAAACATACAAGATTCTGAGGGGGCTTGACAGGGTAGATGTTGAGAAGATGTTTCCATTAGTGGGGGAATCTTGGACTAGGGGACATAGTTACAGAATAAGGCGACACTCATTTAAAACTGAGGTGCGAAGGAATTTCTTCTCTCAGAGGGTAGTGAATTTCTGGAATTCCCTACCCCAGAGAGTTGTGGAGGCTAGATCACTGAAAGTATTTAAAAAGGAGATAGATAGATTTTTGAAATATTGAGGAGTTGAGGGCTATGAGGAGCTGGCACGAAAGAGGAGTTGAGGCCTGGGGCAGTCCAGCCACGATCTCACTGAATGACGGGGCAGGCTTGAAGGGCCAAATGGCCTACTCCTGCTCCTATTTCTTATGTTCTTATGTTCTTATGTAGCCAATAATAAATCTAATAGGGAATTCAGGAGAAACTTCTTTACCTAGAGAGTGGTTATATTGTAGAAGTCATGATCACAAGAAGTCGTTGGAGTGAATAGCAGAAATGCATTTAAGGGTAAAATAGATAAACACCTGAGGGAGAAAGGAATAAAAGGCTATGGAATGTTGTTGCTTATTATAAGTGGAATTGAATATATAAATAGGGATGTTTTGCTACATTTGTACAGGGCATTGGTGAGACCACATCTGGAGTACTGTGCACAGTTTTGGTCTCCTTATTTAAGAAAGGATATAAGTGCCTTAGAAGCTGTTCAGGGAAGGTTCACTTGATTGATACCTGAGATTGGGGGGTGGTGGTGGTTATCTTACAAGGAAAGGTTGGACAGGCTGGGCCTGTATCCATTGGCGTTCAGAAGAATGAGAGGTGATCTTATTTAAACTTTAAAGATCCTGAGGGTACTTGACAGGGTGGATGTTGAAAGGATGTCTCTCCTGGTGGGAGAGACTACAGAACTAAGGAACACCATTTAAAAATAAGAGGTCTTCCATTTAAGATGGAGATGAGAAAAAACTTGTTCCCTCAGAGAGTCATGAATCTTTGGAATGCTCTTCCCCGGAGAGTGGTGGAGATGATTGAATAATTATAAGGCAGAGGTAAATAGATTCTTGACTAACAAGGGTGTCAAAGGTTATTGGGTGTAGGCGGAATGTGGATTTGAGGCCACAATCAGATCAGCCATGATCTTATTGAATGGCAGAACAGGGTTGAGTGGCCGAATAGCCTACTCCTGCTCCTAATTCATATGCTCATATGTTATGGTGATAGGGTTAGCTAAATAACTGTGGGAAGAGGCTCATGTGGATCCTAAAAACCAGCATGGACAAGTTGGACTGAATGGCCTCTTTCTACGAGTACATTCTATGTGATATCTATTTCTACTTAAATTAAAGCATTGATCAAAAAGCAAATTTGTCAATAGCTGACCATTTCATTCAGGGAGGTTACAGATTGGTTAGTGTAGGAAATTGGAAAAAATCTCACTGTTGCAATCGGGTTCATGTTCTGAGGTTGTGGCTGAGGCACATTGATGGGGTGAAGTACATGGATTTGCTTTAATTTAAAACCTCCTGAAGAAAATGCATTGGTAGTGCCCCTTTAATAGAAATAATGGAACAATTACCAAGTGCTTCATGCAGCATTTAGACCACTTCTGATGAGGGCTTTATTTTGTTTGGACTGAATTTACTTCTTTGTTTTTACATTATTTTTACTGTGGATGCAAAAGATCTTGAAATTCCTGGAGCCAAAGTGGGTGAAAAGCCTGAATTCTGCTGGGGGAGGTGAGATGCCAGAAAAGGTATGTAATAGCCAGAGAGAGCAATGTAGAAGAATTTCAGGCTGAGCTCAGTTACACTGACATTCTGCTGAGAGCTGACATGAGATGCAATGAGGCCTCAGGAAGATCCCACAAGCCCCCAAGAGAAACATAATCAATCCTGGTGGGTTCATCTTTGAAATGCCTGAATATTGCTCATCAGGAGTCAAAATTAAGCACTTCTTTGGTTAAGAAAAGCCTCATGGGCCTCCCTTTTGGAGTGGCTTGACGTCAGCAAGTTTGGGGTGGTACTTCTATTGCAGCTCCCATCAGTCACCTAGGCATGGGCTAGATGCTTTGGCCTGGAGCTAATGCATACAGGGGTTCCAGACCGCTGGACTTGTGATAAGGTTTCTGCAGAGCATGCCCCCATGTAATCCTGGGCCATTATTTTTAAGCAGATACGGAAAGGAAAACTACCTTAAGAAAGGCTTCTTTCTGCTCCAGATGTTTACTTATCAGTGGTGTCACATGGTCAGACTCAGCATTTGGCCCCAGTTTATCTTGGCCTCTACACCAGTCTTCATCCCTCCTGTACTCCTGTTCTAGACTCTCAAGTACACTGCATACCTAATATCAGAGAACAAGCATTAGACTTGACAGTTCAACACACACACACAGCTTCCAAGGCTGAACAATTGTACAGTCAGCTTGACGTGGATGACTTTATGGTGCCAGCCTCAGTTCAATAATGGCACTCTCATCTCTAAGTCATTAGATCAAGAATTCTAAGTCCCAATCCAAGAGCACATAATCTAGGCTGATATTCCAGCACAATGTTGAGGGAGAGCTGCACCATGAGAGGTGCTGTTTTTCAGAGGAGATGCTTTCCCTCTTAGGTCAGTGTAAAAGACCGGATGTCTATGTAAATTTACATGTCTAGAATACACGTTGAATACATGTATTTGAAGAACAGAAGAGACCTCCTATTGTCCTGGCAAAGATATATCTCTGATGGGGCCTGGTGGACAGATTGCAAGAGGGAACTGAAGGCGTCCAGGAATTTGGGAAACCTGATGCTGGAAACTGACATAAACATCATCTTCCCCATTTTGCTATCAAAAAAGTTATTTATCTCAGTTGTACTCTGAAATTATACCAATGATGTATCGAATTTATGAACCAGTGTTTCTCTGTGAAATAATGACTTAATCAAATTGGTGAGCACAAAGGTACAAGGGGCATCCAACTGAAAACTGACCGTAACATAGCATTTGACAATAAGTTGGAGAAAAAGATAAGGCTTCTTCAGTTCTATTGCAGAATTACAGCTTCAACACCTTAAATATCAAAATATAATGACTAAATAAAATGCATGTTTGAATTTTCTACCTGTTCAGATGTCTTATAGAAAGCCACAGATGCATTGACCAGTTTGAGTCTGTCCTCCATCTTCAGCATTAGCTGTTGCCAGTGAAGTGCCACTTTCTCAGCGCATTCCCTGATAGCATCTGAGTCATAATGCCCAGCCTGTAGCATGGTCTCAGCCTTCTGCTGTACCTGAAGAGCACTTTGGTGGGTTTTCTGCAAAGAAGTGGCATGAAAGAGGGACTATGTGTAGGGAGGAAAGAGAGGTTTGCATAGAAATGCCAGACAGGTGGTAAAAGGGATTAGGTGTGAGTAATGAGATGTGGGAAAGTTAGACATTTTTAAAGACTTGCAATGAATTGTTAATTCCAATAACCAAAAATAATAGAGAGGAACAATAATATTTTAAGTGACATAACAAAGTTTTCATTCTGGGCATGCTTTGGTATTAATACTTAGATTTTATCTCAATCTGCACAAAAGTATAAATATATTAAAAATTGAGGACATCAGCCCATATGTGAATCCATAAATATTGTTGTTTTCATTGTTCACTAAATAGAGAAAAATACTATATGAATGACCCAACTGTACAACCATCTAGATGGTGGCCAATTTCAATGGCACATGGAAAAGGAGTGAATCAAGTGGCAACAATGAAAGGCAACGTTTTCCTCATTTTCAGTGTTTTCAAGGGTTAAAATCAAACAGCAAATAAGATAATTCCAACCAACTTGTTTGGCCTGAGAAAGGGAAGCAGGTGACATATTTGCTATAGATTTTTTTAAAAAATTCAGGCATGTATTACCTCTGCATGGACCTGTCAACCTGTCTGTGGAGACACAGGCCAGGATTTTCTGTGCCCGCTGTAGTCAGGCGTGTTCAGTATCATGAGCGGACAATATGGTGAGAAGGCCAAAAATCAGTTTCACAACATCGTGAAACCAGTTTGAGATCGCCACTCCGCCCACCAATGGCGGGTCACGTTTCCCGCCATTGGACGTCAGGAACCTCATTGTAATACACCTGCATATCATTATATGCCCAACCTGCCAGAATCATCCCCCCTGCTGGACCATCACACCAACGTGTTTCACAACAGCATATAAAAGGCAAAATACTGCGGATGCTGGAAATCTAGAGCAAAAACAAAAATACCTGGAAAAACTCTCAGAGGCTATGTGAAGATCTACGGAGTGTCCCCACTGCATGTCATCATCTTCCTCCTGCAATTGAGTGACTTTTAGGGCCTCCACTGTGTCTCCATGACAGGGGCTTTATCATAGAGGGTATGTACATTGCAATGAGCCAGACTGGAGCCAAACGTTCATAGATGAAATATGAGGGACTATGGTGTATCCTCACTGCATGTCGTCATTATCCTTCACAAATCTAGCAGCTATGAGGGCCTCCTGAGCGCGCCTGCCTCATCTGGCTAGTGCAAGGGCCTCCTCCCCATCATCGTCGCCTTTGAGGACTTCCTCACTCTCATCCCTGTCTGCGTCCTCCTCATTGGAGGAGACCTCCTGCTCCTCCATCTCCTCCTCAGCCAGCTCCTCTCCCCATTGTAGTACCAGGTTGTAGAAGGCGCAGCAATCGACGACAATACATGACATCCTTCCTCTCCCTCCCAGAACAATGATAGGGTCCCCCTTGTCCTCACTTATCACCCCACCAGCCTCCGCATTCAAAGGATCATCCTCCGCCATTTCCGCCAACTCCAGCATGATGCCACCACCAAACACATCTTCCCTTCACCCCCCACCGGCGGCATTTCGCAGGGATCGTTCCCTCCGGGACACCCTGGTCCACTCCTCCATCACCCCCTACACCTCAACCCCCTCCCACAGCATCTTCCCATGCAACCGCAGAAGGTGCAACACCAGCCCCTTTACTTCCCCCCTCCTCACCATCCAAGGGCCCAAACACTCCTTTCAAGTGAAGCAGCATTTCACTTGCACTTCTCTCAATTTAGTCTACTGCATTCGCTGCTCCCAATGCGGTTTCCTCTACACTGGAAAGACCAAACGCAGACTGGGTGACCGCTTTGCGGAACACCTTCGGTCTGTCCGCAACCCAGACCTCCCTGTCGCTTGCCATTTCAACACTCCACCCTGCTCTCATGCTGACATGTCCATCCTTGGCCTGCTGCAATGTTCCAGTGAAGCTCAACGCAAACTGGAGGAACAGCACCTCATCTAGGTACTTTACAGCCTTCCGGACTGAAAATTGAGTTCAACAACTTTAGATCATGAACTCTCTCCTCCATCCACACCCCCTTTCCGATCCCCCTTGTTCCAATAATTTATATATATTTTTCTTTTCCCACCTATTTCCATTATTTTTAAATGTATTACCATCCATTGTTTTATCTCTACCTTTTAGCCTATTTCAATCCCCCCCCAACCCATCCCCACTAGGGCAATCTGTCCCTTGCTCGTCCTGCTTTCTACCCTTACTGTCCCCATTAGCAAGTTTCTTAGACAATATCACCACCGTCAACACCTCTTTGTCCTTTTGTCTATGACATCTTTTGGCTATCTCCACCTATCGCTGGCCCTCTATCCAGCTCTACCTGTCTCACCCCCCCTTAAACCAGCTTATATTTCACCTCTTTTCTATTTTTCCTTAGATCTGATGAAGAGTCATTTGGACTCAAAACGTTAACTGTATCCCTCTCCGCAGATACTGTCAGACCTGCTGAGCATATAAAAGGCATCCACTTGGTGGGCTGCACTTTGAGGGGAACTCAGAGGTGAGTACACAGTAATGTTGTGGTGCGCTCACCCGGGTCCTGCTGGACTTCAAGTTTGATGTGCGTTTGCGGGGGTGGGGGGGGGACGCAAGGGTTGCCCTGCGGTTGAGGCGACTTTGTGGGGGAGGGTAAGGGCTGTCCTGCAGTTGAAGATAGTGCACAAGCACGTGCGGGGTACAGAGGGGGGGTTGAACGAGGTGAGCGGTCATGCATTAGGGAAACCTTGTATAAAGTGACCATTCCTCTGCAGCTGAGACAGTTAGCGCAGCCACATCGATATGCTTGGAGTTGGGCCTCCAGCTTCTCTGCCCACTCAAGCAACGCAGAGGCATCAAAGTGCCACCAAGTGCTCCAGAGCTTTTCACCCCTCGGGCACAGGCTACAAAGTAATAAGTGTTTTAGTGGACTGCAGAACAGTTGGACGACTGGATATGGTGTACAATCTCCTTGCTAAAGTTGGCCATGGAGCAGTCACTGGTGGAGGTGCTCACAGCCCTTTACAATGTCATCATCCTGGTTTGGACCAGTCTCCCCCATAGTTCATGCTAACAGTGCAGCCTTGCAGCACAGGCTAGGAGAATGCCTGTGCTTGAGCTGAGAGCACAGCATGTAGTACAATGGGGAAAGCTGCCTCCAATCGCTCGGGTGGAGTGGTGCGGAGGTGGTGGGGTTTCGGGCAGCCATGCATCGCAGTAATCTCTGGCCATCCAAGTGGTGGCCAGCACTCTCCGGGATGCGTGAAGGGGCTCTCGGACTTAACCAAGACATTTTCTTAGTCCATCCATGCTAACCTACGCATCCCTCTCTTTCATCCTTCAGGAAGAGTACATCAGGATCATGGAGCCTGTGACCTAGCTGTGTGCCTGATGGCCTACAGAGAGCGAAGACGATGGAGAAGAGAGCGACTGAGGCTCCTGGCTGCGCAGAGGAAGGAGCAGCACTCTCTGGAAGAAGGGGCAGTTGGTGCTCCTGCACACGCTGTCGAAGAGCCACAGCAAGCCGTTGCTGGTCAGTGCCTAGCTAGCCCCAGGGTCTATAGGTGCCGCATTTCATTCCTGTGGATGACCAACAACCAGTGTCGATGAAGACTGCGCATGTCTAGGGAACTGGTTGGTCACATCTGCCAGCTACTGCAGGATTTGGCACCATGGGGACAGGGAGGGCATCCACAGCCAGTGGCCATTAAAGTGACTGTGGTGCTCAATTTCTATGCCAGTGACTTTTTTCAGGGATCCACAGGTGACCTCTGTGGGATATCACAAGCCTCCACCCACAAATGCATTCATGAAGTCATGGATGCCATCTTTGCGAGGGCACACAACTTTGTGCATTTTGCCCAGGACCAGGACAGACAGGATGCAAGAGCGATTGGATTTGCCCAGATCTTGGGATTCCCACAGGTGCAGGGTGCCATTGACTGCACTCACGTGGTGCTCAGATCTCCATCGCAACACGTGGTCAACTATGTCAACCGCAAGGAATTCCATTTGCTGAATGTTCAGCTGGTTTGCAACCACTACAAACGCATCCTGCAGGTGTGCACATGGTTTCCAGGGGCTGTGCACGACTCCTACATTCTCAGTCGGTCACAGGTCCCTGGAGTCTTCCAGGATCCAGAGAGGCTGCAGGGTTGGCTCCTCAGGAACAAGGGCTACCCGTAGGGGACGTGGTTGATGACACCCGTGCGGCGGCCTCAGACTGCAGCAGCGTGAAGGTATAACAAGGCTAATGCTGCAATTTGCAGCTTGGTGGAGCAGACCATCAGGATGCTGAAAATGAGGTTCTGGTGCCTGGACTGGTCTGGTGGAGCCCTGCAATCTAGTCCACAGATGCTGTCACGTATCATTGTCGTCTGCTGCGCCCTCTACAACCTGGCGCTACAATGGGGAGAGGAGCTGGCTGAGGAGGAGATGGAGGAGCTGGAGGTCTCCTGAGGAGGTCTCCTGAGGAGGACGCAGACAGGGATGAGGATGAGGAAGTCCTCGAAGGCGATGATGATGGGGATGAGGCCCTTGCACTAGCCAGATGAGGCAGGCGCGCTCAAGAGGCCCTCATAGCTGCTAGATTTGTGAAGGATAATGACGACATCCAGTGAGGATACACCATAGACCCTCATATTTCATCTATGAACATTTGACTCCAGTCTGACTTATTGCAACGCACATACCCTCTATGATAAAGCCTCTGTCATGGAGACGCAGTGGAGGCCCTAAAAGGCACTCAATCACAGGAGGAAGATGATGACATGCAGTGGGGATACTCCATAGATCTTCACATAGCCTCTGAGAATATCTGACTCCTGTCTGGCCAAGGGCAGCTTGCTTGCATTCTGTGATCAGGGTCATATCATACAGCTGCAGCCATGAAACTTTAAAAGCGTCTGATCTTTTGTCCACCTTCAGCACATGACCCCTTCAGGAGCACTGCGTCACTGGTCACAGATGCTGAAGAGATGGGGGCCAGCTCCACCTTGAAGGTGCTCAGAGCATACAGAGAGAATGATGGAACTCGGTAATGCCTGCCCACGACACTCTGGCAGCAATGATAAGCACTGTCAACGTGCAGGCATCAGTAACGTGTCCAGTGAGCGTGAGGCCGAACTATCACTTTGGTCTGAAGGCTGCACAAAGCACAGGGAAGATGCCCTGGACTGAGACACCTGCCTTATCTTGTGCAGAAAGGTTTCACATCTGAGTGACACAAACCCTGCTCATCAGAACAAGGAGCCATAGGCAGGGGGACATTCTTGGGAGTTTGTTGACAATAGTGAGCATTATGCACAAGTGATTAACATCCATACCCAGGCTGTGCAACTAAATCTTCTTAACCTTCCTAACCCTGCCGCTACATCTTGGTGTTCCCCTGACATCCACAGCGGAGGAGGACGCAGCCTGCTGACAGCTATGCCCTGTCTGTGATGACCTTAACAGGCGTCCTTTGGAGGGCTGAGACCGGGAGAGCCGTGGCCTGCTGTCAGGGGCCTGTTGCGTGGCAATGGCACCCTTGTCGAGCTGTGGAGCTGGAGCAGTTGGGGTCACAGAAAGAGGGGATTGGGATGGGCCGGACACTCCCGGAATCACCTGAATGGATGGCCCCAGAGTGTGCACTTGTTGATCCTCCACCCTATGGATGCCCGAGGGCCCAATGCTGACTCCTTGGGGAGAAGGGGTAGCTGGACGGAGGTCAAGCTGCCCCGCACCCCTCTCGTGTACATACTGTTGGAGGCCAACTATGGCATCAGTGATGGAGTTGAGCCCGCACAGCGGTGCAGGAGCAACATCCTTGACCAAGGTCTCCATGGCGGCCACCATCCTACCAGTGTTGACCTCGGTGCATTGGCATGCCGGTGCTATCACCTCAGCCTGAAGACGGACGGACTCTTCCATCATGCCTTGCAATCTGAGGAGTGCAGCAGACATCCCTTCCTCATGTTCCTGAGCTTGCCTTTGCAGCTCCAGCAACTGTGACATGACCAAGTCCATAGGCTCGTCATCTGACTCGGACTCAGCAAATTTCTGGCCTTCAGCAGTCCTCCGAGGGCCAGAAACCTGGGAAGTCCCTGCCGCCACCTGCTGCGGATCACACAGTGCAATGTGCACACCAGATTGTGATCCCAAGACTACTGTAAAACTAAGTCCCACCAAGGTGTGTGTCTCTGCACTGCTGGAGGGTGTGAGTGAGCGCTGTGATGGGACTTCAAGGAGGGTGCCTTCAGATTCCTCTTCAGAGGTTTCTTCAGGGCTTGATTGGAGGCCCTGGGTCATGGATTCCGTCGGCTGTTTGGCAGATGTGCCTACGAAAGCAAGAGGAGTGCATGGAAGTGGCCTGTGAAACAGGATACATCAGTCACAGCATGGTTGTCTGATGGGTGTTGCACTGTTGGATCCTCACTTGGTAGAGTACCACCGAACTCTCCGTCAGCACAGGACTGGTCCAGTTCATCACTGGCCAGCTGGGTGGGTCTGTTTTCAAAGTCTGTGAGGACCTGTGCCAGCTTGTCTTGCATGAATCTGGAAGGAGATAGTGTAAGCAGGACGCCTGCCAGGCCAGATTATAAGTATGTCTGGCATGTGTGGGTGTTGAGTGGTCCCATGGGTGGGATGAGGACAATGAAGATGTGTGTGAGAGAGTGAATGGTGATGTCCCTTGAACTGGCAGTGAGTGAGGACCCTGTGGATGTGTGATGGCGTTGTGAGTGTGTGAGTTGAGAGTGAGGAGAAGAGTGACTTACCCTGGCGGGATGGAGGAGATCATCCATCCTCTTGTGGTACTGGGTGGCTGTCCTCTTTTGAAGGGCTTTGGCACTGACCACCACTGCCACCGCCTCCCAAGCCAGATTTGTGAGGTTGCTGCCCATCCTGCTGCCAGAGCAGGGGTAGAGGACATCACGGTGAGACTCGACTGCATCCAAAGGTGCTCGATGGATGTGTCACTGAACTTGGGGGCTGCAGTCTTTTTGCCTTCCAGGGCCATGTCTTCTTTGCAGCAGTTGTGGGCTGGAAGCACTGAGATATGTGCATGCAGCTGAGTTTTAAATATGGTGCCTGGTGTGCTGAAGCGGCGAGGTGATGGCGTGGTGGGCAAATGAGAGCCCGCCCGCCCAGCATGGAAACGATGTGTTTCCCACAAATGCATAATTAATGTGGCAGGTTTGGGACGATACAGCATAAAAAGCTGCCATTGTGGCCTGCAGGTAAAACGTTATGTTACCCGCCCGCTATTGCAATTAGTGCAAATCTGGGACAATTCCCCCCCACAGTGTAGCAAAATTGCCCTGTGAGGTGCCCAAAACAAATCTCTGTCCAGTTTTGTGCTTGTCACCTTTTCTGTCAAGCTCATTCACACAGAAAAGAGGGTACAAAAATAGCACCTGGAACTAGATGTGGTTTTGTTCTGCAAGGGATAAATTGCAGACGTTTTGATCAAATAGGATGTTTTACCATTTTGGCAAGAGCTCTAATGTGCAAGGAGCATCTGCCAGGAGTTCATATAAATAACATCCAGAGACATTCCCTTATCTAACACTTTGGTAACCTTCTCAAAAAATTAGACTAAGTTAGTTAGGCATGACTTATCTTGAACCTCTCTGATTACTTCATATTTGTCAAAAATCAAGCCCTCCATACCAAAGCCCATTGTTAAATCAGGTTATTAGAAATTAATGCAATATAAATCAATTGATTGCCATCTTTATAATAGGGGAAGGGAATTTTGGGTACTGCAGGAGGCACTGTATTGTTTCACCTTGAATTGAAAAATTGCCATTGTCAAACTAGAATCTAATATGGGCAGAGTGACTGAGCACTAGGACAAATATGAAGTAATCAGAGCGGTTCCAGATAAGTCATGCCTAACTAACTTAGTTTAATTTTTTGAGAAGGTTACCAAAGTTCTAGATAAGGGGATGTCTCTAAATGTTATTTATATGGACTTCTGGCAGATGCTCCCTGCACATTAGTGCTCTTACCAAAATGGTGTCCAGGACATCTCACACCAGGATTGTGCACATACACCGTAGATGCCATTTTGGAGCCAAAACAGTATTCATTGCACCAAATAGCTAAATTCTACAGCCCAAAACTGAAATAGTATTTTTGTTTACTCTTGTTTGGTAAGAGTACCAAGAAAAATGGAGCAAAGGTGGGTAGGTGAAATTGAGGTTAGCCATGATCCAGTGGAATAGTGGAAGCAGCTTAAGCCGCTGAATGTCTTTTTACTGATCCTCTTCTAAATGTGATAACTGACTGGGTTTAGTTCTACACTTATTAATAGAGCAATTCATTCTGATTTTTTGTGGCCCATCCAACCTTACAGTTGGCGGACGGGCGAATCGGCCAGGCAGCCTTTACATTTTTCAAGAAACCTCATCCAAGGGTGGGATGAGGTTTCTGTTTTGAAATAAAATAAAAATAAAAATCTGCGGGAAACATTTTTATCACCTATATTTTCAAGTGCCTGATTCTGATGCTTGGACATTTTTTCCGGCTTTTTGAAACTTTGTTTGATGGTTTTCGGGTCTGCAGCTCCCTGAGGCAGCTCTCTGCCTTCAGGAAGCTTTCTCTCAGTGCTCGCCCACGCCCATGTTGACATCATCGCCCGGCTTCTTCCCATCCCCATCCCTGCAGCGCTGAGGCTCGGCGGTCTGTTTCCCGGCTGATCCTGGGCCCACCGATCGCACCTGACTGCCCAGCTAAAAATTCAGGCCACTGTTTTCCTTTCCTTTCCCTCCCAGAAGATGCTGACTGCGGCTGAATTCAGCTCTATACTCACTCACTCACTGATGTGTTACACTAACACAGTAACCTCAAATTACAAGTAACTCCATGTTACACAAGTATTGAATAGATCACTCATATGGCTTTTTCTCTTTCAGCCTCTTTAATGGTACTGCTACCTTTCAGGCCCCAATTGTACTCAATCTTCCTATCCTCACTGGCTGTGCATAGGAACATAGCACAGAATTCAGTCCTCAGATTCTTTCTGCCATTCAATTCAATCAAGGCTGATTTAAGGCTATGCCGCCTTGTTCTACACTCTCCCACCAGGGGAAATAGTCTCTATCTATCCTATCAAATCCTGTGACCATCTTAAACAACACAATTAAATCACAACTTAATTTTCTACTTTCAAAGGAATATAAGTCTAGTCTATGTAATGTGTTTAACACTTTTAGGCCCAGTATCATTCTGGAGAAACTCCATTACTGCTCCAAGGCCAATATATATCCTTCCTGAGGAGTGATGCCCAGAACTGAACAGAATGTTATTAAAAAGGGGTTTAACCAGAGCTCTGTACAGTTGTAAAATTGACTTTCACCCTATTGAGCAACACAAACAAACATGGGTCTGTCATGCAATTCTTTGGGATAATGTCTCGTGTATCATTACATGGAGTGAAGGAAACAGAAATACAAGGATGGCCTATTTGTGCAACATAATGTAATACTGGAGTACTGAAACAGAGAGGGCAATTCCTCATATATGAATTTTCAATTTGAACGGTATGAAACCTCAGGAAGGAGATACCATTTTCACAAAACCAGAGTTACTAAACCATTGGCCTTAATAATGACTTTTGCTGAAAATTTGGTGGAAACAATTTTTAAGGAACTGTATAAATTTAGCAAATAAGAAGACTGATAGTTATTCTAACAGCTTCAGTATAAAGAACACTATCATTCTATCAGTCCATTAGTGCCTTCTGGCTGATTTTTATCACACTATGATGCATTAGAACATGTCTTTATAGGTTGGGAGATCATTTTATATGAGTTAGATAAACTCAAATCATTCATACCTCCTTTGCTACTTTTGCAGGCCATTTCCTCAGAACTGTTCCTATATGCCATAACTCAGCTGGCTGCTGCCCAATAACCCTGTTTAGACATGGAAATGGAGTTTGCACTGCAATTCTGGCTAAGTTATAGCAAGTGGGTCAGGAGCAGCTCTGAGGAAATGACCTTCCATTTAGTCACATTACATTTATTACTTTTAAGAGGTTTTTGGATCAATCATATGTCTGCAACAATTCATCTGGGTTTCACTCTCTATATATCTGAATGTTCTAAGGAAATGTGAATCTATATTGTGTTACAGTATAAAGCAAGTAAAAATAAACGTGTGAAATGCCAACACTACATCTGGAGCTGTTTGTTGGTCTTTATAGGACACAGGAAGTAAATCCATTTGATATTACAGAGCACAAAACCTTCACAACTCAGCTTCAATTTAAATCCCAATTCAAAAGTATGAATTACCTCTATGGCCAGCTGAAATTGCTCATGTTCTCGCTGAAGCTGTTCTGCTTCTGATAGAGAGCTAGCATTAACAAGGCTAGCATTGAGCATGGATTCTCCATTTCGTATCCAGCCTAGTACCTGCAGGAAGAAAAAAGCAAACAGAAGTTCAATATGGTATTTTTTAAAAGCATTTTCATCATAGCATGTTCACTGATTTTCCCTTTCAATTGGTTAAAGATGAATGGTTTCTGAGAGCACAAAGATGTGAAATTCAGTCTTTTACAATCCAGGCTGCACAGTGCATGCACCATGGCCAATAATAATTCCTAAAGGGACCAAAGACAGATGTTTCAATCATTCTTTTGTTAAGAAGGAAAGGAAAAGGACAAATTTGTAAGATTGTCAGGATTACTATTTGTCCAGAAATAATATACAAATTCCCAGCATTGTTACTTTATAAATACAAAACGATTCGTCTCACTCAATGTAAGCACAAGATTTGTGTCTAAATCAAAACAACATTGATAGTTTAGCATTTGTCCAGATAATCAGGTTTTATCGACATAAGCCGCTCATTTGTGATGATGGCCCTATTTTTGATTTTGCAAATGTTTGGGAGAAACAGAAACACTCATTTAGCTACTTCTGTATGGTTAACAAGTATAATCAATTACTTTTTTGTGAATACTATGTTACAATATGTAAGGAGGTGAATGTCAGTTAGGAATTTGCTTGGACCCAAACAAAATGCTGGCTTTTCCATAAACCCATCAGTGTTTAAGCCAACATCCATCAGCTTTCAACCCTTAAAGATATAAACGACAGAATGCAGTAATCCTGAGAAATTTGATTCCACAAGGGAGAGCATAGATAAGGGAATGTTTAGCATTAGTTAAGTAATCTCAAACCTTTGGGAATTACTTTCCATTCAACCATGCTCATTGCCTTCATCAGAAGGTCACTGTACATCATTAAGAATCTTCTACATTTAATCTACTTAACAAAACTGGCCAATAACTTCTCTTAATTTGAAAATGCAAGTCATTTGATTAGTTCAGCACAGACTGATGCAACCTCCTCCCCCCACGATTCGCACTAAATTAGTCACTAATAATTTACTCACATTCAGTGCCATTCACAAATTCAAACTAATAGTCCAACTGGAACATGTGGCTACATTTAATTTGGTTGTTAATGCTAATTAAAAAAGTAAATGCAACTAAACTGATGAGCAAAATCAGTTATGGAATTTTCTTCCGTGATTAATCTTACTCTCATTTTTGTTCACACAATAAATCAGGCACAAGGAAGCAAGAAAAGAAGTTAAATAAAAGCTTGTTATGAAGTTTGCAAAACAAGACATTAAAAATACATGTAATTTTGCTCACTGGAGTAGGCAAAAGAAAATTGTATTTACTCATATTTATAATGGGAGTAAGCTCTAATTGTGTATTGTATTTATAATATATTAATTATATTTAATTGTATGCAGGTGGTGGGAATAATTGGTGATTCACTTGTCCCCCTATAATTAGGCACAAACTGAAACTGTGGCTGTTGAGGTAGGAGGTACATGCTTGTAATGCGTAACTCTGTAAATAAATGCTTATGAAAGTGTGTAAAGATTGGCTCCAGTTCTATCCACCACCAACTGGCTCTCTGAAGTATAACGGAACATGCCCACTCAGCTAGTAGTTATCATTGAAAATTAATCTGTAGGGCAGGGGATAATGCTTCATCAGTACTGAAGGGATAGGAAGATAGGAGCAGGAGTAGGCCATTCAGCCCATCGGCCTGCTCCATCATTCAATATGATCGTGGCTGATCATCCACTTCAATGCCTTTTTCCCACACTATCCCCATATCCCTTTATGTCATTGGTATTTAGAAATCTGTCAATCTCTGCTTTAAACATACTCAATGACTGGGCATCCACAGGCCTCTGGGGTAGAGGATTCCAAAGATGCTCTCTGAGTAAAAAAAATTCTCCTCATCTTGGTCCTAAGTGGCTTTCCTCTTATTTTGAAATTGTGTCCCCTGGTTCTAGACTCCGCAACTAAGGGAAATATCTTACCTGTAGCTACCCTGTCTATCCATTAAGTATTTTGTAGGTTTCAATGAGATCACCTCTTATTCTTCAAAACTCGAGAGAATACTGGCCCGATCTCCCCAATCCCTGTTCATAGGACAGTCCCGCCATCCCAGGAACAAGTCTGGTGAACCTTCGTTGCACTCCTTCTATGGCAATAATATCCTTCCTAAGATAAGGGGACCACAGCTGCACACAGTACTCCAGGTGCGACCTAACCAAGGCTTTATACAATTGAAGCAAGACTTCACTACTCATGTACTCAAATCCTCTTACGATAAAGGTCTACTTGCCATTAACCTTCCTGATTGCTTGCTGTACCTGCATGTTAGCTTTCAGTGACTTATTGTTGAGGACACCCAGGTCCCTTTGCACATTTACGCTTTCCATTTAACTCACCATTTAAGAAATATTCTGCGCATCTGTTCTGCCTACCAAAGTGGATAACCTCACATTTTTCCACATTATATTCCATCTTCCATGTTCTTGCCCACTCACTAAGTATGTCCAATTCCCCTTGAAGCTGCTTTGCATCTTTCTCACAACACACATTCCCACCTAACTTTGTTATCCGCGAACTTGGAAATATTACATTTGGTCCCAACATCCAAATCATTGATATATATTGTGAACAGCTGAGGCCCAAGTACTGATCCCTGTGGTTCCCCACTAGTCACAGTCTGCCAACGTGAGAATGACCCACAATCAAAATTTCTGTTCCCATATGCTGGCTGAAGACCATATTTCCTGTATTTTATGTTTCTCTTTTCCTTGTATCGAATAAATTGAAAACTGATTCTTCCCAGACCAGTGTCTTGGCCTCTCAGCATCTGCTTCAATAGGAAACAAGCAGTGAATATAGACCCACATGCTTGCCGTTCAGCTTTGTTGAGGAGTAGTACATGGTTAGGTTGGCGGTGTGGGGCTTCCATTAAAAAAAGGACTATATGGTCTCCCAGCAGGTCCTCAAGCTTAAAATGAAAAACAGCATGCATTCTAAAAATACATTCCACTTTTAGCCATCACTCTCACATTTACCTGTTTAACCTCTGCTTGCAAGTGACGGAGCTGTAAACATTGCTCCAGGCGTTTCTGTGTCTGATCAGCATTCAGCTCGAGCTCTTGTTGTTTATCATGAAGGAACTCCAGCAGCTCCTGCACTTGTGTTCCTAAATCCATATCTTTATCACACGTTAGTTCAATTCCTGATTAAAATAAACACATTTCATGGCTTATTTACAAAGCTCTGCCTTTCTAACACTTCTCAGCACCTGAATCCAATGCATAACTGTTACATTTAAAAAATGCTATTCTTAGAACAACAAAACTTCCCTCCTCCAAGGCCGATCAGTTTGAAGTTGTATTTATTACCTTCATTCCCACTACAATCAACAGAACACAATCCCTTCAGAAACAGAATGACACAAATTAAACTCTGCACTCTTTCAAATATAGCAGATAACTTTGGAAAGAAGGAAAAAACATTACTGTAAATAAAACTAACTAATAATATTCAAATGTACTAGCAGCTAAGTTTTTTTTAATTCATTCACAGGATGCGGGCTTCACTGGCTGGGTCAGCATTTATTGCCCATCCCTAGTTGCCCTTGAGGTGGGGTGAGCTGCCTTCTTGAACTGTTGCAGTCCATGTGTAGGTACACCCACAGTGCTGTTAGGAAGGGAGTTCCAGGATTTTGACCCAGCGACAGTGAAGGAATGGCGATATATTTCCAAGTCAGGGTGGTGAGTGGCTTGG
This sequence comes from Cetorhinus maximus, assembly GCF_964194155.1. NCBI lineage: Eukaryota > Metazoa > Chordata > Chondrichthyes > Lamniformes > Cetorhinidae > Cetorhinus > Cetorhinus maximus. The sequence goes on from NC_135889.1 coordinate 66,936,397, forward strand.
AGAGGAACTTCCAGGTGGTGGTATTCCCATCTATCTGCTGCCCTTGTCCTTCTAGATGGTAGTGATCGTGGGTTTGGAAGGTGCTGTCGAAGGAGCCTTGGTGAATTCCTGCAGTGCACCTTGTAGATGGTAGACACTGCTGCTACTGTTCGCCGGTGGTGGAGGGAGTGAATGTTTGTGGGTGTGATGCCAATCAAATGGGCTGCTTTGTCCTGGATGGTGTCAAGCTTCTTAAGTATTGTGGGAGCTGCACTCATCCAGGCAAGTGGGAAGTATTCCATCACCCTCCTGACTTGCGCCTTGTAGATGGTGGACGGGCTTTGGGGAGTCAGGAGGTGAGTTACTCATCGCGCTATTCCTAGCCTCTGACCTGCTCTTGTAGCCACAGTATTTATATGGCTAGTCCAGTTAAGTTTCTGGTCAATGGTAACCCCCCAAGATGTTGACAGTGAGGGATTCAGTGATGGTAATACCATTGTACATCAAGGGGCAATGGTTGGATTCTCTTGTTGGAGATGGTCATTGCCTGACTCTTGTATGGCATGAATGTTACTTGCCACTTGTCAGTCCAAGCCTGCATAATGTCGAGGTCTTGCTGCATTTGGACATGACCAGGTTAGACCCAGTTAGCCTTGCACTCAATTACTATTTAATGTAAACATACATCTTCTAGTTGTGAATGACAACTGTCTCTGAAGTAGCATTTTCTGAAAGCACTCCTATGGAACTGAATGAGAGATGTCACTTGTAGTTCTGTAGGTGCAGCATGGATAATAGTTAACTGTTACATTTTAGCTCTGTTAAGCAAAAAACTCTTTCTCAAAAAATTAGTCCATGTGGATGCACCAATTCTGTACACAAACTTTGAAAGCAGACTCAGTGGCAAATATGACATATGAAGTTCCAACTAATCTCAATGCTGGATGATTATTCAAGAGCACGCCAATCAATCACAGTACTGTATCTCATGATTTACTACATAACAGACCTTCCAAGGTGATCAACGGCCAGCAGACTGCACCTGCTAAGATAACAGCAATTCTATTCGTGGGCCGTGGCACACTTTCCTAGGTCAGGGAAGTGCTTCAATAGGCCCTGGGTCAGCAGAGAACCAGATACAGAGCTGTGCCATTTGCCGCAAGGCCACCTCCAGCTTATGTGTACAAAGGACTGTCACAGCTAATGACGCACTGCGGCCTTAAACTTGCTTTCAGTGCTTTCCATTCATGCAATAGTTGCTGAAAAAGGATACATGCTATCAAAGCTTTTCATCTTGCCCTCATCAGGGTAACTCACAAGAAATTACCAACTGTAACGGGGAATCAACAATTTATAATGCATGAGAAGAGAGTGTTGATTGGTGTAAACAGCAAACAATTCATGTGAGATTTATACTCATTTTTAGTCGTTTGTGCATAAAATGAACTTGTCCTGGAATTTTATACTGGTTACAGCACAGAAGGAAGCCATTTGGCTCATTGTGTCTATGGCTGGCTCTCTGCAAGAGAAATTCAGCTAGTTCCACACCCTTGCCCTTTCCCTGTAGCCCTGCATTTTTTTTTCTCCTCAGTTGTTTTTCCAATTTCCTTTTGAAAGCCCTGATTGGATGCCTCCACCACATTCTCAGGCAGTGCATTCCAGATCCAACCACTTGCTGCATAAAAATGTTTTTCCTCATGTTGCCTTTGGTTTTTTGGCTTATCACCTTAAATCAGTATTCTTTAGTTCTTCACCCTTCCACCAAAGGGAACAGTTTCTCCCTCTCCCTCTCTATCCACACCCCTCATGATTTTGAATACCTCTATCAAATCTCCTCTCAACCTTCTTTTTTCTAAAGAGGACAGCCCTACCTTCTCCAATCTATCCACGTAACTGAAGTTTCTCATGTCCTGGAGCCATTCTAGTAAATCTTCTACGCACCTTCCCTATTGCATTAACATCTTTTCTGAAGTATGGTGCCCAGAATTGGACACAATACTCCAGTTGAGGCCGAACCAGCGCTTTATAAAACTTCAATAACTTCTTTGCTTTTGTTTTCTATGCCTCTATTTATAAAGCCCAGGATCTTGTATGTCTTATCAACTGCTTTCACAACCTGCCCTGCCATATTCAGTGATTTGGGGAGGAGAGGCGGCATAGTGACAATATCACTGGTCTAGTAATCCAGGGGTCTGGGCTAATGTTCTGAGGACATGGGTTCAAATCCCATTATGGCGGCTGGTGGAATTTAAATTCAATAATTAAATTAATAAAATCTGGAATTGAAAACTCGTCTCAGTAATGGTGTGATCATGAAATTATCATTGGTGGAAAAACCCATTGGGTTCACTAATGTCCTACAGGGAAGGAAATCTGCTGTCCTTACCTGGCCTGGCCTACATGTGACTCCAGACCCACAGCAATGTGGTTGACTCTGAAATGGCCTAGCAAGCCACTCAGTTGATGGGCAACAAATGCTGACTGTCAGCAATGACTATATCCCATGAAAGAATAAAAAATTAATTATGCACATGTACCCCAAGGTTTCTCTGTTCCTTCATTTTATATTGCCTCTTCTCATTCTTCTTACCAAAATGCATCACTTTACACTTCTCTGCATTAACTTTCATTTGTCACGTGATTGCCCATTCAACCAGACTGTCTATATCCTTTTGAAGTCTATCACTATCGTCGTCACAGTTCACAATATTCCAAACAAAAACAGAAAATGCTGGAAAAACTCAGTCTGTTTGACCCTTCTCGAAACGTTAACTCTGTCTTTCTCTCCACAGATGCTGTTAGACCTGCTGAGATTTTCCAGCATTTTCTGTTTGTTTCAGATTTCCAGCACCTGCAGTATTTTACTTTTATCACAATGTTCCAAGTTTTGTGTCATCTGCAAATTTTGAAATTGTGCCCTGCACACCCAAGTCAAAGTCATTAATATAGATTAAGAAAAACTGTGTTCTTAATACCGATCCCTGGGGAACCCTACTATATAGCATGTTCCAGTCCAAACAACAACCATTCACCACTAGTCTATGTTTCCTGTCACTCAACCAGCTTTGTATCCATGCTGCTACGGTCCCTTTTATTCCATGGGTTTCAGCTTTGGTGACATGCCTGTTATATGCCACTTTATAAAACCCCCTTTGAAAGTCAATGTACCCCAAAGTCAATGTACTCCACATTACCTTCATCAACCCTCAACAAAAAATTCATAGGCTGTAGTGTACAAAGGAGACATTCACCATATTTGTGAAGGAGCTGATGTGTTACACACAGGGCAGGATTTTACGGCCCCGTTGCAGTTAAAGCAAGCATACACTACTTAAAGCCATCCTGCACCTCTAAAAGGAGGTGCATTGTGACAGAATTAGGTGCTGGAAGTCATTCTACAGCTGATTCTGATCTAGGAAAGACAGAAGAATGGCACAATATGAGAAAGAGCAGTCTCCAAGATTCTCAGGTGCTGCGCTGGAGGCCTTGGTGTAGGAGGGGGAGAGGAGCAGGGATCTGCTTTATGCACAAGAGATTAGGAAGTCCTCCAGAAGACCCCTCTGGAGGCATTGGGAGCAGATAGCCAAGGCAGTCAATATTAAGGGTGGAATTTTCTGAGCCCACTGGTAGCAGGCATGTTAGGTGGCGTGCACAGAAAATATGGCGGGACACATTTCATGACGGCATGAAGGCAGGTCGTGATCTTCTGCTCAGCCCACCGATAGCGGACTGCGTTTCCTGCCATTGGTCGGTGGGGAGCTAATTGTAATACATTAGCATATAATTAAAAGGCCATCCTGCCAGGCTCTTGGAACCCTATGGTATCATCCGTCCACATCGGCGGGAAAACGCGCCGACGTGTTTTACAACAGCACGCAGGCGATGAGCACTTGGCGGCTTTCACTTTGGGAGAACTGAGGTGAGTGAGCAGCAGCGTTCTCCACAGCTCGTCCATTGTTTACAGGCCTCAGGGGCACCAGGGTGCGGGGGCAACTGATGCTGGCCCCACTGGTGCCTGCTGAGGGGGGATGGTGTCCGGGCTGCAGTCTTTTTGCCTTTGCTGGCCATGTCTCCCGGGCAGCTGTGGTGAGCTGGTGGCAATGAGCGGTTTGCTGATGGCTGCCTTTTAAATATGGCGGCTGGTGTGATGCAACAGTGGGATGATGGCGAGTGGTCGAATGAGAGCCTGCCCGCCATGGAAACGGTGTGTTTCCCAGGAATGCATAAATAATGAGTCAGGCTCGGAAAGGTACAGCGTGAAGGACTCCATTTTACCCGCCCGCTACTGCACTTAGTGCAATTCTGGTAAAATTCCGCCCTAAGAGTCAAACGCTGAGGACCTGGATGCAGTGTCGCAAGTAATTCAATGACCTCACATGAGTGGTCAAGGTCAGTGAATGCATCCTCAAATGCAGCACACTAGCCTCACACCCTGCCCAATTCATTACACTCCCATCTCTCACCTACCAGCAATTTAAATCAATCAGGGCTCATATTTCACATTCATATGCTTCATCCCACCCTCACACACTTAATACTGCTGCAAGCCTCACACCCACATCTCACAGCTTTTGCACACTCCCGGCTGTTCAATCATGAAAGCCACATCACCAAACAGATTGCAAAACACTGACTGACACACTTCTCTCTACCTTGCAGGGAAAGGAGGCACACAATTGGAGGCAGCAGGTGCTAATTAGAGGGAACAGGCATGGCTGCATGATTTTATCCCAATGGAGGAATGCTGAAACATATAGGAGATGATGGTAGTCTCATACCTAATCAGCCTTCTCACAGCCCACTTTCGCCTCATCCAACGATCTCTTCTGAGAACATGCTGCCGATGATGTAAGTATCCATTTCTGATTTTCATAACTGCCCCTCATCACAACCTGACAATTTTTAAATTTAGTTATAGGTTTTTGGGGTTTGAGCATCTCTGGGAAGGACAGCAATTATTGTCCATCCCTAGTTACCTTGAGAATGTGATGGTGAGCCACCTTCTTGAACTGCTGCAGTCCATGTGGTGCAGGTACACCATGGTACAATTGGGGCTGGGAGATGGGAGTCCCAGGACTTTGACCCAGCGACAGCAAAGGACTGATGATATATTTCCAAGTCAGGATAGTGTGCAACTTAGAGGGGAACTTGCAAATGATGGTGTTGCTGTGTGCCTGCTGCCCTTGTCCTTCTAGATGGCAGCGGTCACGGGTTTGGAAGATGCTATCAAAGGATCCTTGGTGAGTTGGAGCCTTTTACCTTTCAGACACTCAAGAACTGTAACCTGGTGAGGCAAGGTGAAAGAGCAACAGGTGGAGGAGCACAAGGACAGTGATGAAGAAGAAACACCATCACTCAGTCTCAGTTTTGCAACCACCAGCTCAAATTCCTCCACTGCAGTTATTTTGAAGACAGAGCTTAAGTAGCCTGCACCCAGGGCAGAAGCGAGGGGTAGCACAAATTGCAAGTGCCAAGGCAAGAGGGAGTTGTTCTGGGAGTTCTCAACATCGATTCGAGATCCCATAGTCTTATAGCATCAGGACAAACTTGGGGAAGGAAACCTCCTGCAGGTTACCATGTACCGCCCCGCCCCCTGCCGCCTCAGATGAATCAGAACTCCTCCATGTTGAACACCACTTGGAGGAAGCATTGAGGGTGGCAAGGGTACAGAATGTACTCTGGGTGGGGGTCGCTAAAGTCCATCACCAAGAGTGGCTCGCTAGCACCACTACTGACTGAGCTGGCCGAGTCCTAAAGGACTTAACTGCTAGACTGAATCTGCATCAGGTGGTGAGGGAACCAACAAGGGGGAAAAACATACTTGACCTCATCCTCGCCAACCTACCTGTCGCAGCTGCATCTGTCCATGACAAAACTAGTAGGAAGTGACCACCGCACAATCCTTGTGGAGATGAAGTCCTGTCTTCACATAATACTCTCTATCGTGTTGTGTGGCACTACCACTGTGCTAAATGGAATAGATTTCGAACAGAACTAGCGGCTCAAAACTGGGCACCCATGAAGCACTATGGGCCATCAGCAGCAGAATTGCATACAATACAACCTGTAACCTCACGGCCTGGCATGTTGCCAACTCTGCCATCACCATTAATCTGGGGGATTAACCCTGGTTCAATGAAGAGTGCAGGAGGGCATGCCAGGAGCAGCACCAAACATACCTAAAAATGAGGTATTGACCTAGTGAAGGTACAACGCAGGGCTACTTGCATGCCAAACAGTGGAAGCAGCATCCAATAGACAGAGCTAAACAATCCCATAACCGATGGGTCAGATCTAAGCTCTGCAGTCTTGCCACATCCAGTTGTGAATGGTGGTGGACAATTAAGCAACTAACTGGAGGAGGAGGCTCCTCAAATATTCCCATCCTCAATGATGGGGGAGTCCAGCACATCAGTGCAAAAGACAAGGCTGAAGCATTTTCAACAATCTTCAGCCAGAAGTGTCGAGTGGATGATCCATCTCAGCCTCCTCCTGAAGTCCCAAGCATCACAGATGCCAGTTTTCAGCCAATTTGATTCACCCCATGTGATGTTAAGAAACGGCTGAAGGCATTGGATACTGCAAAGGCTAGGGGCCCTGACAACATTCTGGCAATAGTACTGAAGACGTGCTCCAGAGCTAGCTGTGTCCCTAGCTAAGCTGTTTCAGTACAGCGACAACACTGGCATCCACCTGACAGTGTGGAAAATTGATCAGGTGTGTCCTCTAAACAAAAAGTAGGACAAATCCAACACAGCCAAATATTGCCCCATCAGTCTACTCTCGATCATCAGCAAAGTGATGGAAGGGGTCGTTGACAGTGCTATCAAGCGGCTCTTACTCAGAAACAACCTGCTCACTGATGCTCAGTTTGGGTTCTGCCAGGGCCACTTAGCTCCTGAGTTCATTACAGCCTTGGTTCAAACATGGACAAAAGAGCTGATCACAGAGGTGAGGTGAGAGTGACTGCTCTTGACATCAAGGCAGCATTTGACTAAGTGTGACATCAAGGAGCCCTAGCAAAACTGGAGTCAATGGGAATAAGGGGGAAAACTCTCCACTGGTTGGAGTCATACCTAGCACAAAGGAAGATGGTTGTGGTTGTTGGAGGTCAATCACCTCAGTCCCAGGACATCGCTGCAGCAGTTCCTCAGGGTAGTGTCCTCGGCCTGACCATCTTCAGCTGCTTCATCAAAGGCCTTCCCTCCATCATAAGGTCAGAAGTGGGGATGTTCACTGATGGTTGCACAATATTCAGCACCATTCGCGACTCCTGAGATACTGAAGCAGTCCACGCCCTTAAGCAGTAAGACCTAGACAACATCCAGGCTTGGGCTGATAAGTAGCATGTAACATACGTGCCACGCAAGTGCCAGGCAATGACCATCTCCAACAAGAGAATCCAACCACCTCCCCTTGACATTCAATGGCATTACCATTACTGAATCCCCCACTATCAACATTCTGGGGGTTACCAGTGATCAGAAACTGAACTGGACTAGCCATATAAATACTGTGGCTACAAGAGCAGGTCAGAGGTTGGGAATTCTGCGGAGAATAACTTGCCTCCTGACTCCCCAAAGCCTGTCCACCATCTAAAAGGCACAAGTCAGAAGTGTGATGGAATATTCTCCACTTGCCTGGATGAGTGCAGTTCAACAACACTCAAGAAGTTCAACACCATCCAGGGCAAAGCAGCCCACTTGATTGGCACCCCATGTGTCATCTTCAACATCCACTCCCTCCACCACCGATGCACAGTAGCAACAGTGTGTACCATCTACAAGATACACTACAGCAACTCACCAGGCTCCTTCAACAGCACCTTCCAAAACCTGCGACCTCTACCATCCAGAAGGACAAGGGCAGCAGGGGCATGGTAACATGACCACCTACAAGTTCCCCTCCAATACACACCATTCAGAATTGGAGCTATATCACCGTTCCTTCACTGTTGCTGGGTCAAAATCCTGGAACACCCTCCCCAACAGCACTGTGGATGTACCTACATCACATGGACTGCAGTGGTTCAAGGAAGTAGTTCACCACCACCTTCTCAAGGGCAATTAGGAATGGACAATAAATGCTTGCCTAGCCAGTGACGCCCACATCCTGCAAAAGAATTAAAAAGAAGATCCCAAAAGATTGGGGCCACACTCTAGTTCTGCTGCAGAGGGTTCAGATGAACACTTTAATGACTTGGGCTACAGAAGTATGCCGATGAGTATAAACAATGAAATGCTTGGTGCATTGTCAGGTCTGCCAGAAAGACAGCATGTGACATTGAGGAGGAGTCCAGTACTGACATTGCACAGGGCTATGCACAGTGCTTAGAGCCCATCCTCTCTGGTATGGCAGTGGTGGCCAACTCCAATCGCACCCCTTTTAGATCCAACCATGATACAGCATTTGATGGCTGACGTCTCAGCTTTCATTGCAGTACAAGCAGAAACGATCAAATACCTGGGTGCTGCAGTGGAAGCTCAGCCTTCCATTATGCAAGCTCAGGTTGCTATCATCATAGTTGCAGATTCTAGTGTTCGAAGTGGCTTGCAGGCTGTCACAGCAGTCCAGCAATCTGACCTGCAGCACATTCATAAGATTACTGAGGTGCCGCCCTTGGGAGCGGCAGTGGGTTTGTGGAGCACGAACCTTCTGTCGCCTCTCAGGTGACAACATTCATCCTCCCTCAACTGCCACTTCGCCAGTGCCCTTGCTTTTGCTTGTCAGCCAGCCCAAACTCTTGTCACCCATGGCAAAATGGTGCAGTCCAAAGTTGGGCCTTCTACACCCAGAGCTGCTTGAGTTTATCGTAAAAGGCTATCTGCAGTCTCCTCCAGTGATAGTCAGCAGCCTTCCCCTTCCATCAGCCATTCTACAGACACTAGGGTAGCACTTTGTAGGAGCAGGACTCACTTTGAAAGCAAACTTGCTTTCTAGTAAGTAATACTGTACTCTGTTCTATTCATTGATTTACACCCACCTCCCGGCTGGAAGAAAGATGCATGAGCTGAGTGATTTAGTAGCTTGCTGCCAGGCCTTTTATCCCCGGTACCTCGAAATATCTGCCTGCTCAGTAATGGCACAGTTTCAGTATTGGAGGATGAACAACATCCAAATACTTCCTGACACCCATACTAAAAAAAGAACTGGCTGCAAGAAGGAGTGAAAGGAACCTTGCTTCCACATTACCTGATGCTTGCACTTCCATGATGTACTGATGTAAATCTTGGCCCTGCTGAATTACATCAAACGTCATGTTATTCATGGCCAGTTTGCGTTCTGTGTGTCGCTGCAGTCGCTGTTCAGCTAATGTCAGGTCTTCTGTATTAAAATCATTCATTTGACGGAGAAGATCTTCATTCCAGGCATCTAACTCTGCTGTCACCTGATAACATATCACAGATATAGACAGGTGATCCAAGGTTTGTGATAAAATGATACATTATGTTAAAGGTAGATGTGAAAGAGCTAATTCCTCTGATATAAAAACAAGGAAAATAGCTTTACATTTTGCAACTAATCAAATCCATTCAAATGAATTGAGCAGAGCGTTTGTGTGGTTGAACAGCTCCCTACCTATGGATACGTCCATTTATAATAGGGTGTGAATATAATATTTTAAAAATAACTCTATTTTGAATAGGAAGTTAAAAGATGTAGCAGATATTGTTGTTGTAAAAAGTTGCAAAGCTGCTATTTGGTAATACTAGCATTTGGCCAATTCAACACCAGCATGTAGATCTACCACAGGAAACCATTGACATACATGCAAGTCACAACAAAGAAATTGGCCATTCGGTTCAACCAGACAGTGTCAGCACTTAGACTTCATGCGAGCAAATAATTTTAGTCACATTTACCCACCCTGTTCCCATACTCCTTCTGAAATTCATGTTGGCTAACATTTTCCCTTTCTCTAGATATTTACAACTCAGGAACTCCCGTTTTTGGCACTCGGCGTTGGATGGGAGGGGTGGCGGGGCGGGGAGAGACAGCAAAGGATAAGTACTCTGTGCCAGAATGGTGAGGTCCAAAGTTCCAGAGATATTGGGCCTTAGACCTCACTGTTAGATAGCCTGCATGGTGCAACACAGTATCATTTTAAAGACCTTGATTAAATCAACCTTCAATCTTGTTGGGTGAGTGAGATTTGGAACAGGATAGATAGTTCAGGATGGGTTGAAGTTTATGGGGAGTGGAGAATGGAAGGATGACCAGGAGAGCATCAGAGCTGTCAATGGCATGGATGAAGGTTTCATCAGCAAATGGACATAAGCGGATGTGATGGTGTGTGAAGTTATAGAGGTGGAAGTAGGCTGTCTTGCTGGTGGAAAGCATATGGGTTGGAGCTCTGCTCAGGGATAATGAGGATACTATGGTTGCAAACAATCTGGTTCAACCTGTGACAGTGACCAGAAAGGGCATTGGAATTAATGTGGAGTTTGTGGCGGGAGTGGGAGAGACATGAACCACACCTTTGGTCTTCCTGGTATTTAGATGGAGGAAATGGTGGATCATCCAACAGTGTATGTAGGACAAGTAGTCTGACAACACAGAGTCAGTAGAGTGGTTGAGAAGCTAGGACAGCTCTTTCAAAGATCCGGCACATGCATGCTGGGCCAAATAGTCACTCCTGTTCACTTCTATAGTTACTTCTATTGTTAATCCTTCAAAAAAAATTTGATCAGGTCCAGCTAAAAATCAGTCACCTTATCCATAACGCTAGTCTCCAGCAATTTCTCAACAGCAGATGTTAAGCTGATTTATCTATATTTTCTGGTTTCCCTCTGGCAACTTCCTTAAATAGTGGAGTTGGAGCAGGAAGTGGACCTCACGGTCTTAAAAATGCAAAATTAGGAATCTGACAATCCTTACCATTCAGCCACAGCTTAAGTGCTATTGTGTTGAGAAACAGAGGTTGGCATATCCACTCAAAAACTAACTCCATTATTATGCAAATTAGACTTCTCACTTCACACTTCCTTAGGTATTGTAAATATATGTAATTTATAAGTCTTCGCTTAACACATGCCCCTTATACAACATTGTGCAACATACTGTAGTCAAAGATTTGTATTGACTGGCGTCCTTGGAAGGGCTAAAACACATGACAACAGTCTGACAACAAGATAAGCAGATACAGGGCAATTCTACTGTCTGTAGCATCAAAGGGTATGTGCTCATAAAAAAAATCAAAATATGTTGTTCTATTTACTTGTATTTCTTTAACGCTAAACTCACAATTCCTTTTCCACACCCACCCCAACCCCTTTCCTCCCCTGCCCTCCAGTTTGATGTGTTCACAGCTGAGCTCTGCAGACCCAAGACCTGATGGGACAGACACATCTCCTTAGGGAAGTACTCCATCTGTTTGCTAAAGAGCGATACTGCTATGTGAACCATGGACTTACCTCAATTGTGTATTGCTCAAAAATTCGAAGCTGCAAGAAAATATCTAACTTGATTTTTCGCTCATGGAAAAGCTCTTCCATCTGTCCCTGGGCTTCATCGAGCTGCTGGAGGACACTTTCAATGTGGCTGATGGAGCTATTGTGTGGGGTTTTATTGTTGGAAATTGCAGAGTCCCTGTGGCAAACCAAAACATTAATGCAGTCCAAATAACAGAAAGTGGTGAGTGCAAGTTTTCAACTATACTCACAACTGTCAAAAACAGACAAAATTCTAAAGGATTGATGAAGATGCACACAGTGCCCATTTAATGCGATAATTAGAAAAATGCAACACTGTATTTAAAAAGTTCAACACATTTTCTGACATGATCTGACATTTGACCTCAAAACACTAACAAGGACATAAAGTACATTCAAAAAAAGCTGCAAAGAAAAAAATTCTTTAATCCTACTTTAGACAAAATTACAGAACCAAAAGTTTGCCAATGATTGTCATCAATATATGAACTCTGTTTTAAAATAAACATTTCCAAAAATAATACATTTGTACAATAACATTTCAGCTGGATCTACAATGGACGATCAAGCATGAATGCCTTTTGCCTCAAAGACAGTTTGTTGCATTACTGATTGTGATATATCTGAAACGCTACTCAGAATAATGAACATGTCCCATTTGATTTCTTTTTATCTTCATCTGTGATCTGCACCACTCACCTGAGTTGCTGAATTAGGTCCTCCCCTTCCTTTATGACATTCAGGGTTGCCTCAAGTGTTGCCGTTTGTTGCTGTTGAAACTGTTTGATAAGTTCCTGTACTGCATCTACTGAGTCAGCACAAACATCTTCCAACAGCTCCTTTTGGAGCTCTTCCATCCATGCCCACAACTGCAGGAGGTGAAAAATGGGAATAACATAGAAATTAAGTTAGGAACCTTTCTTGTTATATTCTGTATCACTATATATTCCTCACTCGGAACATCCAAAACCTTAAAATTATTCCTTGTGGACCATCTGCCACTTTAGTAGCTAGCCACTGCGGCAATCTTTTTTATAGTGCATCTTGCTTTTGCTACAATTGATGTGGTCTATTTTAAAAACTCCAAAGTGTAATGCATCACTTCAGGCATAATTACAACAGTGGAGAAAAGCCACTTCAGCTTTTCTGAAGCACTCTCCAACAAAGTAGTGCCTTAAAACATGTCTCTATAAAACAATGTTTGTCTTTGAAAATGAATCAATGGTACCTGACAAAGCTCTTAAATCTTACACACAAATTATAACCCAATCATACAATTGTGCTTATGTTTATAAAACAGTCAATCTATTACTGGTAGGTTTGGTACAAATGCTTTCATTAAAGGGTAACATTGCTTGTTTGAGGAAGAAATATATAAAGCACGATTCTGGTAAAGTACAATATTTAACCAGTTCTGCAAAGCAATGAGAACAATAATGGCATTGATCATATTTGCTAATACAAATGCTAAAACTTCGAGTGAAGATTAAACTAGAAACAGAAGAAGAGTTTGTGCTAATGTGGAACTTTGCTGTAATCCAGTCCATGCAGCAACATAATATCATTTGACTTGAGATACCAGGAATATAAGCTGCCTGAAAACTGTTCAACACAGTAAATCTTACATACAGTACGTACCTTCTGCCCACAAATCTTGTTTCCTGGTGTCATCATTCCTGGTTACACTTTTGTGTTACCTGTTCCCCTATATCTGCGTTTCCCATGCAATTAATTCTTCAATGTTAACTATCACTGGTCACAATGTAATTACATGCTTTGGCTACTAGATGGCACTGTCCTTATCTTTTGGTCCCCAACTGTTTAGAATAAGTTCTTCGTATGAAGTGAAATTGATAATATTCAAAATCAGGTTTTTTAACATCAACTTGGTCCAGATCTTCTGGATTTTGGATCATTGGAGACGGGACATACCCCACAAGATGCACTTTGGGACCTTGCGGAAATCCCGACACAATGACTCTGTGTGAATTGCCCGGGATGTTTAAACTTCCAATGGGCAATTCCCCTGCTCCACGGGACTCTCCGAAAAAGTCTCCGACTCTGAGTCAGAGCCAGAGACTTTGGGCAGTTCCGATTTACTTACCTGAATAGTTATCCAGGAAACGTTAGACAAATAAATCCTGATCTAACTCCTGGGTAACTATACAAATGACACCCCCACCTCACCTACCCACCCACCCCCCACGACAACACCCCCTGCCAACTAACTGGCTCCCCGACTTCCTCTGAGCTGGCCTAACTAGCCCCCCACCACCTGACTACCCCAGAACCCCCAATCTGACCTAACTAGCCCCACCAGCCAATTCCCCCCGATCCCCCAACTCCACCCCCAACCTGACTAGCTCCACACCAGACTCCCGCCATTGACTCCTCCCTGCACCCCCCCTCCCCTCACCAGACCTAACTAGCTCCTGACCTGGCAACCCCTCCAGATTCAACTCGACTACTCCTCATCCACCCTACCACCTCACCCACCTGCTGCCCTGCCTACCTGCCACCCTACCCATCTGCCACCCTGCCCAGCTGCCACCTTACCCACCTGCCGCCTGTGATGAAAGTATAATAATTTTCATAATATTTTTCTGGTTTATTGTGAAGTAGGTTTATGGGGGTAAGTATAGTTGGGTCTGATTGTGATTTAATTACATCTGGAGTCAAGTAAACTGCAAGTTTGAAATCATCAAAAGAAGCTAGGTGCTTGACATGCTAATGAGTAAACATGGATGTTGGCTTAGCATGTGAGGTGTGAAGGGAATTTGCATTTTTAGATAAATGAAGAGATTCGGATTTCAAAGGGATCTTAGTATGTTTACAACTAGCCAGCTAAACAAGGCTAAGGAATGTGTTTATTTTTCTCAAAGGTTACTGACAATATATTGGCAACATGAAAGTTTTTATATTATGAGGAATTTCAAAGACATATGGAACAACAGAATTTACATATTAAAAATAGAGAAACATATATAAAGGAGAATGAAAGGCTATGTGTCAGAAGGCCATGTAAGTTCTAACAGGAGTGTGTGAAATAACCTTAATGAAGCCTCCAGCATTTGTGCATAAGTCTGCTATTTAACAAAACTGAAGCTGGGGAAAAGCCATTTGGATTCCACTATCAAGTGGGTATTGTGCTAACTTGCTGATCTGTTTTAAAACTAAAATCTATTCTGGACTGTTGCCTTAAAGGAAGTGTAACAGGGAGTCAGGTTAATTAGGAACTTTAGGAGTTATTATAGTAGTAATTATAGACTTATGTATGTGCTCGAAATCTTTCATATTTTGTTAATAAATATTTTAATTTAATTTTTAAAATCTCTAAAGTTTTTGGTGGACTTTTTACTTCTGAATTCAGTGCAAACACCTTGTAATAAATACAAATTGCAAAACCGTTGTGTTAGTGCGACCAGGTTTCCCTTGTAGATTTGGTCTGCCTGGCACACATCATCTGCCATGTCATAACACTCCCTACCCACCTACCACCCTATCCATCTACCCACTTAACCCACCCGCCCTACCTGGGCTTTGGCTAACGAGTGTCAAGTAACATTCGTGCCACACAAGTGCCAGGCAAAGACCATCTCCAACAAGACAGAATTTAACCATTACCCCTTGACATTCAATGGCATTACCATCATGAATCCCCCACTATCAACATCGTGGGGGTTACCATTGACCAAAGCCTGTCCACGATCTTCAAGGCACAAGTCAGGAGTGTGATGGAATGCTCTCCACTTGCCTGGATGAACACAGTTCCAACAACACTCATGAAGCTCGACACCATCCAGGACAAAGCAGCCACTCAATTGGTGCCCCATCCACAAATATTCACTACCTCCATCAGTGATGCACAGTGGCAGCAGTGTGTACCATCCACAAGATGCACTACAGCACTCAACAGGCTCCTTCAACCGTTTCTTCCAAACCCGCGACCTCTACCACCTAGAAGGGCAAGGGCAGCAGATGCATAGTAACACCCCCACCTGCAAGTTCCCCTCCAAGCTACACACCATCCTGAATTGGAACTATATCACTGCTCCTTCACTGTCACTGGGTCAAATCCTGGAACTCCCTAACAGCACTGTGGGTGTACCTACACCACATGGACTGCAGTGGTTCAAGAAGCTCACCACCACCTTCTCAAGGGCAATTAGGAATGGACAATAAATGCTGGCCTAGCCAGCGATGCCCACATCCCATGAATGAATAAAAAACCCCACTTACACACCTACACATTCACCCATTCACTAAGAGACTGAAAAGCTGTTTAAGCTTTTCAATGTGTTCGTGGACACTTACCAGAAAATGGCAGCTGGTACCATAAAATGGGGGCATGGCTTGTCTTCCCGAAGATCCAGTGCTACGAGGAAGCAGCTTGATGGAAGACCACTCTGCGTTTCTGAAGAAGCCGGGAATGGAAGGCCCAGCCAGAAATGTGGAGCTTTGTCATGTTGAAGAAAAGTAGGAGAGGAGTGGCAATCCGAGGGTGACTGCCGCTCCTTGGAAGATTCGAGCCCCTGTATTTCTATAGCACCTTTAATAAAGCAAAATGTCCCAAGTTTGTGGGAGGGCATGGCAGTTCATGAACTCCCACCTTCCCAAGATTAAACTGAGCATTTGTCCTCTCTGTTGTGGTAGTTTCTCTGTCTTTATATTTCTTCAATCATGCTGAACGACAATTTGAAATTTATTCTACCCCCCACGCCCAATTTTTGTAAAGTATCATATACACATCGCAGAATATCCACCAGTCCTGAACAGTGAATTAATCAGAGCCATTTTTTCCCCATAGAGTAATTCATCAATTGCACTTCATGATCAGTTGGCAGGAGGCATTTTAGGAGGCAATATAAGTTTGATCCAATTTTTGCACTGAACACCTCATCCTTGTTCACACTGAAGCATGGCTGAGAGATGTTAAAATTCACCCAAAGGATGGTGAGCTGAAGTGTCAGATGGCCTCAGATTTAGATTTTAAATCTTTTTCCTACAACCTACCTGGTAGGTTGTACAAAAACTATTGGATGTACGTGCTTTTGTAAAGCATGAACACCCTGGTTTTGACCGCTTATTAGCTTAAAAAATCTGTTTTGGTTGACTTAATTAGGATGCAACTGAAAATGGATTTTGTCATAATTCTGAAATAAATCGTTTATTACTTACTAGAAAATTAATGTAATATTTTCTTTCACATTTGTGGCATTCAACTGCATTAAGGTTCAGCAATCCATAAATCATCTGATACCAAAAGTGGTAAACCATGAGACGATAGTGCACTAGCAGGCAGACTGCTGTGGTATTCAGCAGTTATCTTTGGGTTATCAGTAGCAAATTCTGGATAATCTCTTCCGCCAACTTTGACAAACAAGGTAGTCAACAATTAGGTGATGTAACAGTGATAAATCAATCATACACTAACAAAGAATGCTTTGAGGAAAGCAGACTTCAATAGTAGATACACATACAGCATGATCACAAACCTGTCAAGCTTATTTTAATGCGTAATTAATTCCCCATTACTGTTCTATG
This sequence comes from Cetorhinus maximus, assembly GCF_964194155.1. Classification (NCBI taxonomy): domain Eukaryota; kingdom Metazoa; phylum Chordata; class Chondrichthyes; order Lamniformes; family Cetorhinidae; genus Cetorhinus; species Cetorhinus maximus. The sequence goes on from NC_135889.1 coordinate 66,953,352, forward strand.
GATTTACAGTTCCAAAGCACAAGCACCCGATGAAGGATGACACTTGAACATTTTCTTATCTTTCCCTTTTAGATATCCATCAGCCTACAGTTTTTTGCAAGATTCAGTGTTTTTATTTCATATTTTCTAGTGTGTGTGGTTTTCTTTGCATCCTCAAATATCTGGCCTCATCCCAGTTTCTATTAGTTTGATTATTTTAGTTTGAGTTATGGATAGGTATTGGCACTACTTCCCTGATTTTCAAAGTAAAGAGACTCTATTTAATGATAAGTTCAACCACATTGTTGATATTGGTAAGTTTATACTATGGTGCGGGTATATATTAGAATGAATTTACCAAAGTGAGAATGGTATGCGGCTTCACATCATATTTTACACTTTATATATCAGGAACATGAGACAGCTGAAGTGTGACATTGGACCATTCACCAGTAACAGCAGAAGTGACTGTTTGGAAGGGGTGCTGGGAGAGGGGGAAGTGACTCCTACATTGAAAGTGGAGTAGAATGGAAAGACTGATTGGACAACCATAGCACCACAAGTGCACGCATATTCCTGGGAGAAACTGCCTCTGCATTATGAAAATATCTCCTTAAAGTATTTCCATCTTGCCTCAACTCCTCCCCGTTAAATATATCTTTCAATTTAATTACTTTTATATAGCATTTTTCCTCAAAAGTTGCTTTCCTGAGATCAAATTTCCACTAGTTTCATTGTGTTCTGTCCTCATTCCAACTTTAGAATTAACATATGATAGCTTGATCTTCTGGTTCGCTCCTCATTAGTTAAAAACAAGTTGGTATTGCCTTCTCCTTTGCAAGATCCCTCACTTGGTGTTTAGAAATAGATTCCTGAAGAACCTAAATGATCTTTCTCATGCATATAGAATGCATGATAAATGTCAGCCAGTATAAAGAAAGTTAAGCAGATGACCAACAATTTCTTCCTTTCCATTGCAGGATTTTATTGACTGACTTAATCAAGTCCCAAACCTTAGTACTTGGGAAGCAACCATTTTGGATTCCTGTAATGCTCAATCACTCTTGTCATGGAGTAACCAAGACTGCAGTATTACCTTTAATCTGATCTGTTCCCTATTCATTTGATCAACTGCTTGCTTGTATTATTGGCCTGTGTAGGGTTACCGCTCAGTGTTGTCCATTCTTTTTGACTGCCTGTCAACATGGAATATCTAGTTCCACAGGTTTCCTCTGTTTTATTATTACATGCTGTAGGGCTGTCATTCATATTTAATTTCCTGCACTATGTTCCTCTATCCCAGCTGTGACAGCTTAATGGAAGCAACATTCAGATACTTTTCCTCCTTGCATTCAATGCACAGTATAGCTATTCAGTTCTCCAGCACACCATTAATTTATTGAAGGACTCAGTTAGCCAGTATTTCCTACTGCTTGAGATATCTTGTGGATCCAGGATAGTCTTAACAGATATCGCAACATGGAACAAGTGCTCATTGATAATTTTTCAGAATGTATTTTCATTAACTAACTTTTCCCTAGCTCTAACTCCATCGGTGCCACTTTTCCTTAGATGAGAAAATTTGTTTTTGCGCTGAAAGAACTCACTTGGCTGTAAGTCTTAAATGTAGTAATAAAAAAAGTATCTAAACTTATTTTACATAGCTATTTGCAATACAATCTTGAAGACCTACATTGAGGGAAAATCTGATATTCATATAAAAGCAATAAAAAAATTGGCATCAGCTATTCAATGGCACTAAAATCACAATCGCAGTTAAAATTTAAATCTAAACTAGATTAAAAAATTATCAATGAAGTGTAGTTCATCTGTCCTCTCGAGATGCAATCATCTAGGTACAGCAAAAATTGGTATGCTCTGTGCCTTAAATGTTATGGATTAACTGTCATTTTCACAGTGTAAATTGAAAACTATTTTTAGTGACATTCAAATCCATTAATCTTTCAACATAAATGTCATCTGTAACGTTTAGTAGCCAGAGTGACAGTGACTGCTAACAGCACAAAATCAGTACTCAAAGGTGCAAGCTGTACCAATTATAAAACTGAAGATGTGGCTAAACCTCAGCATTAGGTTATAAGCTGCTGGAACTTTACTTCTGTATTTGATGAATATAGTAAGAACTCCTCAACCTGATTACAATGTTATATTCATTGTCAGCATGCATTGCTTTCTTAACACTATAGAAGATTAGTATTGAATATATTGCTGAGAAGGTAGGTTTCCATCCTGAAATATTAACATATTTGTGCTATACTTTCCATATTGTTTTAAAGTTCATGGAATGAAAATCGTTTCCCATAAATGGTTATAAAATGTACAACTGGCTTCATGCTCAAGAATATTAATGAGTTCTCAGCTATGCCTAAAATAATGATTATTTCAAACTGGTGTTGATATTTGCACGTAATGAATTTAAGGGAATTGTACATCGGTATTAATCAACGCAGAAAAAAAACCTTGTATCAAGAGACACAGCCCAATTGCAAACGTAGTTGTCCAAAAACAAAACTTCCTTCACGTATTAAAATCAAGCTGAGATACAGTTCCATCAAAACCACGCACCCTGTAGTACCTCACCCAAGAAACCTTTCCGTACCTGTGAATCTATGATAGTGAGCTTAGCAGGCTGTGCAACTATGTTTGCTAAGTACAATTCCAACCTCTAGTAACAGAACTTGGAAGTCTAAATGATCAAATTGGTGGGCACATCACAACCAAAATTTTGACCAGAAACTTAACTGAACCAGCCACACAAAAACTGTGGCTACAAGGTCAGAGGCTGAGAATTCTGTGGCGAGTAACTCACCTTCAGACTCCTCAAGGCCTTTCCATCATCTACAAGACACAAGTCAGAAGTGTGATGGAATACTCTGCACTTGCCTGGATAAGTGCAGCTCTAACAACACTCAAGAAGCTCAACAGAATAAAGCAGCCCACTTGATTGGCACCCCTTCCACCACCTGCAATGACTTATGCACATATACGCCCAGGTCCCTCTGCTCTTGTACCCTTTTTAGAATTGTACCCTTTATTTTGCAGAACACAATTTCAAAATTTGCAGATGATACAAAACATAGAAGCATTATGAACTGTGAGGACAGTGTAGGACTTCAAAAGGACACAGGCAAGTTGGTGGAGGGGCGCATGCGTGGCAGATGGAGTTCAATGCAGAGGAGTGTGAAGTGATTCATTTTGGTAGCAAGAACACAGAGAGACAATATCAAAAAAAGGGCACAATTCTAAAAGGGGTGTAGGAGCAGAGGGACCTGGGTGTATATGTGCATTAGTCATTGAAAGTGGCAGAACAGGGTGAGGGACGGATAATAAAGCTCCTGTATCCTAGGCTACATTAATAGGGCATAAAGTACAAGAGCAAGGAGGTTATGTTAAACTTGCATAAAACACTGGTTCAGCCTTACCTGGAGTTTTGAATCCCATTCTGGTCGCTGCACTTTAGAAAAGAGGTGAAGGCATTAGGGAGAGAGTGCAGAAAAGATTCACAAGAATGGTTCCAGAGATGAGGGACTTCAATTACGTAGATAAATTGGAGAAGTATTCCTCAGAGAAGGGAAGGCTGAGAGGAGATTTTATAGAGGTATTCAAAATCATGAACGGTCTGGATAGGGTAGATAGGGGAAGACTGTTCCCACTCATGGAAGGATTGAGAACAAAAGGGTACAGATTTAAGCTAATTGGCAAAAGAAGCAATGGAAAAACTTTTTCATGTGGCGAGTGGTTAGGATCTGGAATGCACTGCTTGAGAGTGTGGTGGAGGCAGGTCCAATCGAAACGTTCAAAAGGGAGTTAGATTGTTATCTGAAAAGGAAGAATGTGCAGGGTCACAGGGAGAAGGAAGGGAAATGGCAATATGTGAATTGCTCATTTGGGGACCCATTGCGGACATGATGGGCCAAATGGCCTCTTCTGTGCTGTAACAATTCTGTGATTCTGTATACATTCATTCCCTCCACCGCCAGTACACTGTGGCTGAAGTGTGTATCATCTACAAGATGCACTGCAGCAGGGCTTCTTCAACCAGACCTTCCAAACCCCTGACCCCTACCACCTAGAAGAACAAGGGCAGTAGGTGCATGGGAACACTACCAATTGCAAGTTCCCTTCCTAGCTGCACACCATCCCGACTTGAAAATATATTGGCATTCCTTCATTATTACTGGATCAAAATCTTGGAACTCCTTCCCTAAAGCATTGTGGATGTGCCTATACCACACCAACTGCAGCTGTTCAAGAATGCATCTCACCACCACCATCCCAAGGGCAATAAATTCTGGTCTTGCCAATGTTGCTCATGAGCAAACCTTTAGAAATGCTGTACTATGTACGTTCTGCCATAGCTATAATACAGATGTACATCAAATAGCTGCTAAGCAACTCTGAGACTAATGATAACAGGTACTTGGAGGTCAGGTACAGTAGATTTGCTTATATCCCGTCTTGCATGTGTGTTTTAAGTAAAGTCATCAGAAAACATGAGCTTGCAAATAATCTTCATACTATCCTTCACACATTGTGGAGTCTACACAAGTTAAGAGGTTTCCAAATGTACAAAATTTGATGAGCACACCTGCATTTAGATCTTTCATGACATTGACCACTGCTTTATAGACACGCTGTACAAGAACACAACCCTGTTTGTCCCTATTGGAGATGTTAGAATGTTTTGAAAAGAATACTCAATCTAAACAGCATACCACCATGAACAATCTTAAGAATACTTTTTGGACAGACTGGCATTTGTAAAAGCAGAACTGATCCAGGTCTTCCCATATAGTGAGAAAGAAAAAGAATCCTCTGAAACCTCATGATGAAGGAAGGTCCATCAAGTCTAGATTGATCACCTTAATGCCAGTTAGGATTAATGGAGAAAATATCAAATCAATCTCAAGCTGAAGAATGTTTTCCTGCTTCTGACAAAAGGGAAAAAGAACTGAGCTACAAATTTAGATCTAATATGCAGAATGGGCTAGAGACATTGCAAGGCTGTTGTGGCTACTATAATAATGAAAAGTCTTCGGATTATTGCTCCATTTGGATGTCAACCTGTTCACATTTATGTGAAAGATTAATAAAGAAATAAGAATGATGGGTATAATGGAGATACACAAACAACTGTTTTCATTCATGAAATTCCTTACAGACTTTTCACAGGAGGGTATAAAGTCAAAGTTACCACTACAAGAATGATATGGAAATTATTACAAATATTTTCTTACATAGGGTAAGTAGAACATGAACTGCTTTACCACAAATGGTTATTGAGGCAGGGATTTAAACATTTAAGAGCGATCTGAATAAATATTTAAAATTGCTGAAAAAAAGAGACATTTTTGTTGAAGCTTTATACTGTATGAGAAGAGAGTGCTGATTGGTTGACAAGTGGTTGGTATCAGCACTCTCTTCTCATACAGTATAATGCTTCAACAAAAAATGTCTCTTCTTTCAGCAATTTTAAATATTTAAATATCATACAGTATAAATTTGTTGTTTCCCCTGGCATTGACATTTTCTTGTAAATTACCCTGATGCATGCAAGAGCAAAAGCTTCGATACTCTAGTTGAAATGTTAGCACCAACACAGGAACAATGGGCAAAACCGCCTCCTTCTTGTCACAATTCTTATGATTCAGATCCAGTAGGTGTCACTTCTGCTGTGTCATGCAGAGTCTGACAAAGGAACACCTCTATTCAGGACTCCTAGCATGAAGAAGAGAAAAAATAGTGTCCTGCATGACAGATTTCAAGAAGAACAGATGCGGCCTGAAGAGATCTAATTATTGTAATCATCGTTACTAAAACATACAAACTTGACAGCTTTGAAACCATTACATGAATAAGACATAACAACAAGACAGTCAGACTTGTCATGTTCTTGACTCGCCAGCCCTGGACTATTACCGTCAATGCACTTAGTGATGCATTATATTTGATCAGCTAAATGTGCAACTATACCAGAAGCTTTCTATCTTTACAATTCTGTTGCTGACAATAGTAGTTATCCTACAGATGACAAGCATCAAAAATATACACATGTCAACTTCTCTCTTAATTATTTATCATTGCAAATCAGGTTTCAAAGTTACACAAAACCATTTCATATATATGTGGCACATTTTGCCTAGGTGGCATAGTTTAGAATATTTTTAAAATATGCAATCATCTTCCAGAATGTTATATGATTTATATTTGCTGGAAATTATGATTGGCAATTTACAAGTTCAAATTTGTCTCCTCTGCCCAGTGTTTCAATGAAGATGTTGACATGTTTACATTACAATGAATAGTTTCAATGGTTGAAATAAATGGGTTAATGTCTTATTAAAATAGTGAATGGAGAAATGTCATATTAAAGTATTATGCATTGATGAAGAACATTAGTTGGAAATTCTAGTTTTTACATTCTAGACTTATAGATCTTGGGAAAGGAAAGTCTCAGGGAGAACCTTCTGGGCAGAATTTTCTCAAGCCTGGGGTGGCTGGCTTGGAGATGGTTGTGGGGGGGAGTGGTGTGAGGCGCATGGGGACAGAACTGGGCAAATAGTGGGGAGCTGTGTCAGGATGGCTCCCTGACGCATTCCTATCACAAGGGAGGTTTGCCAACAGTGGGCAAGAATGCAGACCAGTTGCCCAATGCAAGGCAGCAGGCAGCCAATTTAAATAATTAAGGCCCCAATTAGGGGCAATTTCGAGGACCGCCAGAAATTTGCTGACGCGGAGTGGCCCCTGCACCATGTGAAGGCCACTACCACAATAGTGGCAACTGACTTGTGGCAGGCTGGAGGACCATCACAGCCAGAGGCTTCATCTCTCAAATAAGGAGCTGCTAGCATCAAAGGCCTCACACGCAGTCCAAATATTACTGCCAGAGAGATTTCCCTTCTGATCTGAGTGGCCTGCCTGCTTGACTCCTCTAAAAGATTAAATATTTTTATCTCTCTGAATTTGCTTCCATATTGAGGTACCCTTGCATTACCCTACCTGCTTCTGCAGCACCTACCTCTCTCGGTGGGACTATTAAGGCTCCAGAGTTGCAGGCCTGTGATAGATCTGATAGGGCTGGGAGCCTGCCCGCCATCCTTATTTGGATGGTGAGCTTGGTGGCAGTCAATTAGGAGGCCACATGCAGGAAGACCTCCTGGAGGCCACCTCCCATGGGCTGGCTCCTGGTAAGTGATGGCTAGGCCCCCCATATGATCCCAATGTCAGGGTCCTGAAGCCCACAGGAAAATCTCTCTGCTTCACCAGTAGGAAAAGACAACAGTAGGAAAATTAGTGCTCTAGTACTGATGTAGCTCTATCTCTGACCTATGCAGGTTCCTGCCAGTAACCAAGGTTGATATGTTTCTAGGGTAGTTCTAAAAATACATCCAATAACACTTTGTCTAATTTGGCTCTCTGAGACCATTATTTCAGGTCTCTTCCCATTCCCAACTATTCCAGTTACTACTATTGTTGACAACAAACCACATGGGGGAGGCAGTGGCATAGCAGTATTATCGCTGGACTAGTAATCTAGCAACCCAGGGTAATGCTCTGGTGACCCGGGTTTGAATTTGAATTCAGTAAAAATATGGAATTAAAAGTCTAATGATGACCATGAAACCGTTGTTGATTGTTGTAAAGGCCCATCTGGCTCACTAATGTCCTTTAGGAAAGGAAATCTGCTGTCCTTACCTGGTCTGGTCTACATGTGACTCCAGATCCACAGCAATGTGGTTGACTCTTAAATGCCCTCTGAAATGGCCTAGCAAGCCGCTCAGTTGCATCAAACTGCTACAAAGTCTCAAAAAAGGAATGAAACCGATGGACCACCCAGCATCGACCTAGGCATCGGAAACGACAACAGCAAATTCAGCCCTGTCGACCCTTACTAACATGTGGGGGCTAGTGCCAAAATTTGGAGAACTGTCTCACAGACTAGTCAACAAACAGCCTGGCATGGTCATCCTCATGGACTTATATCTTACAGATAATGTTCCAGGCACCACCATCACAATCCTTCGGTATATCCTGTACACTGGCAGGACAGACCCAGCAGACGTGGCGGCACAGTGGTATACAGTTGAGAGGGAGTTGCCCTGGGAGTCCTCAACAATGACTCTGTATTCCATGAAGTCTCATGGCATCAGGTCAAACATGGGCAAGGAAACCTCTTGCTGATTACCACATACCGCCCTCCCTCAGCTGATGAATCAGGGCTCTTCCATGTTGAACACCACTTGGAAGAAGCACTGAGGGCTCAGAATGAACTCTGGGTGGGGGATGTCCATCACCAAGAGTGGCTTGGTAGCACCATTACTGACTGAGATGGCCGAGTCCTGAAGGACATAGCTTATAGACTGGGCCTGTGGCAGTTGGTGAGGGAACCAACAAGAGGGAAAACCATACTTGACCTCATCCTCATCAACCTGCCTGCCGCAAATGCATCTGTCCATGACAGTACCGACAGGAGTGACCACTGCACACTCATTGTGGAGACGAAGTCCCACCTTCACATTGAGGATACCCTCCATTGTGTTGTGTGGCACTACCACCGTGGGATAGATTTCAAACACATCTAGCAACTCAAGGCTGGCATCCATGAGGCGCTGTGGGCTATCATCAGCAGCAGAATTGTACTCGAGCACAATCCACAACCTCATGCCCAGCATATCACCCACTCAACCGTTACCATCAAGTCAGGGGATCAACCCTGGTTCAATGAAGACTGCAGGAGGGCATGCCAGGAGAAGTACCAGGCACACCTAAAAATAAGGTGTCAACCTGGTGAAGCTATAACACAGGATTACTTGCATGCCAAACAGCATAAGCGGCAAGTGAAAGACAGAGCCAAGCGATCCCATAACCAACAGTTCAGAACTAAGCTCTGCAGTCCTGCCACATCCAGTTGTGAATGGTGGTGGACAATTAAACTACTCACTGGAGGAGGAGGCTCCACAAATATCCCCATCCTCAATGATGGAGGAGCCCAGCATATCAAAAGATAAGTCTGAAGCATTTGCTACAATCTTCAGCTAGAAGTGCTAAGTGGATGATCCATCTCAGCCTCCTCCAGAGGTCTCCAGCATCATAGATGCCAGTCTTCAGCCAATTCGATTCACTCCACGTGATATCAAGAAACGACTGAAGGCACTGGATGCTGCAAAGGCTATGGGCCCTGACAATATTCCGACAATAGGACTGAAGACTTGTGCTCCAGAACTTGCAGCGCCCCTAGCCAAGCTGTTCCAGTACAGTTACAACATTGGCATTTAACCGGCTATGTGGAAAATTGTCCAGGTATGTCCTGTACACAAAAAACAGGACAAATCCAACCCAGACAATTACTGCCCCATCAGTCTACTCTTGGTCATCTGCAAAGTGATGGAAGGAGTCATCAACAGTGCTGGTTTGTTGGTCTAGGGGTATGGTTCTTGCTTTGGGATACGTGTTTAATTAATATGTGAGAGGTCCCGGGTTCAATTCCTAGATGAGCCCACACAACATTTTAGAGTATGGGAAGAGTGTCCTGCAGTCAGCATCGCGGTGAAGCAGTCTGGGAAGTGTGTCCTGCAGTCAGCATTGCAGTGAAGCAGTCTGGGAAGAGTGTCTTGCAGTCAGTTCTTGTTGAAAATAACAAGAGTGACATCACAAGACAGTGTGAGAGAGCGGCGGAGAGATTGGAACCAGTGTGAATGTGGGGAAGCTTCAAAAAGTGATGTCAGCACGAAGGTGAGAGCTGATTGGTGAGTAGTGGGTAAGTGTTTTTCTCCAGTTTAAAAAAGATTAATCTAAGGAAAGGTAAGAGTTCTAGTTGTTATTTAAAGTACATAAATAATTTAACTTTTTTTTTACTGTATTTAACTTAAAGTAAGGTTTTTCTATCTCTCAACTAGAGGCATGGCAGGGCAGCTCAGTCCCATGTTATGTACGCCTGCAATATGTGGGAAGTCCTAGGCGCTCCTTGCGCTCTAACCGACCACGTTATCAGCAAGTGCCACCAGCTGCAGCTACATGAGCTCCGGGTTTCGGAGCTTAAGTGGCAACTGGAGGAACTGAGGTGCACCCATGAAGCTGAGAGTTTCGTGGATAGCACGTTTTTAGACGTGGTCACCCCACAGCTAATGGAAGTGCAGACAGAGAGGGAATGAGTGACCATCAGTCAGAAGAAAGGTGTCAAGCAGGTAGTCAGGAAATCCCCAGGGTGCATCTCGCTTGAGAACCGTTTTTCTGTGTTGGAAAATGGCGAGAGTGACGGTTCCTCTGGGGAGTGCAGCCATGCTCATGGCACTGAGTGGCTCAGCTGCACAGGGTGGGAGGAAAAAGAGGGGAAGAGCAATAGTGGTAGGAGACTCGATAGTAAGGGGAACAGACAGGCGTTTCTGCAGCCAGAGACATGACTCCAGGATGGTATGTTGCCTCCCTGGTGCGAGGGTCAAGGATGTCACTGAATGGCTGCAGGGCATTCTAAAGAGGGAGGGCAAACAGACAGAGATCATGGTACATATTGGTACCAACGATATAGGTAGAAAGAGGCATGAGGTCTTGCAAGCAGAATTTAGGGAGCTAGGAAGCAGATTAAAAAACAGGACCTCAAATGTAGTAATCTCTGGATTACTTCTGGTGCCATGCGCTAGTGAGTATAGAAATAGGCGGTTAGTCCAGATGAATGCGTGGCTGGAGAGATGGTGCAGGAGGGAGGGCTTTAGATTTCTGGGACATTGGGACCGTTTCTGGGGGCGGTGGGACCTGTACAAGGCAGACGGGTTGCACCTGAACCGGAATGGGACCAACATCCTTGCGGGGAGGTTTGCTCGTGCTCTTGGGGAGGGTTTAAGCTAACTTGGCAGGGGGGTGGGATCCTGAGAGGAGGTTCAGCAGGGGGAGATGCACAGCCAAAATTAGAAAAGAGAGCAAGTGAGTCTGGAAGGCATAGAAATTATTGGCCAGTTAAGGTACAAGGGAGTTTGGCAAGGTTGGATGATATTTATTTTAATGCAAGGAGTCTGACGAATAAGGCAGATGAGTTGAGGGCACAAATTAACACATGGAAGTATGATGTCATTGCTGTCACAGAGACATGGTTGAGAGAAGGGCAAGATTGGCAGCTCAATATTCCAGGATATAGGGTCTTCAGGCGAGACAGGAAAGGAGGTAAAAGAGGATGGGGTATTGCAACATTGATCAAGGAATCAATTACAGCAGTAAGGAGGGATGACATCTTAGAAGGCAGTTCAAATGAAGCCACATGGGTAGAACTGAAAAACAAAAAAGGAGCAATCACATTGCTGGGAGTGTACTACAGGCCCCCAAACAGTCAGAGAGAAATAGAAGAGCGGATATGTAGGCAAATTTCAGAGAAGTGTAAAATAATAGGGTAGTAATAGTGAGGGATTCAACTTCCCCAACAATAACTGGGTTAGTCATAGGTTTAGAGGGAGCGGAATTTTTAAAATGCATTAAGGAGAGCTTTTTAAGCCAGTACGTAGAAGGTCCCACAAGACAGGGGGCGGTCCTGGACTTAATTTTAGGGAATGAAGCCGGGCAAGTGGTAGAAGTATCAGTGGGGGTGCATTTTGCAGATAATGATCATAACTCCGTTAGATTCAAGGTTGTTATGGAAAAGGACAAGGATGGGCCAGAAATCAGAGTTCTAAATTGGGGAAAGGCTGATTTTAAAAAGATCAGATATGACTTGGCCAGAGTGGACTGGGAGCAGCTACTTTTAGGTAAATGTGTATCAGAACAGTAGGACTCATTCAAGAAGGAAATAGGGAGAGTACAGGGCCAAGGTACTCCAGTAAAGATAAAGGTGGGACCAACAAATTTAGGGAACCCTGGATGTTGAGGGATATACAGGATTGGATAAAGCGAAAAAGGGAGGCTTATGGCAGATACTGACGGCTCAAAACAGGGGAAGCCCACGAGGAGTATAGAATGTGTAGGGGTGAACTTAAAAAGGAAATTAGGAGAGCAAAAAGGGGGCATGAAAAAGCATTGGCAGGTAAAATAAAGGAAAATCCACAGTTATTTTACAAGTACATAAGGAGTAAGAGGATAACTTGGGAAAGCGTAGGGCCCATTAAGGACCATAGCGGTAGTTTGTGTGTGGAGCCACAAGATGTAGGTAGGGTTCTAAATGAATGCTTTGTTTTGGTGTTCACAAGTGAGAGGGACGACGTGGGTATGGAAAATAGGCAGAAGGACTGTGATATAATTCAATAAATGAGCATAGAAAGGGAGGAGGTTCTAAGTGGTCCGGCAGGCTTAAAAGTAGATAAATCTCCAGGCCCGGATGAAATGTATCCCAGGCTGTTGAGTGGGGCAAGGGAGGAGATAGCAGGGGCACTGGCAATCATTTTCAATACCTCTCTGGCCACAGGAGAGGTGCCAGAGGACTGGAGGGCAGCCAATGTGTACCGTTATTCAAGAAGGGAAGAAGGGATAAACCAGGGAACCACAGACCAGTCAGTCTAACCTCAGTGGTGGGGAAACTATTGGAAGCACTTCAGAGGGACAGAATTAATCTACACTTGGAGAGGCAGGGATTAATAAAGGACAGTCAGCGTGGTTTTGTTAAGGGGAGGTCATGTCTGACCAATTTGATTGAATTTTTTGAAGAGGTGACCAGGTGTGTAGATGAGGGCAATGCATTTGATGTAGTCTACTTGGACTTCAGCAAGGCTTTTGAAAAGGTCCCATGTGGGAGACTGATGACGAAGGTAAGAACCCATGGGATCCAAGGCAATTTGGCAAATTTGATCCAGAATTGGCTGAGTGGCAGGAAGCAGAGGGTGATGGTTGAGGGGTGTTTTTGTGACTGGATGCCTGTGTCCAGTGGGGTTCCACAGGGATCGGTGTTGGGGCCCTTGCTGTTTGTGGTATATATAAACGATTTCGACTTGAAAGTAGGAGGGTTGATCTGTAAGATGACACGAAAATTGGTGGGGTGATAAATAGTGAGGAGGATAGCCTTAGATTACAGGAGGATAAAGGTGGACTGGTCAGATGGGCTGATCAGTGGCAAATGGAATTTAACCCGGATAAGTGTGAGGTGATGCACTTGGGCAGGACAAACAAGGCACGGGAATACATGATGAATGGTAGGACCCTGGGAAGTCCTGAGGATCAGAGGGACCTTTATGGGCATGTCCACCGGTCCCTTAAGGTAGCAGGACAGGTAGATAAGGTGGTTAAAAAGGCATAAGGGATGCTTGCCTTTATTAGCCGAGGCATAGAATATAAGAGCAGGGAGGTTATGCTGGAACTGTATAAAACGCTGGTTCGGCCACAGCTAGAGTATTGCGTGCAGTTCTGGAATCCGCATTATAGGAAGGATGTGATTGCACTAGAGAGAGTGTGGAGGAGATTTACCAGGATGTTGCCTGGGCTGGAGTTTTAGTTATGAGGAGAGATTGGATAGGCTGGGATTATTTTCCTTGGAGCAGAGGAGATTGAGGGGGAATATGATTGAGGTGTATAAAATTATGAAGGGCATAGGAAGGAACTTTTCCCCTTCCTGGTGGAGGGATCAATAACCAGGGGGCATAGATTTAAGGTAAGGGGCAGGAGGTTTAGAGGGGATGTGAGGAAGAATTTTTTCACCCAGAGGGTGGTGGGAATCTGGAACTCACTGCCTTAGAGGGTGGTACAAGCAGAAACCCTCATAACATTTAAGCAGTATTTGGATGTGCACTTGTGATGCTATCGCATACAAGGCTACGGGCCTAGTGCTGGAAAATGGGATTAGAATAGTTAGGTACTTGTTTGACCGGTGCAGATTCGATGGGCTGAAGGGCCTTTTTCTGTGCTGTAGACCTCCATGGCTCTATGACTTTGCTATCAAGCAGCACTTGATTTGTAACAACCTGCTCACTGACACTTAATTTGGGTTCCACCAGTGACACTCAGTTTCTGACCTCATTACAGCCTTGGTTCAAACATGGACAAAAGAGCTGAACTCCAGAGGTGAGGTGAGAGTGACTGCCCTTGACATCAAGGCAGCATCTGACCGAATGTGGCATCAACGACCCTTAGCAAAACTGGAGCTGATGGGAACCAGGGGGAAAACTCTCCACTGGTTGGAGTCATACCTAGCACAAAGGAAGATGGCTGTGGTTGTTGGAGGTCAGTCATCTCAGTTCCAGGACATCACAACAAGACTTCCTCAGGATAGTGTCCTAGGCCCAAGCATCTTCATCAATGACCTTCCTTCCATTATAAGGTCAGAAGTGGGGATGTTTGCTGATGATTACACAATGTTGAGCACCATTTGCGAGTCCATATCCAAATGCAGTAAGACCTGGACAATATCCAGGCTTGGGCTGACAAGTGGCAAGTAACATTCATGCCACACAAGTGCCAGGCAATGACCATCTCCAACAAGAGGGAATATACCAATCGCTCCTTGACATCCTGGGAGTTACCATTGACCAGAAATTGAACTGGACTAGCCATATAAATACTGTGGCTACAAGAGCAGGTCAGAGGCTAGAAATTCTGCGATGAGTGACTCATATTCTGACACCCCAAAGCCTGTCCACCATCTGCAAGGCACAAGTCAGGAGTGTGATGGAATACTCCCGACTTGCCTGGATGAGTGCATCTCCCACAACGCTCAAGAAGCTTGACACCATCAGGACAAAGCAGCCCGCTTGATTGGCACCACATCTGCAAACATTCATTCCTTCCACCACCGACGCACAGTGGTAAAAGTGTGTACCATCTACAAGATGCACTGCAGGAATTCACCAAGGCTCCTTGGATAGCACCTTCCAAACCCACGGCCACTACCATCTAGAAGGATAAGGGCAGCAGATAGATGGGAATACCATCACCTGGAAGCTCCCCTCCAAGTCACTCACCATCCTGACCTGGAAATATATCGCCATTCCTTCACTGTTGCTAGTCAAAATCCTGGAACTCCCTTCCTAACAGCACTATGGGTGTACCTATGCCACATGGACTGCAGTGGTTCAAGAAGGCAGCTCAACACCACCTTCTCAAGGTCAGCTAGGGATTGGTAATAAATGCTGCGGAGCCAGTGAAGCCCACATCCCGAGAATGAATTTAAGAAAAATACTGGTGACATATTCCACTGTTGAGACATTTATGCTGAACTTCCACATATTAAACCAGCACATCAGTCAGAGCCTCTGCAGCTCTTCTGATTCTCATGTCTTGAGCATCCCATATTTTAATCGGTCCATTATTGATGCCATGCTTTCAGCTCATGGGGACCCTTTACTACATGAAATGCACCATATAAATTAAAGTTGTTGTTCTTTACTTGCTGGAGCAAACTGAATTTTATTATACAAGAGGTTAAACCTGTTAAATCCATTCCTGACTTTGCAGTTTTCAGGTTATCAGTAAGCTGTGGTTCTGTGCAATTCCACACATTCACCAGTCATGATATTGGGTAAATATTTGCAGTGTTTGTAATTCTCTACAGAGGGCAAGCTAATTGCAGACATGAGTACAAAGAGCTATTATCAAAGGTTTGCTCAACATTTATTCCTCGATCAACTCCACAAAAACAGATTATCTGGTCATTATCTCATTGCTGTTTATGGGAGTTTGCTCTGCATGAATTGGTTGCTGCATTTCCTACACTACAACAGTGACAACACTTCAAAAGTGTTTTGAGATGTCCGATGATGATGAAAAGTGCTGTATCAATGCAAGTCTTTTCCTTTTAACTAAGGTACAAAAACAGTTAGCCAATCTCATTAGCCGAATGAATACACTTCAATACCTATGCATTAAACAAAGGGAAACTGCAATCTCCAACTGCAGAAATGCCAAAACAGCTAAACAGCATAGTGTCATATTTGCAAATCCCGTCTTCAATTTGAAAGGGTATTGAAAAGTCAGAACCGACAGTAGTGCTGTTATTTGTGAAAATAATACATTTATTATTTCATTTTCTTAATACAATGCACATTGGGATTTTAAAAGCACTAGTTAAATGCACGTTTCTGTTATCATTGACAATGCCCTTGGACTGCTCTGTCCTTGGACTGCATTTCTTCCTAATTCAATTCAGGATTGAAATTCCTCTGTAAAGCAACGCTGAGTTGCAATAACATTCTGCTTGTTATTTGCTACTTTTGAGTGCAAACAACATTGTCAATTAATTAGAGAATCAAGTTACATCAATTAAATGTTATGGACAGTTACTCATATGGGGACTTAGTTAATCAACTTGTATTTTCATTGTTCCAACATTTCAAATGCTTAATGGTAAACTATGGACTATTTAACTGATAACTATAGACTGGTTCATTCAACATTAATTCAGATGTTTATTTATATATTCATGATCTGTACTTGTTCAGTTGCTGACCTCCTATCATCGATGATCAGAATCCCAAAATATATATTGTTAACCTGTAGAAAGCATTGTGATATAGATTGCCCATATGTCTGTGTGGACTTGCTATCAACTCAGTCTATCATGAATTCCTATGCTTGCAATTGGGACAGCCTCTGTAAATGTGTCACAATGCTATTACAGTCCACTGCCAGTATCTGTTTATTGGGTAGGGATCAATAATTATTGAGGCCTAAATTTTCACTCCCAAATCGGGAGTGCAGAACCAGGAAAATTCCTGCTCCACAAACCCGACTCAAGGGAAAGTGCCCAGGACAATCGGATTTTTGTTTGCAGCTGTTAAAAAAGACAATAAAACAGAAAACAACCCCCTAGCCCTCACCCCTCACACCTCCCTCAGCCCTCACACACACCCATGCCCCAGCCATGCCAATGCATGTCACCTCATTTCCACCACCCACCCCACATAGTGCCTCATTCCCTCCATGCCAATCTATGCCCCTCTCCCCATCCTCATGGCCCCCTCAAACCTTCCATGCCAACCTATGCTCCTCTAACAACCCATGGCCCCTCATATCTGCCATGCCAACCTATACCCCTCTTGTTACCCCATGGGCCTTTATAGCCCCATGCCAATTTAATGCCAACTCATGTCAACACATGCCCCCTGGCCACCACCCTTTGCTGTTACACCCTCCATGTCAATTCAACCAGTGTCAATCCATTATTGGGGCAGACCTCAGGATCTATGCTGCGATGAAATAAAGTTCTTAATGTCTATTGCGGATTTTATTTTTTAAAGAATATTCTCAATTAATAAAAAAAAATTCCCTACATTTACATTCCTTCAACTACATAGTCCCATAGAAAAACAAATATTTCATTCAAGTGCTTAATCCATTGTGCAAACATTGCATTCAAGTGCCTAATCCCTTATATAAACAAACATTTGTATTCATAGCCCACATCAAAGATGCTTGTGGCTGTCAAACTGTGAACTGACAGGCACCCCACTGTGATGATAGGCTGTGAAATCAGTCATGCAGTACAAATCCTATAATGATAACCCTCAGGCTTATGCCAACAGACGGTGAAAAAGCAAGCGCTGATTTTTTTTAAACTGTAGAATTATTTTTAAACAATTAAATGTCAAGAGATTTAAATGCCTTAACAACTTGACAATTCCAATAAGCTTGACAGTTCCAATGAGTTTATCCACTCTTTACACACATTCACATTTAATTTGAACAATTTCAAACGGCACTTGACCTCTCCCAAAGAGCACCTTACCTCTCCAAAAGGAGTCACTGGACCTATGCAAAAGGGTACCTAACTGTCCAACAGGTACCCAGCACCCCCAAAGGGTACCCTACTGCTCCAAATATCTCTAGCAGCTTTAGACCTTCTCCTGAAAAGTGTAAAGCCCACAAATCATGTTTTGGACATCCCACAAGTGAAAATTGTATCTATTTGATGGCAGCTGCCCTTTAACATGGGCAGCTGCCAATGTGAACCACAAATGTGCAAACTACAACCCGCCCACATTCCGCTCCCCGGCAAAAATGGTGGGTGCTGGGTTCAGGGGCAGGACATCCAAAATCGGGTTTCCACTGCCATTTTGGTGATGCCATCGATCCTCTCCATCTTTACGAAAACACAAGCCTGAGTTTCTTATAATAAATCAACTGGTCATTCTTCATTTAGCAGTCTAGGTGGTGAGTCCTGGCAAGGTATTTGATGGCAACAACATCTAGCAAAGCCCAAATCTATCCTCATTCAATGCCCATACATATGCAATTTACAGCAGCAACCAATGGAGAGTGGTCAGGAGCAGGAACCCTAGCTGTTTTTCCACTCCCTAATCTAGGGTTGCTGAGGCTAATAGTATTGGTCCTATTGCCAAAGTGGTTGAGATCTGACAATACAGCATAGAATGGGATCAAATGTCTAATCAGTACAGCTCACTTCCAAGATACCTTTACAAACATGAGCCACTGAGGGACTTTTTAATGTTACAATGTCAGAACAGATACAAGGGGCCATAGAGGGTTGCAAACATCCATAAGCTAATGTAACTAGGTATCACAGAGTTCAGTTTATATTTAGAAACAATGTCAGGTGGGTAAATTAAATTAAATTAAAGTTAGAATCTTTGTATTTATGTTTATGCTACATGTTCTGTCCCATTTAGGTCTCTCTAGTATTGCCTTGCACCAACAGATCATGATACTCTGCCCTATAACCCGTACTGTAGAATGATTTATCCTTTAGGATCTTCCATTAGCTGAGATGAAACAACCATCGGTGTATTAGGCTTCTCAGCAATCAGTGGTGTACATGCTCTTAGTCCAATAATCCTTGCATTGCTCCATTCAATTCAACATTATGGTTGACATCAAATCTTGTCCCTGGCAACTTCATTGGTTCATCCAATTTTTGGAGCCCAGTAAGATCTCTGGTCCTAATGGTATTCCTCTCTACATATCTCCAAACTTACATTGGCCTAAGGCAGCTTCATTGGGCTGGATTTTCATCCTAGAGGCAGGTGGCGGGAGTTGGGCAGTTTCCTGACTTGGTGCGCCAGCCTCAGGAGAAAGTGCCTGTAAACACAGGATTTGCATTTCAGGGGTGTGAGAGGTAACTGGAGTCGGACCAGGGCCCCCAGAAACAGTGTGGGGGCAGCCTCTGGGACTGCCAGGTGCCAAGGCGGGCTGTTTAGAAGTCACCCCTCAGAACTCTGGGACTTCAAAATCAATAAAACAAAAACAGATCTCTAGTCCTCACCCCTCACCTCCCCACATTCTCCCCATGCCCCATCCATGCCAACTCATGCCACCTCATGCCCCCACTCATTCCACATGGCCCCTCTTCACCATCATGCCAACCAATGCCCCTCCAGTCACCCTCCAGGCCCCTCATACCCTCCATGCCAACACATGGCACTTCCATATCCATTCAACTAGTATACACTCTGTACTGAACCACTGAACCTCATAGTAACAATAGCATTTGTGAAAATGATTTTGTTAAAGTCATTCACAAATTTCTACTTTATTTTAAAACATTTGCTTCAACTACAGCCCCATTAAAGTGTCAATTATCCTGACCCTTTAAAGTATCAATATCTGAAACTGTAAGCATTTGACACCTGTATATCTTGTGTAAATAAACATTGTGCAATGGACAGAATAGATCACAGAGAAAGCGCTGTCAGTCAAGCAATGTTTTCCCTTGGGTGCAGCTGTTTCGACAGACCAATGGATGCCTGGGCTTTCAGCCAAGCCTCATTATTGTATGAGGGGTCATGGGGGGGTGGGTGGATGGGCATAAGTTGGTAACGCCATATGGGTAAGACCTTTTGAACTTGCCTTTCAAGAGATTCCCTGCTCCACACTATGGTTCACGATACTTCTGAGGGGCCGTGAACCATGACTCCTTGAAAAGCTGGCCTGACTCCATGAAAATTGTGGAGGACTAAGAGATGCCCATCCCTGCAATGGAGCTGACCAGGTGAGGAGTGCAGAGTGGGGTTCGTGACCTGCACCAGCCCATACCTTTATATCGACAATTGGGAGCGCTGGGGATGGGGCCAGGAATCCCAGAATCGGGACCTAGCCACCATTTTTAAAGGTACGCAGAGTCTCCTCTACTCTGTGAAAATCCAGCCCAATGTATTACTCATACTCTATCTTTGTTCTCTTGGAAATTTTTTATATTCACACTATCCCTAAGAAAGGTATAGGATGAACAACTGCCCTACTGCCTTAGAATCAGGTATTTTTTGCAGTTAATTCCTTTTGAAAGCCTTATCTATTGTCAATGGTATAGTTATTCCTTTTGCCTTCCTCACTTAAACTATGCAGTACAGTTGGAACTCCCAAAGGAATTCTAATCCTCAGCAGGTTTATATTTCAACAGCAAGCTTTGGAAAGTATTGGTAAAAGGAAAGAAAATTTGAAAAATGCTGCAGGGCCGGAATTTTA
The DNA here is from genome assembly GCF_964194155.1 of Cetorhinus maximus. Lineage (NCBI taxonomy): Eukaryota > Metazoa > Chordata > Chondrichthyes > Lamniformes > Cetorhinidae > Cetorhinus > Cetorhinus maximus. The sequence goes on from NC_135889.1 coordinate 66,973,671, forward strand.
CATTGATCACTGTGTGTGCGCCCAATCCGAACGCATATAAAGTTGCATGAAATGATGTCGGGCATGTGTCCCAACATCATCGCACATGCGAGCAATATTAAGGTTGGAGGGTGCGCACAGGAGTCGGAGCCGCACCTCCAACAATTAAAGTGCCAACTAAGGCCATTAAAAAGCCTATTGCCCACAATTTTATGTTGCCTGTGCCATTTTGCGCTCGTCGCATGGGCAAAACGGGCAGGCGGGCAGCCCGTTTTTAATGAATTGTCATCCAAAGGTGGGATAAATAGGGTCTGAGCATTGCCATTGTGAGTAGTGAGAAGTTTAGGAGATAGCTTGCTGCTGGTTGCTTAGTGAAGCCTCACAGCTTTATCTCTGTTTTGAGCTTCAGTCTTTGCATTGTTAGCCTTCATTTCAGGACTCATTGGTGTCTCCAAGGTCCCTGGAGGATTTATACCGTGTTGACCCTTCTTGTAACCAGGTAGCCTTCTGTTTCTCTGGTAGTGGGGATTGCATACTCCTCTGGCGGCAGCTCCTCTGAGGAGGAAGAGGAGGGCAAAAGGGAGAGGAGGCCAGGTAACCGCAGGCAACGTCCAAGGGAGCGACCTATGGGAGGAGAGGCACAGGCACAGGGCACGCAAGGCCAGCAGGGAGTCCAAGGCGGAAGGGGCCACAGGAGACACAACTATCCTGCTGCCAGAGTGTACACGCATCGATGCAGCTACCTCAACATGTCAGAGGTGCAATGCCGAAGGAGGCTCCACCTCTCCAGGGTGACTGTGACCTCCATCTGTCAGGTGATTGGGCCGGAGGTCACCTCCAACTGTTTGGGTGGACACCCCATGCCAGTGGCTCTGAAGGTCACAGTGGCGCTCAACTTTTGTGCTGCCAGCTCTTTCCAGGGGTCAGTGGGGGATCTGTGTGGAGTGTCCCAATCAGCTGTCCACAGTTGCATCAAGCTGGTGACTGATGCTCTGTTCTGGCAGTTCATGACATTTATTCATTTCCGGAAGGACAGGGCCAGTCAGGCTGAGTAAGCCAGAGGCTTCACTGCAATTGCTGGGTTCCCCCGCATCCAGGGTGCCATCGATTGCACACATGTGGCCATCAATGTGCCAGCAGGTGAGCCGGGTGCCTTTGTCAACAGGAACAGCTTCCACTCCATGAATGTCCAGATAGTTTGTGAACACAAGATGCAGGTTCTGCAAGTCTGTGCAAGGTACCCTGGCAGCTCCCATGACGCTTACACGCTCAGACACTCACAGGTGCCAAGGCTGTTCATGGCTCCAGCTTGACTGGATGGATGGCTGCTGCGTGACCAGGGCTATCCATTGAAAAGGCGGCTTATGACGCCTCTCCGGCACCCAAGAACAGAGGCAGAGCAGCGTTATATTAGGAGGCATGTCTCCACAAGGGCGGTGATTGGGAGGACCATAGGTTTGCTAAAGATGAGATTCAGGTGCCTGGACCGTTCGGGGGAGCACTACAATACCGTCCAGAATATGTGTCTCTGATAGTCATTGCATGCTGTGCTCTCCATAATCTGACTCTGGCAAGGGGGAAGAGGATCTTGAGGAAGCTCCACAGGCCACATGATGGCTCCAGTGGTGGATCAGAAGAGGAGCCCGGAGAAGAACACGGTGAGGATGTGGAGGCAGACCTCTGGAACCTTCAGGGAGTCAGGGACACCAGGGAGGCCTTGATTCAACGCTCCTTCAGCTATGCTGCCAAGACATTGCTTTCACCTCATGCCAGGGGTGCCGCCTCCTTACCGGATGTTTGAAATGACCCATTGAATCCAAAGTCCACTCAGTACCTGTGCAATAAAGTTTAGAGCTACTCACATCCAGCATGAGATACTAGCGTGCCCTGCACCTACAAAACAAGTGAAGCATACTCAGGCCCCACCTGGGAGGGTCCAGCACCATGGCTGGGCACTCCTCAGGCATCGTGGCCTTATCAGATGCCATGGTCACTGGCAGAGGGACGGAGGAGCTGCTGCCGTCATCCAGAGTGCCCTGACAAGAACCCCCAGAGACAACAAGCAGCTTGTGCACCAACGTGTGGTAGGTCTGGACCTCCCTGCTCACCATTGATGGACGGGCAGAGATACTAAGTGCCTTATACATCTCTCACACTGGCAGAGACCTCCTGAGGTCATTGCTTATGTGAGGGCTTGCAGGTACACGCGCAACCCCAGGAACCCCTGATTCTGTCCCTGGAGCTGCCTCTCCATGAGTGTCACCACTCTCTCAGCAGCGGAGGCAGTGCTCTTGGGTGCTGAGGGTCAATGTAGTGCTCATGCTCCGCATGGACTCCTCCATAACATAGACCATGGCACACAAACCTTCAGGAATCTATGCCAGATCCTCCTGCGCATCCTGGACATCCAGCATCTGCCGTCTAATAGACAACTCCAGAGGCTCGTCATCTGCCTTGGACTCAGCATGGTCCTGGTCTCCAGTAGTCCTCCGATTACCGATGCCCTGGGCACTCTCTGTCTCTGCCTGCCCCTCATGAGAGTGTGCTGTGCCCTCCCCACTGTGCACTGACATTGTAGCTGATGATCTAATGCCCACCGAGGTGCTTGTATTGCACTGGTGCCTGGTGCAGAGAGGGGGTGTGATGCAGGTTCAACTGCCGGCATCAAGGGTAGCTCATCGGGGTCCGAGGGTGGCTCATTGGGGCCCTTCACTCATTGGCTGGATGACGATTCTAGGGGAGGAAAACGACATGCCATTAGTATTAGTAATCACACTATAACTGTGCATGCTAGGCGGGCTGGTGAGATAATGGAGGACTACATCATGGCGCTATCATCTTTCGATGAACAGATTTGAGGATTCCATTACAGTTGAGACAACACAATAATGTTTGCACACTCTGCCACTCTCACTTCTTTGTACTGCACTCTTACCTTCGTCAGAGACCCCTGCCTCTCCACGACTGGTGGAATGAGCTGGGCACCAGCACTCCATCTCTAAGGCGTCCATCTCGCTCCTCATCAATATATGGGGGGGCGTCCACGCATCCTTGGCCTCTCAATGTTGTTATGGCTTCTCTTCTCCTGAAAGGACAGAGGAGCATTGATTAGTCCACTCTCTACCTGCAGTGTCATTGCAGCCTTGCCAACCTAACCTGAGGAACACTTTGCAGGGCACAAGGGCACATCCGAGTCATGGCCCTCAACCTGGAAAGCAATCAGGCCAAGCAGCCAGAGCTCACTACCTTGGCCAGTGCCGATGTCATTGACAGTTGGCACTCAGACTCTTACACCTCTGAGCACCACGGGGGGACAGCCAGCCGTTAACACTTCTTCATGCGGATCCATGGCAACTCGGTACTCACCCTTGATGAGCACAGCAGATCATTGAACCTTTTGCAGCACTGCATCCGTGTGCGCCACACAACATCATGGTCACTGACCTGGACTGCCATCTCTGCCCATGCTTTATTGGTCAGGTGTGGTTGGCCCCCTCTTGCCATCCCTGGAGATGAGGATGTCCCACCTGGCACTGACTTCCTCCACGAGGATTCCCAGGCACTCATCCGAGAACCGGGAGGCCAAGTGTCCACAGGACTTGCCCTCCCGCCTGGCGTGCCCAGAAGGTGCAGATGCCACTGCTGCTCAAAAGAAATGTTTCATCAAACAACTCCAAAGCTACAAAGTGTCCCTTGGCAGCCTTCAGGGAGCTGCCTCTGCTATTTTTAAATCCCCCATCGGGTCACCATTGGATAGACCTGGCACCTGACAGGCTCCTGTCCCCGCCCAGTGCTTTCAAACCATTGAGCACTTGCGTTTCACGCTTGGCAGCTCTTAATTGGACACCCAGCGTGAAATCGTGTAGAAAACTCGATCTCGCCTGGCAGCAGATTATACGTCTGCTTCCAGGCCCGCCGACTTGGCACGCCCGCCAACTTGGCACGCACGCCAAGTGTGAAATTCAGGCCCAGGAATCAAAAAGCAAAATAAGAATTTTAATAGCAAAACAAAATTATCAATAAAGTTCAACAGTAATAATCTATTGAGAACAGGACAAAGTTACAGAATTTATGCATGTGCCTATTTCACAAGGGTGAGCTCAGTGCCAAGACTTGAGTCCATATAGAGCATATGAAATTCAAGTTGTTGAATCACTTTAAACTTCAAATGATACTTTGCTGGGCTTTCCTCATAACCTAAAAGTTCTGTCACAGAAATCCCCCAGTATGTGGGCCTGCGGACCGACTTTACAAATCATTTTGCACTTCAGTAAACAAAATATTCTAAAATTTACCCTGGAACATTTTCTTTGGTAACTGGAGCATTAAATTGAATGTCAACATTGTGCAGGCACAAAGCTATCAAATTTTCTATCTTACCTCTTTCGTGTGGGTGTGAAACGACACTGACATATCCAGCAGAAGTTTCCTATGCTCCACTCTTCGTACAAAATCCTGAATCCGTACTTCTAGATGTCGGGCAGCTTTGTAGATCTCCTCAGGATCACATTCCCCAGTCTGAGCTAGCTGCTCTGCTGCCTCCAGCAGCTTATCAGCATTGGTGTATGTATTCTAGTTAAAAATGAGAAGAAAATTTAATGGATATGTGATTCTGAAAACTCTTGTCGGGCTGTTTACTCTCTCTACAACACGCCCACAGATGATCCATTAAGCCTAAAATAAATCACAATCATTCCCTTTAGAAAAAGAGAGAACAAAAAAAAATCTGGCAGAATGGCCAGCACAGACTAAACTTTCTACAGCAGATACCAAACAGTATATAATCTCTCAAAATGTAACCCCAGCAGCACAAGGACATCATATACATTAATACAAAAGTGTACGCTTATCTATGAAATCCCTGGAATCTCCAAGAGTTACCATTCATGTGATTTGATTCTCCTAGCCCATTATCACAGCAATCTGCCTTTGACACAGCAATATTTGGCCAAACAAGTGCACGAAGTTCTGGATCAATCAAATAATGTGATTCAGTCAGGACTAATCCAGTATAATACAAATGTACAGACACACTACTAGAATAAATTAATGTCCACAAAAATGGTTTAATTAAATTCCTCTTTCTGTATTTCTAAAGTACTTTGCTCATTTACAGAAATTAGTGTTTTCTTTATTATCTTTTATAGTTCACCAGGCACATTAAAGTTGAAATTTTCCCAGATCCTGAATCACGGCACAGCCTCGTATACAGTGAACAACTTGCTGTAAAAATTGTAGGTCCACTGCCTGCTTCTGAAAGTCACCTGATGTGTCAGATGTCCCCATGCTGTGGCATCACAGAAAATTTCATCCTAAAGCTTTAAGTGCAATGATCCCTCAGGGAGCACACGCAGGCTATATAATACTAATTATGATTTCATTTCCCAGTGTTCAAATTCAATATTATAGATAATTGATAATATTTAAATAAAAATTTAGAATATAATCCAACCTCAATTAGGAAAGCTCACAGGACTTTAGCATGCTACAGCACACGTGTGCCAACAGTTACATAAAGATTCGGGGCTGCTTCATGTTTTCTATTATGCGCAATTCGTTTATAGCCTAAAGGATGCACCACAACACTATTATGATAAAGATTAATTTGAAAGCAATTGTTATATAAATTCGGTAAATCAATCAGTGAGTTCTCATGAATTTTCATTAAGTTTTTTTGGGAGCTTTTATAAAATGCTTATTTCTGTCCTACCCTGCCTCAGGTTGCAACGGCAGTGTCTGCTGGGTCAGTCTTGCTCAGCTTGTTTCTGGGACTAGGACAGAAATTGATACAGGGATCACAAAAATAGAGGTTTATCATCTTGAGAAAAGGGGGAGGTCATTTTTGATTTGGATGGATATTGGGCAGACAGTGGGTGGAGTGATTTACAGGGGAGATGTCGGCATAGTGGTAATGTCACTGGACTAGTAATCCAGAGCCCCAAGTGAATACCCTGGGAACACAGCCGGCTGAGTTCGTGCTGTGAACACGATCTTATGCTGGGTGGCCAATTAAGGCCCACCCAGTGTGAAATGCGACTGCCGGATGTGTTTTCCGTGCGCTGGGATGGGAACACGTCGGGCGCCGGGTCCAATGGGGACCCAGTGGAGTGTTCAAAAAATGGAAGAGGCAGCTCCCTGAAGGCTGCCAGGAGTTGTGAGGGAGGCTGAGGAAGCTGTTTGGAAGCTATCCAAGAAGTGTCCTGGTGTACAAACATGGCCTCAGCGTCTGGTGGTCATGGAAGGTGGGAGGGTAAATTGGGTTGGCACTCTGCCCCCATTTCTCAGATGAGTTCCTGGGGGTGCTGGTTAAGGAAGTCAGTGCCACGTGACATAACTTAATGCCCAGGGATGGTAAGAGAAGGCTGCCCCACCTGACCAAGAAGACCTGGATAGAGGTCACCGCACGGACCAGTGGGCACGACATGGGGCCCCGCATGTGGCTTCAGTGCTGCAAAAGGTTCAATGATCTGCTGCGGTCAGCAAGGACAAGTGCAGAAATAGCATGGACCTATGCGGAGAACTTTAGTCGGGTGCCCGTTTCTTGGAATGTTCAGGGGCCTAAGAGTGTGTATGCCATCTGGCACTGCAGGGTGAGATGTGCCACAGTGACATGGCCCACCTAATGCCTGGGTGGGGGGAACCATGAAAGGACCTTCAAGGAGACGGAGCAATATTGAGGTTATTTTTCTCTGTCAGGAGAAGAGCAGTCATAACGCGGCGGAGCACCGCAGAACAGTTGGAGGAATGCCAAATCTGTGCATCCTCACGAAGCACCAGAGCGATGCAGTGGAGCTGGATTACCACTGGCCAGCTCGCTCCTCCAGTCACGGTGAGGTGGGGGTCTCGGATGAAGGTAAGAGTGCAGGTGACAGATGCATGTGTGGTGGGTACTGGAAACATAACGGGCTCCTCTCATCAGAAACTGAACTGCCATTGCCAGAGAGCCCACTGAAGCTCCAATGCAGATGGCACCATGCAGCAGGTCTCCACTGTCTCCTCAGCCCACCTAGCATGCATAGCGACTTTGATGATCGAATGCACTGATCTTTTGCCTTCCTCCCGCAGATGTGCCATCCGCAGGAGCTGCTGGCGACCCTGAGGACCCCCCATTGAGCTCCGAGGAAGACATCACACCTGCACCAGCATCACGCCATCCCTCTGAACAAGGCACCAGCACAGATAATCACACATTGGTGGGCATTATTAATTTGGCTCCATGGGTGATGCACAGTGGTGAGGGCACATCACACTCATATGGGGAACTGGCAGTGGCAGAGAGGTCCCAGGGAGCTGACAGTGGGAGCACAGCTGGAGACCAGGGCCATGTTGCGTCCGAGGCAAATGACGAGCCTCTAGAGTCGTCCATCAAGTGGCAGGTGTTGGGTATCCAGTGAAATGCGTGGAGAGAACTGGTGGAGATCCATGAGGGTCTGCGTACCATGGTCTCCATCATAGACGAGTCCATGCGGAGCATGAGTTCTGCGTTGACCCTTACCATCGTGCATACAGCTTCCTCCATTGAGAGAGTGGTGGCTCTCATGGAGAGGCAGCTTCAGGAGCAAACTCAGGGGTTCCTGGGGTTGCACTCAGATCTGCAAGCCCTCACATAGGCAGTGACCTCATGAGGTCACTGCCAGTGTGAGAGATGGATAAGGTACCTAGTCTCCTTGCTAGGTCCTTGTTCATCACTGGTGAGTAGGGAGGTGAAAAATGCACCTCACGTTGGCAGACAAGCTGCCTATTGTCTCTATGGACTTCTCTCAGGGTGCTCTGGATGAGGCCACCAGCTCCTCTGCCCCTCTGCCAGTGGCTGCTGCATCTGATGATGCCATGATGACTGAGGAGTGCCCAGCCTTAGGCCTGTACGCATCCTCCCAGGTGGAGCCTGCTCAGGCTCCAGCGGCCAGCGGACAACCGCCAAGGTCATCAGGCCAGCAGGACAGCAGAGTCAGCAGGCTGCTTCCAATGCCACTGTCAGCGAAGGGGGATGGTGGCACCAAGACACAGCACGCACAGACATAAGTTGAAGGCACCTTGAGCACGGCAGGGGCTTGAGGGTGACATTTCATGCGTTAATTATTTTGACTCTTGTGTTGGGGATGGACAATTTGTTTGTTCTGTGTTTGTTCATGTGAAGTAACATAAACATTTATTTGACTTAAATGGGCTGAGTTGGATGGATGGTATGAATAGGTGCCAGATGCAGCACAGGCTTGTAAAAGTATGGCTTGTGTCGTGCTGGCATACTGGGCTGGGTTCTCATTTATTGATTGTTAGCAAAGGAGACAATGCCATGGGCTTGAGGAGGCATTGATGCCTTGGATGCCTAGCAGAAGGTTCACTGCATCAAAGTATCCCTGCCTCCATGAGGGTTAATGTCCTCTGCCTTGAGGTCCTCACCCTGCGCCTCCCCAGGCTCCTCTTCTGAACCATCACTTGAGTCATCCTCCATGGCCTGTGGAGCTGCCTCGCTTTCCTCAGCCTCCAGTGGGTCTCCCCTTGCCAGAGCCATGTTGTGCAGGGCGCAGCATGAGACGACTATGACGGGGACACACTCTGGAGTACACTGCAATGCTCCCCCTGACCGGTCCAGGCATCTGAAGCACATCTTCAACAGCCTGATGGTCCTCTCCAGAAACGCCCTTGTGGAGGCATGACTCCTGTTGTATCTCTCCTCGGCCTCAGTTCTTGGGTGATGGAGTGGGGTCATCAGCCACCTCTTCAAAGGATAGCCCTTGTCACCCAGGAGCCATCCATCCACTCATGCAGGAGCAGGCTTGGTACCTGTGAGTGTCGTAAGGTGTAAGCATCGCGTGAGCTCCGAGGGTAATGGGCACATTCTTGCAGAATCTGTGTCCTGTGGTCACAGGTGATCTGAACATTCATCGAGTGGAACCCCTTTCTGTTTATGAAAGCTCCCTGCTCACCTGCTGGTGCCTTGATGGCCACATGAGTGTAATCTATTACACCCTGGATGCGGGGGAACCCAGCCATCACAGCGAAGCCTCATGCTCTTTCCGCCTGGCACGCCTCGCCTGTCCAGAAGTGGATGAATGTGCGGACGTGCCTAAAGATAGCATCAGTCACGAGCTTGATGCAACTGTGTGCAGCTGATTGAGAAATGCCGCACAGATCTCCAACTGAACCCTGAAAAGAACCGGAGGCATAGAAGTTGATGGTCACTGTGACCTTCAAAGCTACTGGCACAGGTGTCCGCCCACACAGTTGGAGGTGATTTCTAGACCTATCATGTGACATATGCTGTCACTGTGTCCATGAAGAGGCGAAGTCTCCTGCGGCACTGGACCTTGAACATCTGGAGGTAGTTGGAGCACTGCCTGAACACTCTAGCCACTGGGTAGTGGCATCTTTAGCATGCCCTTCTGCTTTGACCCCCCCTACTGGCCCTGCACCAACTGAGCCCACACCCCTCCTCTTAAAGGTCTGTCCCTGGGATGCTGCCCGTGCCCACCTGGCCTCCTCTCCCTCTTGCCCCTCTCCTCCTCTTCAGAGGATGTTCCACCAGTAGAATACATTATCCCCATTAAATGGGATGCAGAGGAGTAGTGCCTAGAAAATGAAGGGGCACTGTGCTGCAATACTCAGAGGAATCTTCCAGGGAAGATGAAGACCTGAGATGCTGAAAGGCAGGCTTGACAATCAAACAAGATGCCAAGAAACTCTGGGACAACTCTGTACTCACACAGCAAAGGACTGGCAATGGCAGAGAAAGTCTTCCTGCTCCGGGGGCCTATTATCCAGCCTGTGGATGAGGAAATGATGAAAACGTGAATTCCACCCACCCATTTTGCCCATGTGATAAGCTAAAAATCGCACGGGCAACATAAAATCGCGGTCAATAGGCTTTTTAATTGCCTTAATTGGCCTTTTAATTGTCAGCGGGTGCTGCCCTGACTCCTGTGCACGCCGACCAATCTCAATATTGAACGCATGTGCGATAACGTCAGGACGCACGCCCAATGGCTTTTCGTACAATTTTACATGCGTTCGGGTGGGGTGCATGCCTGACCTCGGAACGCAAGCTTCAGGCCATAGTGGTAATGTTACTGGACTCGTAAAACAAGGTAATGCTCTGGGGACACAGGTACAAATCCCACCATGGCAGCTGGTGGAATTTAAATTCAATTAATTAATAGAAACCTGGAATTGAAAGCCAGTATCAGCAATGGTGGCCATGAAACTATCATCAATTGTCGTAAAAACCCATCTGCCTCACTGAGGCCCTTCAGAAAAGGAAATCTGCCATCCTTACCTGGTCTAGCCTACATGTGACTTCAGACCCTCAGCAGTGTGGTTGACTTCTAGTGGGGAGATGGTGGTAATGTCACTGGGCTAATAATCCAGAGGCCCAGACTAATGTTCTGGGGACACAGGTTCAAATCCCGCCATGGCAGCTGGTGGTCAAATTCAATTACAGAATAAGAGGTAGGCCATTTAGGACTGAGGTGAGGAGGAATTTCTTCACTCAGAGGGTAGTGAATCTTTGACATTCTCAACCACAAAGGGCTATGGAGCTCAGGGCTCAGTCATTGAGTATATTCAAGACAGAGATTGATAGCTTTCTAGATATTATCAAGGCATGTGGGTACAGTGTGGGAAAATGGTGTTGACGGAGAAGATCAGCCATGATCTAGTTGGATGGTGGAGCAGGCTTGAGGGGCTGAATGGCCTACTCCTCCTATTTCCTTCCTTCCTATGGATAGATAACCTAGTGGATGTCACTAGCAGGAGGACCAAATTACTTTGGTGATCAGGTCTCACAATAAATTCAGCGAGGTGTCAACAATTAATGAACACTGACAGGCAGCTGGGCAGTTGGAAAGTGGAAGTTTGTGGGGAAATTTGGACAGATCCGCTGCAGAGTCTCATTTGGGGGATCATTGCAGAGCCACCAGCAGTGGCCGGGATGATTTTTGTGGTCAGGAGGAGTCCCACAAAAATGTATCATTTCATATTTTTTGGAATTATAGTGTATGCTCCATCCAGCGTATGAAAAAAATGTATATGGACCCTAAATTCATTATAGGACCCAAACTTCAATATCTTCACGAGGTGCTTGCTTGTTTCAGGCAGAGCACTGGCACTCTATTTTAAAGCCCCCTGCAATAATAGTGAGAAGTTCTATTTTGCAATTTTCATCTTTTTACCATCCCATCACTACAGTAGCAAGTTAAAAATGATTCTCATGCAAAATGTCCCATTTCTGTTGCATGACTGCCACTGCTACTGGGCTGCAGCTCATCATTTCTGACTCCCAGAGATCTGAATGAAGCCCCTATCAGTTTACTCTCCCACTCTATCAAAGCTTGAGGCAATGGTTAATCCCAGGTCCCCACAATCGTTGAGAGATGCTGGTGTCACAGGGTAAGGGCAATGGGGCTCAGCTGCAATGATCATTGGGGTGACCACACATTCCATAGTTGACTGTAGAGCATCAACAAAATGCATGACAATCTTTTATCATGGACTAATAGGCTCCACCATACTTATCCTACTTATCCTTGATTCTTCCTGGTAGACAGTTCAATAATTTAGTAATAGTCGGTGCACAGAAATCAACAATTTTTCTTTTAAATGCTGTGTCTGTGAAATCTGTACCTCTGTCATCTTCTGTTGTGAACAGTCCCTTGGTTATCTTTTCCATTGGACGTCTTTACCACCTTCACCTACTTCAGCTCACATGTGCTCAGTGAATCCTCCAGTGCAGTCCCACAGATTCACTAAGTTATTCACAATAACTATTGCTGTGCTGGTGCTTAGCCGAGTAAGAGTGATTGGTGATGCATTGTCATCAGAATTTACATCTCAATTGTCTAATTGACCTGGAAAACTGAGACATGGACAACATCTAGAATGCAGAGGGCAAACACTAGCAAACCACTAGCAGTGCTATAAGAACACAGGAACATAGTCGCAGGAATAGGCCCTTTGGCCCTTTGAGCCTGCTCAACCATTCAATAAGATCATGGCTGATCTGGTTGTGGTCTCAGCTCCACTTTCTTGTCTGCCCCCCATAACCCTTGACTCTCTTGCCTAACAAAAATTTGTCTAACTCTGCCTTGAGTAAATTCAAAGGCCCAGCCACCGCTACTTTCTGGGGAAGAGAATTCCGCACACCAACAACCCTTTGAGAGAAAAAGCTTCTCCTCATCTCTGTTTTAAAAGGCAGATCTCTTATTTTCAAACTATGTCACCTAATTTTAATCTCCCCCACAAGAGGAAACATCCTCCAGGTATCCATCCTATCATGTCCCCTCAGGATCTTAAATGTTTCAATAAGAGCACCTCTCATTCTTCTAAACTTCAATGTGTGTAGGCCTAACCTGTTCAACCTTTCTTCATAAGACAACCCCTGCATCCCAGGAATTAGTCAAATGTACCTTCTCTGAACTATTTCTAAATAGTTCAGAGAAGGTACTATTATTTTCTATAAGGTATACTATAAGGTATTATTTTCTAAAAATAAGGAGACCAAAACTGCATACAGTAATCCAGATGTGGTCTCACCAAGGTCCTGTACAGCTGTAGTAAAACTTCCCTACTTTTATATTCCATTCTCCTTGTTATAAACACCAACATTCCATTTGCCTTCCTAATCACTTGCTATACCCGCATACTAACTTTATGTGATTCATGTATCAGGACATCTAGATCCTTCTGTACCATCAAGTTCTGCAATCTTTCTCCATTTAACTAGTATACTCTTTTTTTATTCTTCTTGCCAAAGCGAATAAGTTCACATTTACCTATGTTATACTCCATCTGCCAAATTTTAGCCCACTCACTTAACCTGTCTATATCCCTAAGCTATGGAACATCGGGCTTCAAGGTTCAGGAGATTGTGAGTATATTACTCAAAAAGTTAAGTACAATACAGTATTTCAAACCTAGCTGTCTAAAAACCAGATTTGTCCAAAAACTGGACATTTTTAGAATGTGCCATGCAACAATTTTAACTGAGAAAAGTTTTTAAAAAGTTACCTGGACAATTTGGCTAGGCTCTGCATTTCACAGTATGGTGCCTGTCTAGTTATCCCCTTCATCTCTTGCGTGCTGATCTATTCCTGCACTCCGAGTGGCCCCTGATCCCACCTGACCTGAGCCGCCCATGGTCCGAACCACTTGACCCGAAACCTGTATAAAGCTAAGAGGAAGGGAAGATGCCAACAGATGTTCCATGCCTCCACCCGTGTCATCTCCATTCCAATGCCTGTATGCCTTCTTATGATGTCAACAGTGGTGACTTTCACAGGAGCAAGTGTTAGCACGTGGCGGGATCCTCTTCTGTGCTATTCAGCTCCCTTCTGTTACATGCAAGCTTCACATTCAAGAAGTGAACATGGATAAATGTGTGTCTTGGCCAAAGCTTTCAATCTTCATCATGTATAAGTGAACTTACCACATTGTGCATGATAGCAGGAAGAACAGCAAGGTTCAGTAAGAAACGTATTCATGAGTGAGCAGCAGTTTTTGAGGGTGTGAGTATAAGATCATAAGAAATAGGAGCAGGAATAAGCCATTTGGCCCATCAAGCCTGCTCTGCCATTTTATGCCACTTTCTTGCCTGTCCCCCATAACCCTTGACTCCCTTGTCAATGAAAAATCTGTCTAACTCAACCTTCAGTATATTCAAAGACCCAGCCTCCACTGCTCTCGGTGGAAGAGAATTCCAAAGACTCACAATTAAAGAAAAGAGATCCAATGAAGTCTTCTCTGCTGACTTACAGACAGTGCACCAAATGGAGAGAGAAGTATTGACAGGGTTAAGGCAAATGTTGGATCTAGTTGGGTTAGGTGCAAGTGTGAGAGATGTGCAGAAGACCCTTGCCTTGGCACTTCTGATGACCACCGAGTCACTTTCTGTACAGCAGCCAGATCCTGAAGATAATGCTGCTCAAATTGGCATATTGTGTCACTGCTCACCATACCCATTCACCAATTTCCCTTGGCAAATGCCACCATCCAAGGGGATGAGGACCTATTTTCTATTCTGAAATTCCTCCACCTGCTTCTCTGTGGCTGTACCTGAAAGAACTCAGGGCCCTACTGGAAATTTTCTTGCCTCCAGATATCCTTCTGTAGTTTCACAATATTGCTTCCCTACCTTGGTCACAAAATGCACATCCTAATTAAGCTGCTGCAGGCTCTTAAGGGCCTGTAGCATTGCCAACTTTCCTGCTTCCCAGTTGGTAAGCTGGCTATGGGGTGCACATTTCATGATGGCAGCTTGTCTCTGGAAAACTAGGGACAACCCGTAAATTAGCAAAGAAGTCCCATCAAGTCTTCTGGGAAACTAGTGCTCTCATTCTGCCTAGCTCCTGCCAGTTAAACCAAATTTAACACCATTGACTTCAAGGCTTCTGATGTGCAACAACATATACAATACATTAAAACAGGACATGTGTCAAAATACATTAAGCAACATTTAATGTTACTCTAATAAAGTATTCTTTTCAGAGTAGCCTCAAAGTAATGAAGTGCTTTCAGAAATGCTAAAGACTCCAATAATTAAAGGAATATTTATGAAATTAAATTAAAGTACATGAAGAAAATGCATTCCATCTTGCTAAATGTTTTTAAATAATTTGAAGAACAGCAGACCATGATGCGTTGAACGCTTGGGAGTTAATTGACTATTCCAGACTATTTTTGGCTCAGTGTGTTATGCAACTACTTTTGTTTTACTGTTCGTTTCCTTCACAAAGTATTGCATTATTTTAAAAAAGAGAATTAGGACTTTTAATCAGCAATAACATACAGAATGTAAAGTATTGCTAAGTGTTTTTGCCAAAGTAAACATGAGATGAGGTACCATTCCTACCTGAGCTACTTCTTCAAAATCGTCATGCCTCTTCTGGAGAGCACGGGCTCTATGAAGTGACTTTCCAACCCCAGTGTGTTTACTTAGAAATGCTTCTCCATGGTTTTCTATCCAGTCTAAAACCTTTAATTTAAAAAAAATGATAAGATACACCAGCAAAGCAACCAGCAGAAATAAATCATTGCAATTCATTAATGCTGCAATTTTTTTTACATATTAATGTTGGTTGATTAGGAAGATGTTTAATTAACTCATTAAGAACCCTGTAATTGGGGAAAAGTTATGATTTAGAATAATGATTTGTATGAAGCACCAACTAATTGACCCCCTTGAGAAATGAAATGTCAGGTTTGACAACCAAGTAGTTAGTATACTGTTCACTACATAGTAGGAAGAAAAGTATCTGGAGATTGTTGCCATATTGTCAGGTTCTTTTAACCATTTTACCCCTCTTTCAGCCAAATCTCATACATGAACCTATACTCTAAATTATTGACAGTGTTTCTAAATGCCCTGATATCTGGGTAAAACATTGTAACTAGGCCAATACAAAATGATAAAGATCCCTTTTTGATGACTTCAGATACTCTATCTGTCCCATGCTTCTATGAGATCCTCCTTGTCATTGAGAGGCAGCAGAGTAACATTAGCTCTTGACCTTATTTTAGGCTTTACATGTCAAGCAAATGTATTAAAAATATAAATGAACAAATAATGGCTGAAACATAAATATATATTTCTCATAGTTTTAAACATCACTGACTGCTCATATAGTGGAACATAATACTTTGCAACTACAGTGTTAATATTATCACCATAATTATATTTGGCATAGTTGTTTCATTAATCTTTGCTTCGCTAACTACAAAAGTTGCCTGTCTTAGTACACTTGGGCCAGAATTTTGTCATGGAGATGGAAGCTCGAGTCATGAAATCTCCCAACTTGACAGACCCGTGTGCATGGAAAGGACCCCCGAATGCTTGATTTTCACTCAGGGGTTGAGGTGGGGTTGAGTTGGGCCTGCTGCCCCGGAGGCAGTTTGGAGGTGGCTATGGGGGCAGGCAAGTGCCAACGTGGGCTGCTTAGAAGGCCTGTTTTGGTTCTCTGAGACTTTGGTTTAATTTTATAAAAGGCTGTTGGGCCCCCTAGCCCTCACGTCTGCACATACCCCTTATGCGCTCTCATGCCCCCATGCTACCTCATATTCCTATACCCCATGCCACCTCCATGCCGTCTCCATAGCTACTCACCCAGTTTGCACAATGGGCAGACCTTTGGAGCCATGTGGAGATGAAAAAAAAACCTCTAACAATCTAAGAGTGTACTCATTCATACACACTTGATACTGAAAATAACTCTTATTCATAAAACCCATTCAAAGATTTTAAATCCCCTCAGGTGCTCAGTCTGTTACAAAAACAAACTTCTATTCACTAACCACATCAAAGACAGTTAATTCTTTAACAGCTTCTTCAAACTGTCAATCAAAATGTGAACCAATCCCTTTGCTGAGATAAGTAGTTTGGGGGATTTTGAAACTCAGCCAAGCATTCATGATACACTCAGCTATAATAATAGCCTTGGGAAATGTCAATAATGAAGGCTATTAAAACTGCAGGAAAAAAATGAAAAAAAAAAGGGTTTATTTCTAAGCTACACTAGATGGCCTGTCAATCAATAAACTCCAGCGGGTGTTCTTTCCCCTAACTGACAGCTGCAGCCTTTTTTGATTTTTGAAGGGCTGGGGATTTAAATAACTTCAGATAATGACACTAAAACGGACCTTATCTGTCCTTCAAGAATGTTTATGCCTCCTCCATAAACTTGTAACACCTCCACTGTGGGTTAAGTCCCTCAGAACAGTGAAAATGGGGTCTGTTTGAACTCAGCACTAATTTCAAATGGCTCTGCTGCGTGATTCATGCCCATCCCTTTCCCCCTGCCAACAAAAATGGAAGCTGCTGGAAATGGGAGCGGGACATTTGAATCTATATCCTGCCCGCCATTGTCAAAGGCCTCCGGAGTTGGCCCCACTCCCTGAAAAGATGGCCCATAGTCTCCTCAAAGGTTCCAGTTGGATAACATCTTAAAGGTTTAAAACTAAACTCATTAATTTGAAAAGAGGAAGATTGATAAAGCTCTCCAAAACAGTAACTGCAGCTTCATGAATTTAAATGTCAGTCTGTTCAATTCTAAAAGCTGTCATTCAAGACACATATTTGAGTACATCACACAGCATACTTGTACTTGTATTAAGTGGTTTGGATTCCCCTTCAAGTAACTGTTAGAAGATCAACTGAACAATAGCCACAGAACTTTATCAAGTTGAGCATTATATCTGTGAGTGAAGTTTTTGTTAACGCCTTATATGACAGGAAAGCCAATACTAATCTACATCTTAGATAAAAACTTTTTTTATACTCATGATGGAGAAAGAAGGAGGCAGTGCAGAAATTAATGACATACAGATGGTAGCCTTAGGGCATGTATATAAAAAATAAATAGAAACAGAGCATAAGGGCTTAATTTGAATAGTCCAACAGATTTTTAGTAATGGATGTTGACAAAGAAGGAAATGCAGAGGGATGGTAAACATGAGCAGTCGATTGGAAAGAGGAATATTCTGCCTTCCAGACCTGTACTACCATAGAGATCATCAGGAAAGTGCCACATGTCAAGTCTCAACATTTTTGCAATCCATAGGGCACAAAGTAGACGATTTTTACACAAGAGTACACAAGAATTAAGAGCAGGGAGCCATTTGGCCCTTCAAGCCTGCTCTATCATTATTTGATAAGATCAAGGCTGGTCTGATTGTGGCCTCAACACCACTTTCCTGTTTGTCCCCCATAATCCTTGTGGGTGCAGGGTGGGGGATGCATGGTAGCACTTGGTTCTCTTTAGTTTTAGGAGGTTCAGGGACAGGTCAGAGCCCCAGCTTTTGATAGGCATTCAACAAGTGAGTATATGAAAAATGAGTGAGAGGCCAAGAATGGCCTGTACATCTTATGAAAATACCAGTGCTGGCTGTATGCCCATTATAAATGCAGGGTGAATTATAAACAATGCGAAAATTCCAGGAAGTCTTGGAGCAAAGCAATGTCAATGGAGACCTCTCATTGCCTCTTTTGTCCGCCCTGTGCATGGTGAATACTGATTCCCTAGGCACATAACAGAAGAAAAACTACCCTCCAGTGTTCCCTATACAAAATCCTAACTCCATTGTGTTGTCAAACTATAAAACATTTACTACAGGAAATACATGTTGCTTTTTGTCCACAGCTTATATATTTCAATACAATAGATTACTAAAGAGCAGGAGATGTTATATAGATCAACATGGCAGCCATTCTGTCCCAGTGACCTCCATAAACAGCAAGAGGGGAATGATCAGTTAATCTGCTTTAGTGGTGCGATTGGTTTAAGGGGAAATGTTGGGTTGGATACAAAAGAAAATTACATCTTATCTTGAAATAGTGCCATGGAACCTTTAACATCCACTTGAGGCAGCAGAATAGAAGAGACCTTGGTTTAATGCTTCATCCATAATTGGCACATTGGATAACGCAGCATTCCTTCAGTATTGCAATGGAGCATCAACCCAGATTTTTAATGGCGAGGATACTTTACTTTCTACTTTAGCTTACATACCAGTGTTCTATTTTGATATGTACAGGTTATCTAAATAAACTTTTTTTCTTAATAATTTCTTAATAATAAGGGCATGGAATGTATTAGTTAATCCCTTGCAAAACTGAATATCCAAACAATTAATTAGCATTACAGATCGAGTTTTCCTCTCAATTTCTTTTAACATTTTAATGGAATTTAAAGAGCATCATGTCTGAGTTCCGAGATGCATTGCAAAATTAACTAGCAAGTCATTTCATGATTGGATACTCTTTCGAGTTATCAACAGTCACAGATTGCAACTCTTTTTTTCGAGTACAATCACAGTTCTTGGTTTCCGGGAGTGGGACATGAACCCACAACCCTCTGATTCAAAGGAAAGGGTGCTATGAACTGAGCCACAGCTGACACCTCCCTTTCATGATTGGATATTGCACTATCCTTACACCCTTCCTAAGCCCCTTCAGTTTGTAAACCACCAACTTCTTGATTTCATTAATAAAATTACTATTAGGATCTTTTAAATATAAAACTGAAATCAGATGGCAATAAATTGAATGATAAGCACAACTTCAAACAAGATACCATGTTTAGTCACCTAAATAGTTTGGGCTTCATTAAGAAGAAATAGATTCACTTATTACAAATGCTTAGGGGGCAGTAGTTAATTGTAGCCATTAAAATCGTTCCAGATTCGATCTTTAGTATGTGCTGAGTTTGCTCATTTCAGCCAGAGTGGCAGAAAGGGCACTAAAATCATCCTCACTGGAGCAGGGAGGTCAGAATGAAATAGTTGGGGGCAAATCAGCCAGTGAACCCGCCACTTCTGATTGCTAAACTGTTGTCTCTTCTGGAAGGTGCATGTGTGGGGACAATGTATGATGCCTGGATCAAGCACAAAATAGTCTGCCTGTGTTCACCGCCTCAGAAAGATGGGGGAAAAAAGAGAGAAAATTGGGTAAAAGTTTAGAAAGCAATCAATGCTCACTTTAGAAAATAATATGAAATGAAGTCTGTTGACTATAGTGCCACTCAGTGGTTGTTTATGGATTACTTAGGGAAATGTTCCATTGGGTGATATTTTACTGCAACCAATTAGCACCAAAATCCTGTGAGCACTGTTTCAAGATAAAATTCAGTAAATTATTTCATTCCCACCTAAAAATAACACTGACAGGAATATTACCAAAAAATCCCCATCTGAAAAAAAATTCTGTTTAGAGAAATAAAAGAAATGATCACAATGGCAAGCATAAAGATCTAAATATTCATAAGTATACTTCTAATTTTTTATTTATCTCTGCAGCCCGAGGCTCTGCATTGTTATTATCTTTGTACTACAGTTAGTGTCAGTTGGTAGTGGGCTCAGGTATTGCTGAAATTAATCTGGATCCTGTAACTGCTTCTCTGGTAAATTGTTCATTGTTGGTGAGGTATTGTTGATGGCACAGGGCCTCGGAAAATTACACCCAGGCCTCTTGTGTATTACAAAAACAAAGACATTAAGGCCACCCCACCCGCACAAGGGCCATCTGCCACTAGCTTGCTTCCCTTAATGTCCCCATTAGCACATCTTTTAGATAATATCACCACCATCAACACCCCTTTATCCTTTTGTCTATGACATCTTTGGCAGTCTCTTCTTGGCCTCCACCTATCACTGGCCCTCTATCGAGCTCTCCTGTCCCACTCCCTTCTACTAACTTCTATTTCATCTCATTTCTATATGTCTTAGTTCTGATGAAGGGTCATACGGACTCGAAACGTCAACTGTATCCCTCTCTGCAGATGCTGTCAGACCTGCTAAGTTTTTCCAGGTATCTTTGTTTTTGTTCTAGATTTCCAGCATCCGCAGTACTTTGCTTTTATCTTTCCTCTTTTGTATTAGCTTAAGATTGTGATTTTCAAGTACAAAGGCATGAGATTATAATCCCATGTGAGTTCCCCAACCCTAGACCTAAATGCATCACTTTCTCTATTTTGTCTTCTATCTCCTCTCATTCCCTGTATGAGCTCACCTTGTTCATGAGATCCACCTTCTACTCCTTTGACCCTAGTCCTACTAAGTTGCTGATCATCCAGTGTCCCTTCCTGGCCCCCGTGCAAGTTGACATTATAATTGATTACCTCTTCTTAAGATACTGAACTCCTCCTTCCTTTTTAAAGTTACTGTCATCACCTCATCCTAAAAAAAAACACTTTTGATTCCTCTGTCCTTATTAACTACTGCCTTATCTTGAACTTCCATTCTCCTGTCCAAGGCTCTCAAACATGTTGTCACCTTCTGAGTCTATGCCTATTTTTAAGCACAAGTCTATTTTTGAATCTCTCCAATCCAGCTTCTATCCCTGTCATGGCACTGAAATGAACCTAATCAAAGTCACAAAAGACATCCTATATTCACTATCCTTCCTCATCCCTCTTGGCCTACTGCAGCCTTTGACATAATCAACTTGATTTTCCACAAAGGCCTCTCATCCATTGTCTAGCACAGAATGACTACCCTCACTTGGTTTCACTCTTACCTATCCTATCATCGCCAGAGCATCTCTAGAAATGGATTCCCTTATTACTACCCTTGCCCCTGTCTCCGTCCAGCTGCTGCCATGCTTTTGGCACCTTCAAATTCGACTATTTGAATGTTCCCCTGGTTGGTCTCCCATCCTCCGCCCTCCACAAACTTCAGTTCATCTAAAATTCTGCTGTTCATACTCTGACTCATACCAAGTCCCAATCAGTAATCACCCCTGTGCTGACTGACCTGTCAGTCCCTGGTTCCTCCAATAGCTCAAAAGTAAAATTTTCATCCTTGTGTTTATCGTTCCCCTCCTTATGAGCCTCTGAGAACTCCTGCAACTCCAGTCCCGAGTTCATCACCCACTCCCTCTGACCTCCCATCAGTGGCTATTCCTCTAGCCATCTAGGCATAGAACCATGGAATTCCATCTCTAAACCTCCCTGCCTTTCCATTTCCTTCTCCTCCTTTAAGACCCTTCTTGAAACCCACTCTTTGACCAAACCTTAGTTCATCCTCCTATTATCTGCCTCTTTGCTTGAGTCAATTTTTGTCTGATATTGTTTCTGTGTGTTGTAATATGCCTTTAAGGGACTGCAACATGACATCTCTAGAAACAAAGTGTGTCAAGCAATCCAGTTTAGCTTCACTTCGGCATAGAGCAGATCACAGCAGACACAGCTCTGCTGCTGATGTCTTCAAGCTTTCTATTCATGTATATATGTTACCACATGCCTAGTCTAACTAAATGAAACCACAATGTGTTTACACAATCCTTTATGAGTGATTGGTGCCTTGGTTTCATTATAAAAACACAACACTGATACATTTGGGAGTGTTTTCTATGTTAAAGGTGCTGTAGAAATGCAAGTTGTTGGTGTTGTTGCAGAAGTAAGAGATTGATTGCTCCACATTTTATAGCTGTCTCATTTCTTTTATATGTGGTAAAGTGAATGTGAGCACCAGTACTAGCACTCTATGGTTCAGTATTTGAATATAATATGCTGTGCTATTAGCTGTCATTGCATATCAATTTTATGCAACAAGTCCTGAAATTCTCTCATTCGTGCTATAAACGTCACATCTCAGTCAAGTAGCATATTTTTCTAATGACTTTATGTTGTGACTGTTGAGGAATTTTGAGCATGCAGTCTCAGTATTGTGGTCACTGATCAGATAAACTCAAAGGCTTAAGGACAGTTCTTGATTACTGTTTACGGAGTAACATACTTGCCAATCTCACATATGTATCCCATAAACCAATGTTGGCGACTGCTGATATCAATCTTGGTGGCACACTACTCTGAAAGAGTATGAAAGAGTTCAGCAAAGACATCTTCAAAATGGCAGCAAGTGCTTCTTTGAAAATCAACATAAATGTTGCAGTGTGGTATTGTAACAGGCTGCATGGGACCACGATGTGCTGCTTTGTGGAGAGCTGAGTGTTAGACTCATGCCTGTGATTTCCTACTCCCCTGCACTAAATTATAAATCTCAACCTTGCTGAGGTTCTGAAGCAGCAACAGAATACCAAACATTCTGAACAAGTAGTTCCCTCTGAAAATTCAATCACTATTTTGCATATCTTTATTATGTTGCTTTACTTCAGGATGGCAAACCACCAAATGTTTATTAAATATATTTAGAACAAAAAGAATTCTCCTGGAGTCAAATAATTTGGCACCTCATCTGAATTGAAGATTGTTTGAACCACCATCAGCAGCAGCCCTCAAAATCAGCTTTACCTTGACTTGATTACCTTCTAGGAAGCCTGCACACATCACTTGGAACAATGTGTACTCCACATGATTTCCTTCCGCTGCAGAAAAGGAGGAAAATGTTTTTCTCTGGTATACATTTCAACATCAAGACAATTAAGGCCGACATCCAAGAATGAATCATGCACCCACCCACCCCACACCTATCTTCCACTCCACTACCCACCCCCTCAACACACACACACACACACACACTGCATGTCTGCCTGCAGATCAGTCCATGTTCTGCAATGCTTATGATTCACAATTTTAAGTTCCATTAGTGAAATGTACCAGATGACAACAATGGTTTCTTGACATTTTTGTCCAATCTGAAAGTTATGTTTTGTATTCCACCTCAAATTACAAAAAACCACACACATTTTACAGTTCCTTGTGCACTCTTAATGATGATATCATTTAAAATTTTCTTTTTTAGCTCCAGTGAGTTATGCCACATACATGGTCACTGAAACAAAACAAAACAAATGAATTTGAGATCTAGTAAGTATTAGCAGCTGAACTTCAGGATCAGAAGTTTGATTATTTGCTGCCAATTTTACTTCCTATCCCCACACAAACTGCCAACAAAGGGTTGAGATAAATTTTTAAATGATCTGAAATTTAGTGCGCGATCAAATTCACTTTCAGATGGCCTATTTTGAATTACTTTAATGATAAAATTGTAAAAATAGTATTGTATATTTTAAACAAAGAAGTATAATTTCACACTGTCTTTTGGAAAATAACATATGCTGCTGATAAAAGGAATTTCCTGTTTGTCTCATAATAAAGGAGTAACTTTTCATTTACAGACTTTGAGGCTTTTTTGTTGTGTAACTTGAGGAGCTGGATTTTCATCTCAGCGTGAGGGCGCGTGCCCGACATGCACAAGCATGAAATACTGCGCAATTAGTTTGCAATAGTTATGAATGTCCCAACGTTATCACGTACTCGCGCGATATTTCGGTCAGCGGGAGTGCACAGGGTTTGGCAGCATGCCCACCAACAATCAAGAGGGCTGTTAAACCCATTAATAAATTACTTAAAGTGAATTTTTTCCTGCCCATCCAACCTTATGGTTGGTGGGTGGGCGAAAAGGCCAGTGGCCTTTGGATTTCTGAGGAAACCTCATCCATGGGCAGGTTTCCAATGTTAATAAAAAATTTTAAATCTAATTTTTAACATGTGTCTGGTCATGTGACAGAGGGGACATGTTTTTTAACACTTTAAAGTTCTTTACTTTTATTTTTTTATATCTTCATCTCCCTGAGGCAGCTCTGTGCCTCAGGGAGCTTTTCCAGCACACACCCATGCGCATGTGCGCACCTGAGCTCTTGTCCTCCTCCCCCCCACACAGGCAGCGCTGAGCACTGAAGCACACGTTTCATGCTGGGTGGGCCTTAATTGAACCACCAGCGTGAAATCACAGACAGGCCCCGATTGTGGGTGGCGGCTGGCTTCCTGACTGCTCCCGTCCGCCCCCGCCGATGAGTGCAAAATTCTGCCCAAGGAGTCAGCTGTTTCCAAATTTCTTTGGCAAACTCCCAGAAGTAGGACCATCTGACCGTACCACTGCAGCGTGGGGCTGCCCTCTGCTGACTGTTTGGCCATCTTTGGGAATTTAAACAGTGGATGTTGCCCCATTTCAAGCAATGCTGCATGCTGGTGTGACGAGCATCCAGTACTGCTAAAGTGGAAATGACAGAATGTGTGCTGTGTGACATCACCCCATCATCACCGTTAAGGAGCCGCATGCCCATATTTGGGTGGTAACATGTGACATTCAGCGGATGTTGTGTGGAAAGATCACTATGACCCTGAAAAGAGGCCAAGAACCAGTGGCATGGGTCCATTTCCAATTCTTCACTTTTGCCCTCCAACACTGCTTGAAAACTAAGGGTAAAAGTGAGAACGGTCCTGCCTAGCATGTGTTGCCACACAAATGCTTTCCCCAATAACCAACAAAACAGAAAATTAAAGGAATTATTATGTCAAAATTTTCTCTTATTGTTGAATGGAATGTCTGCATCCATCTTCCACAAAATCCTGCAGAATGATACCTGGCTTAAAAGCAAAGCTTCCCACCATAAAATTCTGCTTGAGAGGTACCATGTTATCATTTTTTTGTTCCTACTGGCATTACAATCTGCTGATTGTTAGGTTTCTATGTAAGGGTCAGGTTCAGTATGGCCTTGATTTGAATCTCCACCTTCATCTTCAATGAGCAGTAAAGGTTTAGGTGAAGAGTCAAAATCATAAAAACCTAGAACTTGCTTCCAAGTCGCCACCCTGGCTCTGGATGAGGCTCCTGCTAAAAGCCAGTTAAGATTCATGCTACAGACTTATGATATTATTGTCACCATGGTGTAATTTTAATGTCAACAGAGGGGGTAGTGCCATGCTATCTGCAGCAGCAACACAGCAGGAGCAGCCAAATGGCCAGTAGGCTCAGATAAGTTTTAAAATGTTTCCAGTCTTTGAACTCCTTGTGGGACAGGAGGAGCAGGAATGCTCTCCCCAGTTCCCTTAAGGATTCCAGGGGCATCCCCAACCCCTGCATTTCCCTAATCCTTGTGGAATCCTAGCACCGGCAGCTCCACAGTCTCTAAGCCCTGGCTTGCACTCCCACCACAAAGCCTGGGAATCCCTTTCACCCAAGACTGCTGGGGATCATTCACAAAGGCTGGGGGCAGATGAGGAGTTTCCTGCAATCAACAAAGGGAGCTCTGACTGAATCACTAGGGTCAGACAGGGAACAACTTCATACTGACCCAAGAAAGTAACTTCATGCAGACTGTCATATTACTCCTAAAGATAAAGCATAACAGCTTCTGGAGGATATTATCTGAGTTCACACACTCATCTAAGTTTTGGTTTCTACCGCAATTGGGCTGGAGGGACTCCCTTCTCATTTTTAACTTAGGTTTTTGACTTTAATTTGTGAACCAAAGGAAATGAAAGTGCCTTTTTGTGGAATATTCTTTGTTCCAGGCCTACTCAGGTTCCCTCCATCAGCCCTTTACCCGGTGCATTGATGACTATATTGGTGCTATATCTTACTCTCGGCCCGAATTGGAAAATTTCTTCAACTTGGCTTCCAGTTTTCAACCTTCCCTCACCTTCACATGGTCTATCTCTGACACTTCCCTTCCCTTCCTTGACTTCTCTGGCTCCATTTCTGGAGCTAGGCTATCAACAAATGATCATTATAAGCCTGTTCCGAAGAGTCATACTGGACTCAAAATGTTAACTCTGTTTCTCTCTCCAAGGATGCTATCAGACCTGCTGAGTTTTTCCAGCACTTCCTGTTTTTATTTAATTAAAACCCCACTAACTCCCACAGTGTCCTCGACAAAACTTCCTCACACCCATCTTCCTGTGGGTACTCTATTCCATTCTCCCAATTTCTCTCTCTCCATTGCAACTGTTTGGATGATGCAACCTTCCATACAACTGCTTCCGATATGTCTTCCTTTTTCCTCAACCGAGGATTCCCCACTCAACATTCCCGCCCCAGTGGTTTATAGGGCCCTCCACCATGTCCATTCTAATTCATAGACTTCTGCTGTCACCCCTTCCCCTCCCTCCCCAGAATAATGATACAGTTCTCCTTGTCCTTGCCTTCAACTCCAACAGGGTGCATATTCAACAAGTCATCCTCCACCAGGCTTCGTCTGTCTTCTATTTTTGATTTCTACTTTTCTACGGGAGTAAAATAGTGTGCGATGACGTCAGGCGAGTGTCCCGACGTCATCGCGCACTTTCGCGATATTTCGCTCAGTGACAGCAGTGGCACCCACCAACAATTTCGTGCGAGAGGCAGCAGTGCACCCACCAACAATTAAGAGGCCTATTAAGGCTCTGAATCAATTAATGAAATTGAATTTTTTGCTGCCCACCCAACTGTTCAGTTGGCAGACAGTCAAGTAGGCCAAGCAGCCTTTGCATTTTTTGCGAAACCTTATCCACGGGCAGGATTAGGGTTTGACTAGTGATTTAAAAAAAAGAAAAACTTATAAAACTAATTTTTAACATGTCCCTGCTCAAGTGACAGAGTCACATCAGGGGACATGTTTTCCTTATTTTTCAACTCTTCATTTGTAATGTTAAAGATCTTCAGCTCCCTGAGGCAGTTCTGTGCCTTCAGAGAGCTTTCACTGGTTGCACCCCCGTGTATGCACACACTTCAGCACGAGCGCTCCTCACGCCCCCACCCAGGCAGCACTGGGGCTCTGAGCACATCTTTCCTGCTGGCTGGCCGTTAATTGGCTCGCCTGCTGCACCCGCCCAACAAGGTATAAATCCTGCTCATAGTCTGGGTTAACCAAATCAGCACTAATGCTCTGGAGGAGAACTCCTGGCGTATGTAGGAGATGGGTTTTGGAGCAGTGCATTGAAGAGTCAACAAGGGATCGGGCTATTTTGGATTTAGTGTTGTATAATGAGAAAGGGCTAATTAATAACCTTGCTGTAAAGAAGCCTTTGGGAACTAGTGACCATTATATGATAGAATTTTGCATTAAGTCTGAATTCTGAAACTAGGGTCTTAAATCTGAACAATGGAAATTATGAAGGTATGAGGAGCAAGTTGGCTATGGCGGATTGGGAAAATAGACTAAGGGCAGAATCTTCGGCTCGGTGAGCAGTGGTGGGGCCCGCTCGCCGAGGCATAAAATGACATGGGGTGACGTCGGGCGTGCATCCCGACGTCACTGCATGTCGTTTAGATTTTCAGTTTGGCAGGTGTGCAGCCGACTCGGCTGCGTGCCCGCCAAACTGTCAATGGCCTATTAAGGCCTGTTAAAAAGCAATTAAGGCAATCAGCTGAGCTGCCCATCCAACCTTAAGGTTGGCGGGCAAGCGAAGAGCCCAGGTGGCCTTCGCATTTTTCATGGAAAATGGGCAGGATGAGGTTTCATGAATGATTTAAAATTTTCAGAAAAATTTTTATTAAAATTAATGCACATGTCCCAGCTCATGTGACAGTTTCACATGAGGGGACATGTCATAAAACATTTTTCAACACTATTAAACTGTTTAAACTTAAAACTAATCTCCCTGAGGCATCTCTGTGCCTCAGGGAGATTTCTGCACTCTTTGTGCGCATGCGTAAAAGAGCGCACTCCCAACTCAGGTAACCACCCCCCTCCGCCCGCACAGGGAACACATAGCGCTTCTGGGCGCACGTCACGCTGAGCAGGCCTTAATTGGCCACCCACGTAAAATGGCATCGCCTGGCCGATCGGCTGTGCGCCTGCCTTTGCCCGCCCCCGCACAACCCCGCCGACGGGGAGAAAATTCTCCCTTAAAAAAATTTGACAGTAGTCAGGCAAAGGCTAGTATTTAAAGAAATACCACACAGTCTACAACAGATATACATTCTTCTAAGGCATAAACACCCAAAGGGAAAGGTAAATCAACCATGGTTAATGAAAGAAGTTAAAGATTGCATAATGTTAAAGGAAATGGATGCCATAAAAAATGGTAAGCCTGAGAATAGGGGGCAATTTAGAACCCAGCAAAGGAGAAACAAGAAACTGATTAAGAAAGGGAAAATAAACTATGAATGTAAACTAGCGAGGACCATAAAGGCGGACTGTAAAAGCTCTTTAGGTATATGAAAAGGAAAAGATTAGTTAGAACAAATGTGGACCCAATACAGGTGGGCACAGGAGAAATTATACTGGAGAACAGGGAAATGGCAGAGAAACATTACTTTGCGTCTGTCTTCATGGAAGAAGATACAGGAAATCTCCCAGAAATACTAAGCGACCAAGGGACTTGTGAAACTAAAAGAAATTAGTATTAGTAAAGAGAGTAAAAGTTGACTGGATTGAAGGTTGATAAATCCCCCGGACCAGATGAGCTTCATCCCAGAGTGTTGAAGGAGGTGGCTAGAGAGATAGTGGATGCATTGGTGGTTGTCCTTCAAATTCTTTAGATTTTGGAAATGTTCCTGCAGACTGGAAAGTAGGAAATGGAACCCCACTATTTAAGGGGGGAAGAGGGAGAATGGAGAACAGACCTGTTAGTTTGACGTCAGTAGTAGGGAAACTGTTAGAATCTATTATTACGGATGTGATAACTGGACACTTAGAAAGGAATGGTAAAATTGGGCAGAGTCAACATGAATTTATGAAAGGGAAATCATGTTTGACAAACTTGTTGAGAGTTTTTTGAGGATGTTACTTGTAGCATAGCTAAAGGAGAACCAGTGGATGTGATGTATTTGGATTTTCAGAAGGCATTTGATAAGGTCCCACACAGGAGGTTAGTAAATAAAATCAGAGCACATGGGAATGGGGGAAACATACTAGTACGGATTGAGAATTGGTTATCAGACAGAAAGCAGAGAGTGGGAATAAACAGATCTTCTCAGGATGGCAGGCTGTTACTAGTGGGGCACCACAAGAATCAGTGCTAGGTCCACAGCTGTTCAGAGTCTATGTAAATGATTTGGATGTGGGGACCAATTGCAATATTTCCAAATTTGCTGATCACACCAAACTGGGTGGATGTAAGTTGTGAGGAGGATGCAAGGAGGCTTCAAGAGGACTTGGACAAGCTAAATGAATGGGCTAGAACATGGCAGATGGAATATAATGTGAATAAGTGTGAAGTTATTTACTTTGGCAGAAAAAACAAGAAGGCAGAGTATTTCTTCAATGGCGGGAGGCTGGGAAGTGCAGCCCTTGGGTGTCCTTGTTTATGAGTCATTAAAAGCTAGCATGCAGGTGCAGCAGGCAATTAGGAAGATAAACGGCACGTTGGCCTTCATCGAGAAGGGATTTGAGTACAGGAGTAAGGATGTCTTGCTGCAGTTATATAAAGCCTTCGAGAGACCTCACTTGGAGTATTGTGCACAGTCTTGGTCTCCTTATCTAAGGAAGGGTATACTTGCTATTGAAGAAGTACAAAAGAGGTTCACCAGATTAATCCCTGAGGTGGCGAGATTGTCTTATGAGGAGAGATTGAGGAGACTGGGTCCGTATTCTCTAGAGTTTCGAAGAATGAGGGCTGACCTCATTGAAACTTACAAAGTTCTTACTGGGCGGACGTGACAGGGTGGATATAGATAAAATGTTTCCCCTGAAGCCTGAGTCTAAAATCAGGGGACTCTCAAGATAAGGGATAGGCCATTTAAGACTGAGATGAGGAGGAATTTCTTCACTCAGAGGGTGGTGAATTTTTGGAGTTCTCTACTCCAAAGGGCGGTGGAAACATTGAGCATGTTCAAGACAGAAATCAATACATTTCTGGAGACCAGTGACATCAAGGGATATGGAGATAGTGCAGGAAAGTGGCTTTGAGGTAGACGATCAGCCTTGATCAAATTTAATGGCGGAGCAGGCTCACAGGCTGATTGGCCTACTCCTGATCCTATGTTCCTACTTTCTGGGGAAGAGAATTCCACACACCAACGACCCTTTGAGAGAAAAAAATTCTCCTCATTCCTGTCTTAAAAGGGAGACCTATTATTTTTAAACTATATCCCGTAGTTTTACATTCCCCTACAAAAGAAAACATCCTCCAGGTTTCTATCCTATTAAGTCCCCTCAGGATCTTATATGTTTCAATAAGATCACCTCTCATTCTTCTAAACTCCAATGGATATAGATCTAATCTGTTCAACCATTTTTCATAACACAACCACTTCATCCCAGGAATGAATCCAGTGAACCTTCCCTGAACTGCTTCTAAAGCAATTATATATTTTTTAAAATAAGGAGACCAAAACAGCACACATTACTCCAGATGTGGCCTCACCAAGGCTCTGTACAGCTGCAGTAAAACTTCACTACTTTTGTATTCCAATCCTCTTGCAATAAATGCTAACATTCCATTTGCCTTTCTAATTGATTGCTGTACCTGCATACTAACTTTATGGGCAGAATTTTTCAGTCGGGGTGCGAGGGCGGGCCTGACACGCCGACGTGTAAAATGACGCACAATGACGTCGGGTGTGCGTCCCGACGTCATCGCGCTGTCCCACGATAGTTCGGTCAGCGGACAAGCACCGGAGCCAGTTGTGCGTCCACCCCTGCCTGCCCCCGCCACCTGAAAAATTCAGACCATGTGATTCATGTACCAGAACACCTAGATCTCTCTGTACCACCATGTTCTGCAATCTTTCTCCATTTAACTAGTATACTCCTTTTCTATTCTTCCTGCCAAACTGAATAAATTCACATTTACCCATGTTATACTCCATCTGAAAAGTTTTTACCCACTCATTTAACTTGTCTATATCCCTTTGCAGACTCTCTACTTCCTGTTCACAACTTACTTTCCTACCTATCTTGGTGTCATCAGCAAATTTAGCTACCATACATTCAGTCCCTTCATCCAAGCCATTGATATGGAGTCTAAATTGTTGAGGACCCAGCACTGATCCCTATGGCACTTCACTAGTTACAGCTTGCCAATTCAAAAAAGACCCATTTATTCCACCTCTCTGCTTCCTGTTAGCCAAGCAATCCTTTATCCATGCTTATATGTTACCCCCTATATCACGTGCTCTTATCTTGTGTAGTAACCTTTGATGTGGTACCTTATCAAATGCCTTTTGGAAATCCGAGTACATCACATCTACCTGTGCTCCTTCATCCACCTTGAATGTTACTTTGTCAAAAAACTCTCCCAGTCCCTACAGTCCCAATACTCCCTCCCTTTCCTAAGGCAACTTTCCACGCAAGCACAGGAGATACACCTGCCATTTTAACGCCCCCCTTCACACTGTCCAAGGTCCTAAACACTCCTTCCAAATGAATCAGCAATTTACTTGTAATTCTTCCAATTTACTATACTGTATTCGCTGCTTATGATGTTGTCTCCTCTACATTAGGAGACCAAACGTAGACTGGATGATGACTTTGTGGAATACCTCCATTTACTCCACAATGTGACCCCAAATTCCCAGTTGCCCATCACTTTCATTCTCAAACTTGGTCCCACTCAGACTTTTCTGTCCTTGGCCTACTACAATGTTCCAATGAAGCTCAATGGAAGCATGAAAAGCAACACCTCATCTTTCGGCTAGGCACTTTACAGTCTTCAATATTGAGTTCAATTACTTAGATCATGACCTCTGCCCCATTTTTTTACTGGTTCAGTTTTCTCTTTCTCTCTTGTTTCCTTCACTTTGCATTCAAAGATCAGCTATCCTGCTTTTATACTTCCTCAAAACACATCTTTTGTTTCTTTACTTGTCTCATTACCACCCACTTTGGCCTTAAGTGCAATATAAAACATTTTGTCATGTAACCTCTCCTGCCCCCATCTTATCACAGACCTTCCCCTTTGTCTTCTCACCTTCAACTTTTCACTTGTTGAAAAGTTATTACATTTCTAACTACTGATGAAAGGTCACTGACCTGAAATATTAACTCTGTCTGGGATTACACAAGGAGGCAGTGCTTGCCCCTGTGCCCCCCATCGCCCCTGGCTGGAGAGTCGGAAGCAAGCCCACTTCCATTGGCCTTGGAAGCCACAACTCTAGTTTAAGTGGTTCAGGCAATTAGTTCTCTGAAATCGTGGCTTCCGCCTCTTTGAGGTAGGATGCCCCATGTCCAAGAACTGGCAGCCAATCAGAGAGCAAGCAGCTCTTCAGTTCCACAACACCACAGTCCCTAGACCAACAATCCTGGAGCAAGGGTGGAGTTCAGGTAAACAAGGTCAGGGTTCACCAGGGCCAAACATACAGGCCCTGATTGAGGTGGGGGTAGGCAGAGAGTGCTCACAAGGACAGGGAGAGTCTTCCCATGGAGGCAGGCTGCACTGTTGGAAAGCCCTCCATGGGCCATTAGGTACCCAATCAGGAGGGAATCCTCCCCCTCCCTCAGCTTGTAGGAGGATCTCCAGGTTTTATTGAGTGGTCTCCAGGTGACAAAGTGCTGCTGGTAAAATACCAGTGGCGGCAGGAAGAGGCACTTAAGTGGCCATTAATTGTCTACCTAAAAGCCGCAATTGGCCCGGGGGAGAGATGACTGACCCTCAACTTTCCTCACCCCTGACTTAAAGAAGGGGAGTCAAGAAGGCAATGGGCTTTCCATCCCATGCCTTCCTACCCAATTAAAAGGTGTTACCTCCTAACCCACTCAAGGGGTTGGGGTAGGGGTGGTGCATTAAAATCCATCTACTGTTCCTTGCTGCAATTTGGGTAGGAAAATTGTCCCCTGATCATCCTGGGTGGATATGACCTCCTGCTCAGAGCTTTTCTTCTCCCCCTCCTCCTCTTCCAGCAGTTTATCCTAATCTGCATATCCTCTGTTCATTCTCTAAATTATGCTGCATTCTAAAGGAACTGCTTACTAATGTAACCATATCTGAGAACAACTGATTTGTGCATAAGCCTTGAAATCAGCAAAGGCTCCATCAGCATTGGCCACACCACTTTCTATGGACTTTTACAAATTTAAACAATCTTAGAAAGTACTAAACATTTGTAAAATCAAAGCAGCAGCCTGAAGAAATCAACCAACGATGAACATGTGCGTTCACCGTGCGGGTTAAAAAAGGCATCAGTGAGAGCGTTGACCTCCAAAATGACCCTGGCATTAAATCAGTACTGCAAGCTGACTGATGCCATAATCTGTTTGCTCTGCATTCTTTCAGCAGATGTTCACCATGCAAGCTAATGCCCTCATCAATATGGCATCTGGTGTGATTCGTTTCACAAATGTGCATTTGCACGCCTACAGATATCATTTTAGAGATCTAAGGGCACAGGTAGTACCAAAAAATGGTTGCAAATAATCCCAATTTCTTGCCCAATTTCACTTCCAGGGAATTGTCAGTGTGACCTTTTATCAAGATGGGAGTCAAGTTCAGGTTTCCCAGCTGAGGTTCCAGTGCTTTAACATAATTGTATGCTTTATACTTATCTATACAAATAAAGAAAAATCTGAATTACGAGAGGAATAGGCTCTCTTCCCCATAGGTCATTGCAAACATAGCCACAAGGTGGTGCTCCTTGGATATATATTTTTAGATGCATTCATTCATTCCTTAATCTAAAAAGGCAGAGCAGAAACCCTATGAAACATGATACTCTTGCAGATAAACCTGAAAAACTACCATATAACAAATATCATTGTTCTATTCATAAAAAATTGTTAATCTTATAAAATGTGCTAATTCTGCTACATTTTACTTCTCCAATTATGTTACTTCTTTGCGTCCAAAAGCAAGGACACTGGAAAACCCTGCCACTGCCTCCTTTGATTTTCCTACACTTTCCCTCCCTAATAGTTCTAAGCTCTCTTTTGATATCAAACCCTTCACATTCTCTGCTGCTTCTCCCCACCTTCCCCTCAACACCCAACATAAATCTGGTTGGTGAAGCCTATTAGTTGTTATCCCACCCAATTCCCGACCACTTAACTTCACTTCCTCAGCTCAGCCTTTCTCTTTAAAACTCAGAAGCACATCATTATTTCAAAGTTATTCCATCACCTCCCATGCCATTTGTGATTTATGACATTCCCATCTGGTTTTCATACCAGTCATGGCATAGATAATGTACAGGTCAAAATTACAAAAGAGATAGGCCCTGATATTTACTGGGGTAGTGTTTCGGAGGGGGTGGGGGGGGTGGGGCGGGAGGGAGGGGGGTGGGGGGGGTGTCCAGGTTTCCCCGAACATTGTGGAGTTTTAACTCCATGGTGCACATGTGTTTACAGAAAACAGTTTCTCCAGGAGGACCTAGAGGCAGTCATTAGCATCCAGAAGAGTAGGCAAAAGAGGGCCTGGAGGCAGCAAGTAGCACCTAGAAGAGTGGGCAAAAAAAGGACCCAGAGGCAGTCAGCAGCATCTAGAAGAGCTATCCAATCCAGTCTAGTCTGTGGCTCCAGAGAAATCAAAGTGTGACATCACAAAAAAACAGATAAGTGATTAGTTGGTCGATATTTTGCTCATTTATCTTTAAACCTCGTGTAATTTATTAGTAATTGTAAGATTTTATGAGCTATGGTAAGGTTTACTAGCAAGTAAAGGTTATTGGGAGTAGCGGTGTTTGTTAATTAAGTTATTTTTCTTAATTTATATTAATACATAATAAAGATGGCAGGGCAGGGTTGCAACTGCAGAATGTGGGTATCCCTGGATGCTGGTGCGATCCAGGGCAAACACATCTGTAGTAAGTGTCTGAGGCTTGAGGAGCTTCAGCTCAGAGTCATTGAACTAGAGGCCGAGCTGCAGACATCATGACACATCAGGAAGGGGGAATATTACCTGGACATTTTGTACCAGGAGGCAATCAAACCCCTTAGGATAGAGTGTTCTGATTTGGTCAGTGGTCAGGGGCAGGACGGTGTGACTGTGAGTGAGACAGCTAAGGGGCCCCATAAGGTAGAAGTGGAGGAGCCTCAGCCTTTGCAATTGTCCAACAAGTTTGAGGTGCTTGCACTCTTTATGGATGAAAGTGGGGGCTGCGGGATGGATGAGCGAACTGACAATGGCACCATGGTACAGGAGGCCATTTGAGTGGGGGAAGTTAATAGGAATGTAGTGTTGGTAGGGGACAGTATAATCATAGATAATGTAAACAGGGTTTACAGCATGGAAAGATGTCCACGCCGGTCATCAAGCCCCTATCTATTCTAATCCCAATTTCCAGCATTTAGCCTTATATGTTATGGCGTTTCACATGTTCATCCAAATACTTCTTAAATTTTATAAGGGTTCCCGCCTCTACCACCCTTTCATGGGCATAGATATAGTTCTCTGTAGTCAGGAGAGTCCAGAAGGCTGTGTTGCCTGCTCAGTGCCAGGGTTCAAGATAACTACTCTCAGCTCATGGGGAGGCAATGGCGTAGCGGTATTGTCGCTAGACTAATAATCCAGGGACCCAGGGTTCTGGGGTCCTGGGTTTGAATCCTGCCACG
The DNA here is from genome assembly GCF_964194155.1 of Cetorhinus maximus. Classification (NCBI taxonomy): domain Eukaryota; kingdom Metazoa; phylum Chordata; class Chondrichthyes; order Lamniformes; family Cetorhinidae; genus Cetorhinus; species Cetorhinus maximus. Next base: position 67,009,282 of record NC_135889.1, read on the forward strand.
GCAGATGGTGAAATTTGAATTCAATAAAAATAAAAGTCCAATGATGACCTTGAAACCATTGTTGATTGTTGTAAAAACCCTGATTCACTAATGTCCTTTAGGGAAGAAAATCTGCTGTCCTTACCTGGTCTTACAGCAATGTGGTTGACTCTTAACTGCCCCCTGAATAAAGGGAATTAGGGATGGGCAATAAATGCTGGTCTAGTCAGTGATGCCCACATCCCATGAATGAATAAAAAAATAGCTGGAGATGAACTTGAAACGGAGAGGGTGAATCCAGTGGTCATGGTCCACATAGGTACCAAAAACACATGAAGGACTATGAAAGAGGAAGTATGAGCAGCTAGGGACTAAATTAAAAAGCAGAACCTCAAAGGTATTAATCTCTAGATTATTACCTGAGCTACAAGTAAATTGACATAGGGTAAATAAGGTTATGCGTGGCTCAAAGATTGGTGTGGGAGAACTGGATTCATGGGCACTTGCACCAGTGCTTCACCTGAACCATGCTGGGACCAGTGTTCTGGCGAGTCTTATAAATAGGGCAGTAGAGAAGGCTTTAAACTAAATAGTTGGGGCATAGGATCAAACATGGGAAGATGTGATCAATTAAAGAAAGAAAACAAGGCAAAGAGCAAGGTAGTAGAAGAGGAATGATAATAAGAGTGTGGCAGGAAGGGACAGAGTATACAAACTTAAGAGTGCACCAGCAGATAAGGCCAGAGATTGCAAAAGAAAGAATTAAAGGCTCTGTATCTGAATACACATAACATTCTTAACGAAACAGATGAATTGACAGTTCAAATAGAAATTAATATGTATGATCTGACAGCCATTTTAGAGACATGGCTGAAGGTGACAAAGGCTGGGATCTGAATATTCAAGGATACATGACATTTCAGAAGGACAGGAAGCTAGGAAAAGGTGGAATGTTAACTCTGTAAATTAAGGATGACATTAGTACAATTGAGACAGGTGATTTTAGTTTTAAAGATCAAGATGTAGAATCAGTTGGGTAGAGATAAGAAAAAATAATGGTAGGAAGTCACTTGTAGGGGTAATTTATAGGCCCCCTTATGGTAACCACACTGTAGGGTGGAGTAGACAGGAAAAAATAATGGGGACTTATGGGAAAGGTATAGCAATAATCATGGGTAATTATAATCTACGTATAGATTGCATGAATCAGATTGGCAAAGGTAGCCTGGGAGATGACTTCAAGTGTTTTCAGGAAAATTTCTTACAGCAGCACGTACTAGAACCAACCAAAGAGCAAGCTATTCTAGATCTGGTAATGTGCAATGTGACAGGATTAATTAATAACCTCATAATAAAGGTGCCTCTAAGTAGTAGAGATCATAACATGAAGCTAGCTAGAAATATAAAAATAGATAGTAAGAGTTTCTACAGGTATTTAAAAAGGAAAAGAATAAGTAAAGTGAACATTGGTTCTCTAGAGAGAGAGTCTGGGGAATTTATAATGGAAAATAAGAAAATGGCAGATGAATTGAACAGATATTTTGCATCTGTCTTCACTGTACAAGATGCAAATAACATCCCAGAAATAAATGTACATCAGAAAGTGAAAGGGAGGGAGGAACTTAAAGCAATTACAATCACCAGGGAAACAGTACTGAGAAAATTATTAAAACTAAATGCTGACAAGTCCCCAGGTCCTGATGGACTTCATCCTAGGGTCTTAAAAGAAGTAGCTGCTGAGATAGTAGGTGCATTGGTTTTAATTTTCCAAAATTCCCTAGATTCTGGAAAGGTCCTATCAGATTGGAAAATAGTGAATGTAACTCCTCTATTCAAGATAGGAGGGAGACAGGTAACTGGAAACTACAGGCCAGTTAGCTTAACATCTTTCATAGGGAAAATGCTGGACTATTACGAAGGAGGTTATAGCGAGGCACATAGAAAATCTCAATGCAATCAGGCAGAGTCAATATGATTTTATGAAAGATAAATCATGTTTGACTAACTTATTAGAGTTCTTTGAGGAAGTTACGAGCAACGTGGATAAAGGGGAACCCATGGTTGTGATGTACTTAGATTTCCAGAAGATATTTGGCAAGGCGCCACATCAAAAGTTACTGTGCAAAATAAGAGTTTATGGTGTAGGGGGTAACATACTAGCATGGATAGAGGATTAGTTAGTTAACAGGTAACAGAGAGTAGGCATAAATGGGTCATTTTCGGGTTAGCAAGATGTAATGAGTGGAGTGCCACAGGTGATCAGTGCTGGGTCTCAAATACTTACAATCTATATTCATGACTTGGGTGATGTATGGCTGCTAAACTTGCTGATGATACAGAGATAGTTGATGACACAAGGATAGGTAGGAAAGTAAGTTGTGAAGAGGGCATAAGAAGTTTGCAAAGGCATATAGATAGAATTTGGCAGATGGAGTACAATATGACAAAATGTGAACTTGTCCATTTTGGCAGGAAGTATAAAAAGGCAGCATATTATTTAAATGGGGAGAGACTGAAGAACTGAGGTAGAGTTCCAAACCCCACCTGCACATGTTACCTTGTTGGGAGCTGCCCTGAGCCAATCTTCAGGCCTCAATCTGATCAGCTGAATTTATACACCTGTTTTCATACCCCATAAGCACTATACTGCCTCCAACTCCAACCCCATAGGCACTATACTGCCTCCAACTGTTTCTCCTCCACTGGCTGTAAATTCACCTTTGGTGTACCCTAGCAGTTTACCCTTGATTCACTCTTCAATTTCGACAGGATATGCCCTTATGTCACCATCATCCAGAAGCATTGGATCAACTTTCACATCAATGCTGATGATATTCAGTTCTAGCTGTCTGCCCCTTTTGCTGACCCAAAAGCAGCTTATCTAAATCAAGACCCGGATCAGCCAAAGATTTTCCCCTTCTCAAGTTCAATAAAAGTGAAATCAGCCTGCCTGGCTGTATTTTTGTGCCCCTGGCCTTGCTTCTACTGACCTCTACAATTCTCACCTCTTCCCTCTATCCTTCCAATTCTGTCATCACCTCAAAAGTCAACTTTTCTAATGCTTCTTAGCTGTCCTTCCTACCTCAAGTCTTCACAGGTTTCAACTTGCTTAAAACACTGTTGTCCACATCCTCATCTGTTCTAAACTCCACAATCTCCTTTCTCCAACCTACATTTACTCCTCATATTCAGTGAGTTGAATTTTAATCTCCATCCTTACTTTCACATTTCTCAATCTCCTCAGCTCATTATACCTTACTTTAGTTATATCCTCCAATCTTACATCCCTGCACCTTTCGATTCTCTAATACCAGGCCAGGCTTCTTGTCCCCTATTTATTCTACTATAATCTGCTTGCTTATTCATTCCACTTCTGTTCTCTGGAAGTCACAACTCGCATTGTCTAGTTCCATCCACCTTGCCAACTCCTACTTTGCTTTCAAAGACCTCCTTCTTTTCATCAGCCCTTTAGTTGTTTTTCCCTTTTCCCCTCCTGCTTATCATTCACTATTCCCTCCCGGCATTGAGCTGTGTTCCTGCAAATGAGGAGAAAATACTGGATAAGTACAAGTTTTGATGATACCCTCATTGAAATGTTAAGCATACAAATATGTAGAATGTAGTATAAAGAGTGCTTTGTGTATTTTCATCCAAATTAAAATTCATGTTGAAGCGATTGCAGAAGATAGCTGGAATGCAACATGGTATAAAAGAAAATGTTACCAACTGAGGACAAATAATGAATGGCAGTTATAAATAGTTACAACCTTCCTTACAGCTATCAAAGACAGGAACAGCCTGACCTAAAAAAAAATTCAGGCAACCACTGAAAAAGGTTTGAAAAGATTATGTTCAGAATTGTTTCCACACTTATTGGTCGATTGTATTTCTATTGCATGTCCTATATGTATAAATTGAATAGCTTTAAAGCAGCAACCCAACACACATATTGCACTAAAAACAGAAAATGCTGGAAAAACTCAGATAGATGCTGCCAGACCTGCTGAGTTTTCCCAACATTTTCTGTTTTTATTTCAGATTTCTAGCATCCATAGTATTTTGATTTTATTTTACTGGCACATACTGTATTCTCTTTTTCTCTAACAATTGACCTAGTAGCTTTTCCCAACATCAAATAGATTAACTTAAAAATAAGAATTTGTGAATGAAGTTTAACAGCAAATGATTTCTGAAACCAGTGAGAGTATATTTTCGGAGCTCTGAATGCTATGATTTATTCATTCTGCTATTTGGAAGTTCATGGTTCACCCTTCATGATGTCTGAAGCCATCAGATCAATGGATATTTATTTTATAAATTCTAATTTATGCAAAAAGGCTTAATCCCCATGGACTAACAGTATCAGGCAATATATTTTACAAAATTGACCAAGATATTAAATTGAAATTGCTTTTCTATTCATGTTATATTAAATACTACAGTCCCAACTTCAGTAGTTCATAAACATTTGTCTGTGTCAATAGTGGCTATATTAACCAGTAAAACAGCCAAAGTGAAAATTGTTAAATTGCTACCGCAAGAAAGTGCTTTGCAATGATTTAAGGACAATAACGAAGTAATTATTTTATATCATATAGATTAGAAAGGAATCTTGTTTAATGGCAGTGTAGAAAATCCTTGTTCACCAAAACCCTGCTGAAACCATGTGGACAAGCATAAGCCCACATTAAAGGCCACAGATATTACACTTTGTTGGTCTTTCTACTCTTTTGTCCATGCTGTTCTGCCAGCCTTTTATGTTACATCACAGGTGCTCTTTAGCAGCAGGCTGGCTAATTAAATAAAATCCTCATTGCATTCCTCAGTTAGTCCATATGGTGATAAGAGAAGTTTACACAGTATGCTTAGAATGTGACAATTTTGTCCTGATGGCACCTACACTTTACGTGCTCTGTTTTGGCTGGCTAACTGGATTCCCTGTCAGCAAAAATTGGCTTATGGATGTCCTGGAGAAAATTATTAAATCTTGGATTGAATAAGAGTCAGTGTTTGGATTGATAACTGAAAAACAAATTTTACATTTAGACCACTGTATATGCCATGCACTCCAGTGAATATTAATGATTTTTGAGCAGCTTTCCTTAACAATTCCAGGGGAATGATAACAGTATAAAATCATTCGCCTGCTGTTTAGTAGTTCCTGGAGGCTCTAGGATCCAAGGATCCCCTTCAAGGAACAAGTAGGACTTCCCCTTATATGCTTAAGCAAGTTCTGGGCACCAGGGACAAGACATTCCTTGTGCTCAATGTTGTTTGGACACCCATTCTCCCTTGAATCACAATTTCTGTTGGATGAAAAGCAGCTAGGCCCGGTGTATTTGGCCCTCTCCTAAATTCTGCCTTTCCACAACAGACCCTTGGAATTTTGGGACCTAGCAGCACAATAATTTAAAACCTAAATTATATACTGGCAATACTATTCACTGGTATTATTTAGCATGGCTACTAAATTGTTAAAACTCATTCTGGGGCTGTAGTACAGTGACAATATGCCTTTGGTCTCTCACAGGTTGTATAATTCTGTAATTACTGCTTTCATTACTGCTAAACCAGTACCATTAATTTGCTGGATTAACTGCAGCAGTTCTTCATTCACAAGTTTTCCATAAAATTAAATGTTATTTTTAACAGGAATTTCTTAAGAAGAGTGTCCAAAAAGTTTCAGTGAAAGGACACAATGCATAAAATAGTCAGATCAAGATAGTAATTGCATTATTAAGAATTCTGAAAACAATTGTCTCTTGTTTCTATAAAATGCTTCATTAATTTCATCTGTTAATGTTTTATTACAAAGGTTTTAATGCCATGGACCAGTCGGAATCTGAGAAGATAAATTTGTCTTTGAAATCCTTTGTCTTGAATAATTTATGAAATGAGCTAATATTATCTTCTATTTTCAGGTGATGAATTTCTTATTTTTTCTGTCAAGTGTTAACATGGATACTGAAATTCAACTACTGCAAGCATGCCTGATTTGTCAATTTATAGTTGACAAAGGCAAAAACAAAACACTAAACTTTCAAACATGCATGCATTCCTTAAACACTGGCCCTGAATTTTTTTATGGTTGTCCTGATCTCCTGTTGTAACTTGCAACAGGAAATCAGCAGGGAAACATAATTTATGCTTTTATCAGGGAGTTTCACACCATCTCCCAGCAGACAGCCACCATCAGACTATTCCAGTCAGTTATATACACTGGATACAGCAACTACAAAATCCAAGTTGTGTGATGAATCACAGGGTTTCCAAACAAAATGAAAACTTTATTAGTTTTGTTTGAGCCACAAAGGTATCCAATTTTAACACAAAATATTAATTTTCAAATAAATCTGATAAATAAAGAAAAATGAAAAACTTTGCATTTATATAGCACCTTTAATGACCTTAGGTGTACAAAGCACTTTTCAGGGTGCGAAGTGCCTTTAAAGTGTAGTCACAGTTGTAAAGAAAGCCAGATAGCAGCCAATTTGGAAACAGCAAGGTACTATAAACAGCAATTGAATAATTATCTAAATAACCGTTTTAGATGTTTGAATGATAAATATTTGAAGGACACTGGGTCATTTTTAATTTTTAATTTTAACAACCCACACAACCTCCCATTCCCCGACTGCCATTATGTTTAGATGTAATTGGGCTGATGTAATCTCCACCATCAACTAAAAGGCCCCTAACTCAGCAGCTTGCAGATGTGATTAAATTATATGCTTTTCATTTGAGCGCCATGCCCAGCCAGAAAGTAGTCCAGTCCCAGGCTATCCTTGATCCATGTTAATGGCCTAGGATAGGAAATATTGGTGCTCCTGGGCCTAGACAGAAAAAGTGTACTCCAGGTGCACAGCTCATGTCCAATTCTGGAACAGAGATGGGAATGGGGCCAGGAAAATCAGTTAAATTATTTTTTGTCAGCTAGCTGTCTGATACCCACGGAAACAAAATAACTTAAGAGTCTCCAACAAATACGCAAAAGTATTTCTCTCCATATGACATGGGCCAGAATTTTGCCCTTGATGGGCGGGCCCGACCAATTCGGCAGCCGATTGCTGCCGCTGAAACGGGCTGCGCCACTATTTTCCGCAGGCGGGCCTTAGGGTTAGCGACTCCCATGGAGAACAGGAAAATAGTCACGGAGGTGGGCGTGCTCAGACCGCCGGTTCCAATGGGGAACCAGCAGTCTGTATAAAGAGTGCCCAGGCAGCCTGCTTGAGGCAGTGCACCATGGCCATTTGGGGAGAGAGAGAGGCAGCTGTGACAGGACAGGAGCATGAGCAGGAGGAGGGGGGCAGGCTGCAGGAGAGGCCAGTGTGCCCCTCGCTTCTCCGATGCATGCCTTGCTGTCCTCCTCCAAGAGGTGTCCAGCTGTCGGGATATATTGTATCTGGATGATGGGAGGAGGAGGGCCCCCCATGTCACCAAGCAGGCGTGGGAGGAGGTTGGTGACGGTGTAAGCGCCCATGATGATGTGCGGTGCACAGGCACACAGTGCCGCAAGAGATTCAATGATTTGCTGCGCTCTGGAATGGTAAGTACCATGTTGGCCTTGGCCGTTTGACCCTGAAGGTAGCCTTAGCCTTTGAGCCCCCCTGCCCCCACGTCTTGCTGTCGTTACTGCATTGGGCATTTGGCGCACGCTGGGTGGGCAAATGGGTACTGACCATGCTTACATCAGCTTTAGCAGTTGAGGAGAAGATGGGTTCTTCCTCACAGCATATGTTGGTGTTTGTCGCATTTGAGTGGTCTGAGGACAACCTGCAGGGGAGGCAGCTAGACACATACTCAGAACTCCAACACATGTCACATTGATGGTGATGAGATGGTGGAAGGGGAGCCTCAAGGTATCGTGGCCAAGTGCCATCTGCTGGCCTCGGTGCCGCACCTAGTTGCGCCTCCTTGCCATGGGCGCTAAGACCCGTGTGCTATTCAAAGTGAGGGACGCCGAATGTTTCCATGGTGGCCGTTGGGGGAGGGGTTTGCGACCAGCCATACTATCTTCTGGGGACTGATCACCAGTAATGTGGACAGGAGCCGCTGGAGGCCTCAGATGGGTCACTGTGGTTGGGGTGCGGCGTGTGCGTGCAGAGTACATGAGCGATCAGCCCCAATAAATCCTCTTCTCTCTTCTGCAGGCAAAAACTGAACACAATCAGTGGGAGCGCCAGAGGACTGGAGGTGGGCACGCCCTGCTCCAGTGCCTCACTACCTTTGAGGAGCAGGCCATGGAGCTGGGGAGGAGGCAGGCAGCCGGGGCGGCAGGTGGCGGCGAGGCTGGGGTCCAGCGGCCAGGTATTTGACGTCCACAGTCCCATCCACTCTGTCTGCCCACCATCCAAACCACTGATGGCTGCTGCAATCGTTAATGCTGCAACATTGCTCATTCACAGTCTGAGACACTCTGACGTGTGGGTCATATACAAAGGTCCCTCGTCCCCTTGAGGAATCGCGTCTCCACCACCTTCCAAAGTCACCTTATCCCATTTGTGACCATATCCCCATGGCCTAACATGCCATGGCATCGTTGCTGCACAGCCAGAGACTTATTGCATCTTAGGGGGGGTTGGAACCTCCACCACTCTTTCAGCCAGTGCACCCCACATTACTCTGTCCAAAAGGTCTTCAGCACCTCAGCTGTGAACCTCATGGCACTCAACTTAAATAAATGCTACCACGTTATTCATCCCTGCGCCAAGGGGAAATGTTGCCTTCTACTCACACATTCTATGCCCCTCCTAACGGTATGAAGGTCAATAATGTGACCTGTCAATCTCCTGTGATCCATGGCAAATGTCGCAAGTGTTTGCGATGTTTCCTCAGCACCGCAACTATCCAGGCCAGCATGCATCCAGGTCAGGTACCTCTGCACTCTCCCCACTTCAATGGTACATAACATTCCATGTGGCATTCCTGACACCATCTGACCAGCCTGTCTGGATGCGCGTCTAATGTTTGGGACTCCTCTTGACTCTTTTCCACCCCACCAATGTTCATCTCCTTAGGGTCTTGAAGGGTGAACGACTTATGAGGCTGGGAGGGAAAGGGATGAAAGGTTTAACTGACTATACGCTAACTGATGCACTGTCCTTGTTGTTAATTTCAGCATCACCACCACATGGCTGCGTCCAAAGACACCGCAGCACCTCCCTCCACACCTGAGACCCAAGACGTGCAACTTGCGGCACATCATTTCAGCCAGCCAGGCACCAGCGCAGACACAAACACCTCAGTGGGGAATTTACCGTCGGCTAGTGTCCCAGGTCACAGTGGAGAGGGCACTTCACAATCGCTGTAGGAGATGGTAAGAACAGAGAATGCCGATGGCGCCAGCAGCCGGAGGGCTGCAGGGGACGAGGCACATGCTGAGTCCGGCACTGATGACGTGCCTCTGGAGTTGTTACTAATGCAGCAGCTGCAGGACAAGCAGCAGGAATTGCGTTTTCATCTGGCAGGGTTGCATGAGGGTATGCTTCAGTTAGTCTCTGCGATGGAGGAGTCCAGGCAGAGTGCACGTGAAGGCATGAACCTCAGGGCAGAGCTTCAGGCTTCCTCCACTGAGGGATTGGTGACTCTCATGGAAAGGGGGTTCGATTGGATGGAGAATCTTCTGATTGGGTTACGCTCTGACCTGCAAGCCCTCACAGCAGTACTGGCCACGGGTGGTCATTCCCAATTTGGGAGATGTTGTGGGCACCAAGCGTCAGCGCTCGGTGCCCATCCATCTGTGGTGAGCAGGGAGGTCCAATGGGACCTCACCTTGGCGCAGCAGCTGCCTGTCGTCGCTGCGAGCTCCTCTCAGGGTGCTCCAGATGAGGGCAGCAGCTCCTCCGCCCCTCTGCCAGTCAACATTGCTTCCGTTGAGGCTGTGACAACTGGGGAGGTGCCAATTGTGGAACTGGCCACTCCCTCCCAGGCAGGGCCATCACAGGCTCCATGAGCCAGAGGACACCCGCCAAGGTCATCGACGCCAACAGGACAGCAGTCAGCAGGCTGTCTCACAAGCCACTCTGAGCGATGTCACCTAGATGTAGCATCCGCAAATGAAAGCATAAGGCACGTTAGGCACTCCGCGGGTATGTCACTGGTGATTTTGTGTTGGCCCTAGATTAGGGAAAAAATAATTATGTATGTCAGAGCGATGTTTGTGTTTTATGTTGGACTGAATAAAGTCCACTTTTCTGCCCGTGGCTGAGGGTGTTTCCTTTGTGCTGCATTTGTCTTCTTCACAGACATATCATGAGTGTTTGAGTGGACATTGATGTTTCTGTACTAAGCCCTTAGTTGCAGCTGATAAGGTGGAAGATGTAGCACCTAAGTGCCATGTGTGGAAGCGCCAGGCAATGCTGTTCCTGCTGATCCACGTGTGTGGAGCTAGCTGAAGGTTCACTGGATTAAATTGTCCCGGGTGTCCCTGCGTCCTTGGTGTAATAGCAGGTCGGCATGTTGTCCCACATCATCGCCCTGTGCTTCCTCATCCTCTGGGCCACCGCTGGAGTCATCATGCGCAGCCTCATCCAGTGTGTCGAGGTCTTCATCGTTAACTGCATCTCCCCTTTCCAGCACAAGATTGTGCAGAGCGCAGCATGCTACCACTATCAGAGAGACGTGATCTGGGGAGTACTGGAGTGCGCCCCCTGAGCGGTCCAGGTAGCGGAAGCGCATCTTGAGAAGACCGATGGCTCTCTCCACCATAGCTCTTGTGGTGTTTATTGTACCGCAGCTCAGCTTCTGTTCTTGGATGGCAGAGTGGCGTCATGAGCCACCTGTGGAGGGGATAACCCTTGTCACCCAGCAGCCAACCATCCAGCCGAGCCAGAGCACTGACGAGCCCCGGCACCTGGGAGTGTCTGAGGATGTAGGCGTCGTGGGAGTTGCCTGGGTACCTTGCACAAACTTGAAGAGTCAGCATCCTGTGATCACACACTATCTGCACATTCATGGAGTGGAAGCCCTTCCTGTTGACGAAGGCACCGGGCTCACCTGCTGGCGCCTTGATGGCCACATGTGTGCAGTCTATTGCATACTAGACGCGGGGGAAGCCAGCAATCGCCACGAAGCCTCTGGCTCGTTGTATCTGACTTGCCTGGTCCCAGCAGAAGTGGATGAAGGTCAATGTGCGCCTGAACAGAGCGTCTATGACTTGCTTGACACAAGTGTGGACAGCTGATTGGGAGACACCGCAAAGGTCACCCACAGAGCCCTGGAAGGAGCCAGAGACATAGAAGTGGAGGGCAATTGTGAGCTTCAGAGCCGCTGGCTTGGGGTGTCCACCTACACAGTTAGGAGATATCTCAGGGCCAATCATCTGACAGATATAGTTGACTGTCTCCCTTGAGAGACGGAGCCTCCTTCGGCACTGCACCTCAGACATATTGAGGTAACTGATTCGCCGCCTGTATACCCTGGCAGCAGGGTAGTGGTGTCTTCTGCGGCCCCTTCCGTCTTGGACTACCTCTTAGCCCTGCGCCCCTTGTGCCTGCGCCGGTCCTCCCAAAGGTGGCTCCCCTGGAGGCTGAATGTGCACTCCTGGCTACCTCCCCCTTCTAGCCCTCCCTTCCTCTTCAGAGGAGCTGCCTCCAGTGGACAAATCAGCTCCCATACCCAGGCTAAGGGAAGGCTTCCTGAAACCTGCAGGCCTGGAAAAGATTCCTCACTGCAGAGTGCTGACCTGAAGGTTAAGAGTCCAGAAAAAGCAGCTGGGATGTGTTTTGAAGTACTGCAGATCACACAGGCAAGTTTGAAAACCTTTCAACAATAAATACTTCACAGAGCAGATTCACTTTGCTTAACCTGCTGACAAGGGTGGTGCTGTTGTTGTCTGGGGAAAAATTTTCCCCCTCGTTGGGGGGGTTGTGCGGGGGCAGGCAGGAGCGAGCGCAAACCCAATCGGGTGCTGCTGCCATTTTACATGGGCAGGCCAATCAAGGCCCGCCCAGTGTGATGCACACTCGGAAGCTCTGTGCACTCCCTGTGCAGGCAGGGGGAGGATTCTCTGAGTCGGGGCCTGCGCTCTTTCGTGCATGCGCGAAAGAGCACAGAAATCTCCCTAAGGCACGGAGGTGCCTCAGGGAGATTAGTTTAAGTGAAAAGTTTAATAAAGGTGCAAAAACATTTTAAGGATATGTCCCCTCATGTGAAACTGTCACATGAGCTGGGACATGTCCGTTAATTTTTTCAAAAAGTTTTTATTTAATTAACAAACCCTTCATGAAACCTCATCCCACCAGTGGATGAGGTTTCATGAAAAATGTGAAGGCCGCCTGGGCTCTTCGCCTGCCTGCCAACCTTAAAATTAGGTTAAGCATTCTTAACAACTATAATTAATTTTTTGTTAATGGCCTTAATAGGCCTTTGACAGTTCAGCAGGTGCGCAGTTGATACGGTCGCACGCCCGCCAAACTGACAATCTAAATGACACTCGGTGACATCGCGCGTCAGCAAGTGGGACCCGCCCCTGTTTGCCAACAGGAAAATTCAGCCCCTAGTGTACCGACCTCTACCTCGCAGTGGCCGTGTGCCAACTCTCAGATACTCTCCCTATCTCCCCTGGACCATAACCCCACCACCGAACATTAAGCCATTGTTTCCAGGACCGTCACTAACCTCATCTCCTCTGGAGATCTTCCCTCAACAGATTTCCACCTTATAGTCCCCCAACCCTGAACAGCTCACTTTTACCTTCTTCCGAACATCCTGTGAGGGGACTAAGACCTCACTCTGTCTATTTTTATAAAAAATATATAGATATCCTCCTGGCTATTTATAACATTTTAAAACCTGGACAAAGACCTTTTAAAATAGCTGAATCTATGTCTGTCTGTGACCCTCGAACAAAAGGAGCTACCTGGCAGTATCAAAGAAACTTACACTTATTATCTCTGAAGAGCCACTAACAACAGATTATGGGCTGCGCAGACTAAATTTAAAGAGAGCTATACAAAAGCCACCTGCATTTCATAACCCAGGCTGGCCAACTAGAATATATTCGTCTGCTAGGACAAGGGCCCCCTCAACCTTCCTTTCAAATCTTAATGGTTGAAACATTTAACTATCTCGGGCATCCAGGCGAGGGATACACATCCTTTGTCAAAGACAATGTGGAGAGGTAGGAGTCATGTGACATAGACCTCTACTTTGTGGAACCAGTAATATTGCCTTGTGGAACTGTAAGCTTAGTCTGCTGTTTACCATCCTACAAGCAACCTCACAGAAAAGGAGCTCTATGCCCAGGTTTGAATACCTGGCCACATCTACACTGTTTCTACTGGGACTTCTGTACCATTGCGTACAAGACTGATTCATCTCTGCATGCCTGCCTCATCATGTGAAATCAACACTATCGGAAAAGCGAATTAACCAGCATTGGTTTTCTGCCCACTGACCTCCGTGAAGGAATATCTCATTGGACTTTGATTCTGGACTCTGGAACCCACATGAAACTGTCACATGTGCAGGGACATGTTAGAAATGAGTTTTAAAACTTTTAATATATTTTTAAATCATGCTTCGAAACCTCATCCCGCCTGTGGGATATACCTTTATAATTAGCTTTAATTCTCCCCTTCAAAATGAACATGAAATTCTATCATATTATGATCGCTGTCACCTAAAGGTTCCTTTCTCATGAGGTTATTGATTAATCCCGGCCGGGATTTTCCGTTTCTGCTCACGGTGGGTGTCATGGTGGGTGGGAGCAGAAAATATTGCAAGAGCCTAAAATTCTGTTTTACGGCGGGAAAACGGGGTCCTATTGCCCCCTCTGACCTTCAATGGCGCAGTGCATTTCCCAACACGCAATATCGCGAAGGCCATTTGAATACATTTAGGTGTGATGAGTACTCATTCTAAAGCCTGCTTGCTGGTATCATCCCTCAATGCTGACTCAAGAGGCCATGTCAGCATCTAATTAGACTAATGTGCTTCACGGCGGTATATAAGCGACATGCACCTGGTGACCAGCACTTCATTCGTGACTTCGAGGTTTGTTCGCCTACTTTTCATCATGCTGGACTCGCGGCACCTCAACTTCGCAGGCTTTGCAGGCAGCACCAGAGGGGTATCATAGGGAAAGTTCTACCTACCAGACCAACGGTAAGGCAGGGGTGCTGTGGAAGGGTCCACAGAGCAAGGCCTCCTTGGGGAAGGGGTCAAATGTGGACAGAGATTGGGGCTGCAGGGCAAGGCCTCCCTGGGGAAGGAGGCAAAAGTGGGCAGAGGTTGTGGAAGGGGCCGCAGGGCAAGGCCTCCACGGGGAAGGGGACAAAAGTGGCAAATGATGCACTCCAACACACCACTAGGGAGGTGTGGGTTGGAAATGCCCTTTGGGGCAGAATAGGGAAGAGTATCACAGAGGGGGCCATAAGTGAGCTGGGGCCAGAATTTGAAGACAGTAGAATTAAGAGGCGCTTAACTTTACATTGCTGACCTTGCAAGGATTGTCCCTGTCTTAGACAAGGGAGGGGGAGGGCATGTAATTAAAATGTCATTTGTGCCCAGCAAGTTGTACACAGGGTGTGGTCGTTGTAACAGACGCCTTGTTCCGGCAGCTTTCGACTCAATAATGGACCGCTCACAGTCAGGGTAGGCTGTAGATGGTTAAAATTAATTGTAGGGCCATTTGAGGGTTTCATGGGGGGGCTGGGGTGGTGGACTCAGTAGCTCACTGTGCAATTAGGTGCAAGAAGGGGTGAATTAATGGGGCATAGGCACATCTGCCTGAATACATTCAGGGGGTTGCACAGGGATATCCTCTACAATCAAAATGGCATAAAGCTTTGGAAGGGAAGGCTTAAGAATCCTTGGGGGAAGGGAAACCTGAACATTATGCACCCCCAGGGATCTCTGCACTCACACAAGGGAGGGTCCAAGCTGGTCTGGTAATGAGGCCTTAGTACCACCATTTTGCAACCCGAAGGGATGGCGCAGCACAAAATTAATCTGACGAATAGCTCAGCTGGTGAGGGCTCTGAGTGCCATTTGGAGGACTTGTGCACTGCGCTGGGCACCAATTAATGAGGCACCCAACTGAACTGTGTATTGCCTCATGGGGATAGATGCACACCTAAGACATGTCAAGAGCCTTTCAATGACATAGGGAATCAGGAGACGAAGCAATGAAGCACATTAATTTGGGATTAATGACCAGCCATGGCAGTAATAGGACCCTTTGCTTTAATCCCTTGTTCTTAAAGAGCCAATTGCCCACAGCAGTAACAAGGTCTAGACCATTTAGGTGACTGGGCAAGCTCCAGATGCATCTTTAAAGCAGCCGCTCACAGTCTTGCTGCTGGCAGGCTCACAAGAGAAGTCTCAGAGCCACCTCCAATAATCACAGTTCCTCAATTAATATTCGGCCTCATGAGGATCACAGAGTGTAGTATGTCAGTGCAGTGACTGAGGATCCAAGCGTCTGGCCAAATCAATTGCATTGCAGCTGGTGAAGTCAAAGTGGTGGGGGAGGGGAGCTTGGGGAAGATGTATCATCAAACGTTCCTTCCACTGGCCAGGATTTCAGTGTCAAATAGGTGCCTTAACTGGATTCAAGCCTTTGAACCACAGTCACAGACTAGGAATATGCAGAAATTGGAGTGCTGGAGGCTCATTCTAACTCTTTTTTTTCTCATTGATGCCGCAGAGAGGGAAACTTTAGGAAGATGGAGGCCAGATTTGATGCTGCCTACATTCTCGCATACAGGCATGAGGGAAGGTGGAGATGATTGTGATTGTGATGCCAGGCTCACCAGAGGGAGGAGCTAAACTCTCAAGAGCAAGGGGCAGCATGGCCCCCTCCGGAGGCAGAGGATGAGGTTCACAGAAACATGGTGCCTAGGTGGCTCTTGAGACTGAGGATCTACAAACCTCGCATGTCTTATCTACCAATGAGTGGGAGACAGTATTGCCAATGCCTCTGTATGTCCAGGGATCTGGTGACTCACATTTGCCACATTCTCCAGGAACTGGCGCCATGGGGACTGTGAGGCCATCTATTGCTAGTGGCTCTGAAAGTCACCGCTTCGCTGAACTTCTACGAGCAGCTCCTTCCAGGGCTCCACTGGGGACCTGTGCAGGATCTCCCAAGCATCAACACACAAATGCAAACATGAGGTGACAGACGCCCTTTTTGCTAAGGCCCACAATTACATGCATTCTGCCAGAGATCACGTGAGCCAGCAGGCCAGAGCACTGGGCGTTGCTGGGATTTCCGGATTTTCACAGGTGCAGGGTTCTATTGACTGCACTCATGTGGTTATCAAAGCTCCCTGGCAACAGGCACTCCAATACATAAATAGGAAAGGCTTCCACTCACTCAATGTTCAGCTGGTCTGCGACCGTAGGAAGCAAATAATGCAGGTGTGTGCGACATACGTATGAAGCTGCCAAGACTCATACATCTTGAGCAGCTCGCAGATCCCTGACCTCTCCGAAGGACCAGACCAGGATCTGGTCCAGAATCCAGGGTTGGCTACTTGGTGGCAAAGGGTATCTGCAAAGGACTTGGCTGATGATGCCTGTGCAGCAGCCACAAAACCCTGCAGAGAGAGGGTACAATGATCCTCATATACTACCCAAACACTGATAGAGCAGAGCATTGGCACATTGAAGAGGTGGTTTCGATGCCTCAACAGGTCTGACGGAGCACTCCAGTACATTCCCCCAAAAAGTCTATCGGATCATCATCGCCCGCTGCACATTGCACAACCTGGTATTGCAAAGTGGGGAGAACTTGCCAGATGCAGACATGGAGGAGCTGCATATCTCCTCCAATGAGCAGGACATTGAAAGGATGAGGGCAAAGAGTTCAAGGAAGCCAAGACTGCAGGGGAAGAGGCCATACCACAGGCCAAATGAGACAAGTGTGCATGTGAAGCTCCCATAGCCACCAGATTCCAAGAGGAAGATGACGTAGTAGTCTGCATCCTCTTGGACAAGTGTCCTCTCTCATGGACCCATATGAACACCAGTATTGCTAACCCTTTCCTTACAACCATACACTTCAATCTGAAAGTGAGCTCTCAACCTTTCTGCCAACCATTGTCCCGGTCCTTT
Organism: Cetorhinus maximus; assembly: GCF_964194155.1. NCBI lineage: Eukaryota > Metazoa > Chordata > Chondrichthyes > Lamniformes > Cetorhinidae > Cetorhinus > Cetorhinus maximus. The sequence continues at coordinate 67,026,322 of NC_135889.1, forward strand.
GAAGGATGATGAAGGCTTGATTAAATGTGTCCTTGTTGAGAAGAGGTTCAACCTGGACGAGGACGACCCAGCATCACACGTCAGAAGTCACAGCCTCTTGCAATGTCTCTGCAGCACTGCAGTCACCACGGAAGCCTAGAAGAGGCAGGAGCAGCTCACAATCCTCAGTGCACTCGTAGCTATATGCCTTCAGTTTGACGAAGCTCCTCAAGGAGATCCATCTGTCAAAATGGAACAAAACATTCTGTGTCACCTCGATTGGTTAACTGAGAGGTCATACTTGGGCCAAGGCAACACGGGATGTAACGCAGGTATAACTCCATTTGCCATCATGTGGTCCTTTGTGCCCCCTTCTCCTCCATCACATTGACACCTGTCACTCTCAATTAGGGCTGCGGGCATGCATTCATCTTGAAATTTCCATAATTCAGAGCACCTTAGGACCACACAGTTCACATAGTCAGTCTGCCCTCTTGGCCAGCCCTGACCCTTGCCAACTGCAAAATGCAAACACACCATGAACTAGTAAAGGTAATGCTTGTTTGAGAATAAAGAGCACTCATCAGATTCATTACAATCTGGTTTCCATCCCATTGGTACCCGCAAAGGCATCAAAACTACCATATGTGCTTCCAAAGCATGCTCCAAGGCTCCTTTGATTGCACCACATGACCATTTGTTTTTATCTTCAATAACCTCAGCCGAGGGTACAGGTGATGGGGGGGGGACTCAGCTCTGCATCCCTACATTGTGATGAGAGCTTTGTCGCTGCAATGCAGACAACTGCACAATTAGAAAGGCAGAAGGTTGGAAGCTTGAGCCCCAGCAAAATGAAGTGCCTTCCAGGGTCAGAGCTCCAGCACTTAAATGTGGAAAGGTGCTCACATTTGTCACTGAGCTTAGCAATTGTGCACTGAGAGAGTTGGATACACGCAAGGCAGTCAGGATTGCACATGATCTCTGAGCAAGATCGCATAGACAGGAATCCCTGCCAGATGACAGTGAGTAAGTGGAGTACGAGGATCTATGATCCTTCTCCACATGTTTACACATGTCTCAATGGAAATGAGACCCTCACCTTCCAATAAGACAGACAAGACGGCTGAACACCTCAGCCTCAATTTTAAAAAGGCAAGAATGAAGAATCCATCAAGCAGCACATCATGTGAATGAGGTTCCTCACACATGCAGCATTGACATTACAGATGAAGCATCGGTGACGTTGGAAATGATATGAGAGCTGACAACATGGACCCAAGGCACCTGGTTTCGACATCTGCAATAAGTGAAGTTAGGGACCAGTATGTCACACCTGACCATAAAAGAGGAGGCATACACAGAAGTTGTGAAATGGGTAGTATTCGATTAACATTAGCGCGAAGTATACAACATGTCATCATTGTGCTCCTAATATTTCTTAACTTTCCTAATCCGACCACTACGTCTTGGTGCATCCCTGAGATCCACAGCAGAAGTGGAGACAGCTTGCTGTCTGTTATGCCCTGTCGCCTGTGATGAATTTGGTGGGCGTCCTCTGGAGGGCCAAGACTTGGACAGCCCTGGCCTACTTTGGGTCTCCTGCTGTGGGGTAGGTGCACCCTTGACAGCCTGTGGAGCTGGAGGTGTTGGGTTCACAGGAAGAGGGGATTGGGATTGATTGGACAATCCCAGAGTCAGCTGGGTGGATGGCCTCGGGGTGTCCAGATGCTGGTCCCCCTCCCTATGGGTGTCCGAGGGCCCCAGGGTGACTTCCTGAGGAGGAGGGTAAGCTGGAGTGAGATCGAGTTGCCCTGCCTCCCTCTTGCATAGCCACTGATGGATGCCACCAATGACTACAGTGATGGAGTGCTGCTCCTGCAGCAGTGCAGGACCGATGTCCTGGAACAAGTTCTCCATGGCAGCCGCCATCCTACCAATGTTGATCTTGGTGTGTTGGCATGTCAGCACCATAACCTTAGGCTGAACGCGGATGGACTCCTCCATCGTTCATTGCAATCTGTGCAAAGCAGATGACAACTCTTCCTGATATTCCCTTGACTGTTGCTGAAGTCACCAACTGAGTTAGGGTCAAGTCCGGAGGCTCGTCATCAGACTTGAACTCAGCAGAATCCTGTCCTCCAGCATTCCCCGGAGAACCGGCCACCTCGGATGTCCCTGCCTCCACCTGCTATGGACCAGATTGTATGCTCTGTTCACCAGATTGTGACAACAAGGCTACACGAGAGCTAGATCCCGCTGAAGTGTGTGTTTCTGCACTGGTGGAGGATGTGGTAGATTGCTGTGGTGGGTCTTTAATGATTTTCTCCTCTTCTTCGACCTCTGAAGTGTCTTCAGGGCTAGAGATGAGGGCCTGGCTGGATGATGCCTTTGGATGCTTTCCAGAGGTGCCTATGCAAGAAGAAAGAGATTACTTAAGGATGGCAAGTGACTGGAAGACAGCAGAATGGATTCAAAGTAGGGTTGTCTGAGGATAAGCTGGTGCAGGGTCCTCACTTGGATTGGCGCCAGCCACCTCAGCATCGCCACATGCACGATCCCTGTCTTCTCCAGCCAATGCGATGGCATGCTCCTCATATGGAGGGAGGACCTTCATTTCAGCCCTTCCATCTCCGACCTGGGACCTCTCCCTCCTTTTGTGCGCGAGCATGCCCTGCATGAAGACAAATGAAGAGAATTCGAACAGGACACATACCAAGACAGATGATAAGAATGTCTGCCTTGTGTGTGTGTGTGTGGTGATTGGAGCAGTAGATGGGATGAGGATGCGATGTACTCAGGACATGAGGCCAGATGAAGATGCAAAGGTGTGTGAGAGAGTGAGTGGTGGTGTGCCTTCAGCTGGCAGTGTGTGACATCCCTGTGGAGTGTCATTCTACTACATGCTGATGGGCTTGTGAATGTGTGAGTTCAGGGTGATCATATGGTTGATTTACCCTGCCGGAAAGAATTAGATCATTAATCCTCTTCCTGCACTGGATTGCAGAACATTTCTGTGCCACGTTTGCGCTGACCACCAAAGCCAGCGCCTCCCAAGCCAAAGTGGTGGCATTGGTGGACTTCCTCTGGCCATCACTGGGGTGGATGACATCCCAACGGGCCTCAACAGTGTTCAGCAGGTGGCCCAGTGAAGTGTCACTGAACTTGGGAGCTGCACTCTTCTTGCTTTTCGGGGCCACTTCTTTTGTGGGGCTATCCTGGCCTGGAGACATTGAAAAGGCTGATTGCGGCTGCATTTTAAATATGCCGCCCAGAGGAAAAAACCACTGAGGTCATGGTGGGGTGGGCGAATCAGAGGTTGCCCACCCGTGATCTGATGTGCTTCCAGTTTTTGCATCAGTAATGAGGCGAGGTGTGGACAATGTGACGTGAAAAGCCACCACTGAGCTCAGTGGGGAAAATGCCGTTGTTCCTGCCCGCCATCGCACTTAAAGTGCAGATGGGAAAATCCTGCCCCATGTCTCATTTCTTATTACCATGTCTATAATAGCCTGCTTCCTGGTTAGCTCTAGAGCATACTGCTCTAAGAATGTGTCCCGCATACACTCTATGAACTCATTTTCCAGGCTACCTTCGCCATTCTGATTCGCCCAATCTACACATAGATTAAAGTCACCAATGATTATTGCGGCACCTTTCTTACACACCCCACTTCCTGGATACTCTGTCCTACAAAATTCATCAATTTTGCTTCCAATTTCTACACTTCTCTCATCTTCACCATGGTGCATCTCTGACATTTCCCTTCCCTTCTTTGACTTCTCTGTTTCCATTTCTGGGGATAGACTGACTACTAATATTCATTACAAGCCCACTGACTCCCACAGCTGCTCGGTTACATTTCCTTACACTTCACTTCCTGTAAGGACTCCATTCCTCCCCATTTCTCTTGTCTCTGTTGCATCTGTCCTGATGATGCAACCTTCCACAATGCTTCCGACCTTCTCAGGTCTTCCTTTTGCCTGAACTGAAGATCCCCCTGCCACCATCCCCCCCAAATGTAGTTGACAGGGCCCTCAACCATGTCCAGACCATTTCCTGCACTTCTGCCCTGGCCCCTTCCCCTCCCTCCCAGAACCACAGTAGAGTTCCACTTGTTCTCACTTTCTATCCCTCCAGCCTCTGTATTCAAAGGATCATCCTCCGAAAAAAGAGTTCCAAAGAAGAGTCCAATTGGACTCAAAACATTAACTTTGTTTCCCTCTTCACAGAGGCTGCCAGACCTGCTGAGTTTTTCCAGCAGTTTATGTTTTTATTTTGGACATCCAGCATCTGCATTATTTTGCTTTTACTTCACCTGTTGAACGTCCTGCTGGAAAACACACAGCTGAAGTCGTTGATGCAGTCGAACTTTGCGGTGTTGCCAGATACTTTCAAGCCTTCGCTGGTGATGCAACACTTCATGCACAATGTCTAATACTCGATGGACTGCTTTGGAATAGTTTGCAGTTGCAGTGAGTGAATCGGAATTCCCCGGGCTTAAAGGTCGCTGCAGTACATCTAGAAGAGCTTTGCCATCCTGACTTACCTGTAACAAATGTAATAGCTGAGTTGTATCAAATGCGATATGCCAAACTAAAGAATCAATTCTGGCATAATAATTAGTCAACCGTAATTCAATTAAACTCTACCAGCTTCCTTTAATGTTTCTCCTTTTCCACAGCTAAATATTTGTTTCCAAGTTACAACTGAGTCTACATTATTTACAAACATTAGCTCTGCCTGACTCAAATCATCATGCTCAAAATGGCTGTTGGAGCTGTCTCATGGCTTCGGAATGCATTTTCACCAATAAAACAAGCTGAGAAGTATAAACCATTATCTGGAACAATGCAAATTTTCAAGTGCTATAGGGCCATAAAATGGGATCCTCGTGAATTATGTAGCACAAAAATTGTAAACATTTCAAATGGCTTGAATTAATAAGAGAATTGTAGTTATTTTCTATTGGATGTCAATTGATTAAATTGCAGAATTCACAGAAGTCAGGTCAGAATTTTCAAGGGAAAAGGTTAGCGAGTAACAGATTGCGAATTGCTTTAAAACCAAATAAGTTGGGGAACTTAAAAGAAAAGAACAGAAACTAAATTACAATCAGCAAAATGACAGGCCAAAGAAAGCTGTGTGTACTTCCCGAAATGGATGGATCACTTCTTTACCTCTGCATATGCTTGTGTGATCTGCTCATATAGTGTTTGATGATGGTGAATGGCAATCTCCAGATCTTGCATTTCAGATGGAAGTCCTCCCTCAACACAGGTTTTGCACCAGATATCAACACTTGATAAATACTAAAACAAAATTAAAAATAGTTTTAATGTAATTAATACAAATTATATTTTTCCATTAAAAAAATCTTGCAGTGAAATGAAGCAAAAGAGATGAGGAGAATATTTTTAGATAGCAAGTTCTGCAATGCACTTCATTTAGAGTGGTGGAAGTTCCTTTCAAAAGAGAAATGGATATATACCTAATTTGTAAGGCTATGTGAAAGAGATTGCAATAGTTCTAATCGCAAAGAGCAAACCCAGGTATGATAGGCTGAATGGTTTCCTTCTATGCTGTACGGTTCTTTTTCTCTTTACAGGAATAATTTTGTACTGATCCAGTTTTCTAGAATTGAAATTTTAAGCCCCAGCCATAGCTTAGGATGGGAATAAGGAGTACAAGTGAGTGAACAGGAAAGGGTGCAATTCACCTGGTCCCTGGAGCAAGTGATCCTGAAAATTTTAACTCCCAGGCATCATTGTCATGCTCTGATATTGAGTCCCATCCATATCCCACCTGGTTAGCAAGGAAGCTTTAAAATATAAATAAAGTAAGCTTCCCTGGGTCTCCCATGTCGAGGTTCCCTTCTGTCACCAGCTTTTAGTGGTGGGCTTGAGGCTACACAAGGCTTAGTCAGGCACACAGTTAAAATGACATGCACATGCCAAACATTTCATTGGCTTCGTCATTAAAATTAAGTTCCTGCTTCTCTGGGTAAGTAGCCTTCAGGTTTAGTTTAAACAGAATGGGGATAGTGGAGGAAGTGGGGAAGGGTTGCAGTGGTGGTGCAGGTGGGGGGGGGGCATAGAAATGATTCAGGAAACCAGTGTTGAAGCCTTCTTCCCGCCACTAATTTTAGTCATTTATCGACATGGTTCTTGCTGGGTGGGACAGATGAAAATTGGGCAATTGCTGCTTGTTTTGAGAAAAAAAAGAGCTAATCTCACCATGGATCTGACTGTACACTTTTGTTTTACATGTTTAATTTTTTAAACATTGCTTTTGTAAAGTATATTTATTATACATTTTTCTAAACTGCGTTGTATGAAGTATATGGCTTTTTGGTTTAATTCTTCTTGTCCTTTTTGAAAGTTACATCACACCTGCATTGTGCTTCTACTCTCGTCAAGAATTAGTTGCAAAGAAGTTCTATTCCCAAGTCTCTAGTATTGCTGCTCTCAAGCTAGCCATCATGCCATGTGATAGTGCAGTCACAGAGTCTCTGCTCTGAGGCATTTCTCCTCATGGGAAAACTCCTACACATGCTCAATGTATTACTCTTCTTCCTTGACTTCTGTTCTACAAATCAAAAGAAAATTGTCACTGAATATCACATGCGACATATAGAAATAATTTATATATCTATAAACCTCGCCAGTTCATCTGATTATTGTTTTTGGCTTCAGTCAGTCACTCAGCTGATATATCAGTAGACTGAGATTTTTGCAAAATATCCCCGGTGAAATGATGCGACGAACTTAGAGATTTAATGCTGTGGGTCATCGTCACACCTACAGATGCAGTTATCCCTCATAGAAGATATCAGCAGTTTGGACTTCAAGAGACAACATAACTTGGTGATGGCCTCCCTGCTGAAGCGCTGGTGGTGATGGTACATTTCCTATGAGTAGGTATCTGTACCAAGCGCTGTAAAGGATACTTCTGGGATACAGGTGGGTGTGTACAAAAATACAGGATCCAGAACAACCAGCATGTGCCATAGCCATTTCCTTCCCCTAAATCTGAAGCAAGTGATCTATTGGCAGCCAGGGACCCACAAAAAACTGTAGATGTCCCTAGCCCTGGAGGATGCAGGGAGATAGTTGGGAGTCTAGCTGCCTCACCAGAAAATCCAAGCCTTACAAATGTCTATCATATGCTCCTTTCTAAATGAGCAAACAGTGCTACAGGAAAGGCTTACTAAAACTGATCAAATTGTGCATAGCCCTTATTACTATGAATTTGAACAGAATAATGAGGCTCTAGTTCACTCTTTGCAAGGATTCCAAAAAGGTATGCATTTTATTACCATAAGACTGGGACACTGCGAAATGAAGGCAACTGCAACTTAAATTGCAACAGGTTAATTTCAATAACAACAGCAACAACTTGCATTTCTATAGCACCTTTAATGCAGTAAAATGTCCCAAGGCAGGGGAATGTCCCAAATGTCACAGAAGGATTATCCAAAAAATCTGCAATTAAGCCACATAAGGAGCTATTAGGACAGGTAGCTATAAATTTGGCTGATGGGGTAGGTTTTAAGGACTGTCTTAAAGGAGGAGAGAGAGGTAGAGGGACTGAGATGTTTAGAGAAGAATTCTAGAGATTAGGATTTGGATAGCTAAAAGTATACTGCTGCCAATGGTGGTGCTATTAAAATTGGTGATGCCAGAATTGGAGAAGTGCAAGATTCTTCTTAGCATAACTATTTATTTTCTTAAATTGAGGCCAGATTATTGGATATTGGTTTTCAAAGAAAAAAATGGATTGAATTGAGGAATATGATCCCCAGAAGTCTGAAATCCAAAGTAATCAATATAGAATTGAACATATTTAGTTACAATAAAACAGTAGCTCTGATTATAATATTGTTGGATCCAGTGCCCTGGATTGTTGGGGCTAAAGGATCCGGGTTGCACGCTTGTTTCGGGGTGACAGAGTTGGTATCAAGACAGAGAAGATCAGTAGACCGTTCTTAGAAGAAACACATTCTGTTTATTTACAAAAGGAACTCATCAGCTACACTTGTGTGCTTACTACTCAAAACTCTGTCTTTACTCTTCAGACTCTAACTCAAAGCTACTGACTAAAGAGTGGCCCATGTTACTCTGCTATTGGGTATCAAGATCATGTGATCTTACATTACAACATTTGTCTTAAAGGTATATTAAACATCAGATTACTACATGTAGTCAGATCATTTTGTGAGTTTTCAGTATCATTTGTTCCTAATGTTGGCAGGGATAGATAAGAGACTCCACACATAGTGGAATCACAATCGAACTTGAATGCTATCAATTCATGGTCATGCACATATATAGCAATAACCTCCAAATGCCCCACTAATTGACACTTCAACATTGTAATTAAATGTTGAGTATAACATGTTTACTACTTAAAACACTACTAACAATGAGAGTGATTGGTTAATTAGAACTTGGAAAATGTATACAACCCAAAGTGATGGGCATAATTACAATCATTTGTATCAGGATTGCTCCGTGGGGGAGTTTGTTCTTTTTAAATCTTTTAAGTGGATAAAAATACTTTCTTTTTGCAATAAGCATTTGAAATGGAAAGAGAAAAAGTATGTCCTGTACTCTTATTAAAAATATGGGGGTGAGAAATTTATTTTCTTAGTGCCACTCTGAGTAATTTTCCCATTGATATCATTGAAGAAGCCTGCTTGTGCTGCGGCTTAGGGCATTGTCTGCCCCCGGGAATTAACATCGTCTGCATAGGAGCTCTGATGGCATCTTAGGACTTCTTAATTCACAGCCTCTAAATGAGCTGAAACGTTTTTAACATCAAAGGCTGAATCAGAGAACCTGACAGCAATACAGGACATCATAAAGCTGACACTTGTTGAAATTCTGTAAAACAGACTCTTTGGTCCCAAAAATCAATTTTGAGAGTAATTACCACAAATTTTTCAGCAAGGGTTTCAATACTTGTAAAATGGGCATTACACAGATGTGTCCTTTTAACAGTACAGCCCAGAAAAACTAAGAAACCAGGAGAGTTTAAATTGAAATGATAAAAAAAAATGAGCATTAACCTTAATCAATACAATCATATCGTGCAATACATATCCTGTCAGGGAAGATTTTGTCTGTATAAATAATCATCCTATGCCGACTCTGAGATACATGTGCATAGCCTCTTTCCTCAAACTCACCTGTTCAGCCTTCTGGTGAAATACAGCAGACATTGCCAAGATTGTGCTACGTTCATCTAGAGCAGCTGCAAAACTCTTCCATTCTTGATCAAGTTGAGCAGATATCTGCTTGATCTGCTGGGATGCATAATGACCAGCCTCTGAAAGCCTGGATGCAACAGACATGATGCGATTGATGTTGACATATGCGTTCTGAAAAAGCAGTAGATTGCCAGTTACAAAATTAACTGAAAATGTTCTGTCACCAGCTCCCTTCATCAGGAATGCAGCAAAATAGTTAAGTTAGTGAATTAACATTTCTAAATTATTTATGCTCTGGTTCAGGCAGTCACTCTCTTCTTCCGGTAAATAAGAGAGTAATCCCAAAAGAACACTTTTCCTATTTGTATATAATTCTAAAATGTCGTAACAATCTGTTTCAAAGGGATATATCAAAAGCACACGCAAAGGAACTATATTGAACAAAACAGTGCAATGATATGAAGAGTTCTACCTTTCCCATTTATAGTAAAGATACAGTACACACAGACAAATCATTCATTTCAAGGCTCAAAGCATTAACCTGTGGCATGTATAAATAATCTAAGAAAACAAACAGCAAAATCAGGTGTTCCATTTACATGCAATGCATATTTTGTTCTATTGCATCAAAGCTGGAATTGTTATGTAATCAGCCAACCTCACTCATGCTTTGTATACACTCAATGCCTACCCAGCATGTAACATTTAGCTGAAATAAAAGCAAAATACTGCGGATGATGGAGATCTGAAATAAAAACAAAAAGAGCTGGAAAGCTCAGCAGGTCTGGCAGCATCTATGGAGAGAGAAACAGAGGGCAGAATTTTACGAGTTGGCGAGCGGGGGTTGGGGGGGGGGGGACCCATTCGCCGACGCGTAAAATGATGCGCGGTGACGTTGGGGGGATCTCCCGACGTCACCGCGCCCGATTTAAATTTTCAAGAAGGCGGGAGTGCAGCAAAATCAGCTGCACACCCGCCGACCTGTCAATAACCAATTGAGGCCATTAACAGGGTCAATTAAGAAATTAAAGGACCTGCCCGTCCAACCTTAAGGCTGGCGGGCAGGCCAAGAGCCCTGGCAGGAAGTAGAAAAAACATGAAACCTCATCCAAGGGCGGTATGAGGTTTCATGCAGGCTTTAAAAAATTTTAATAAAGATTTCATAAAAATTATGGACATGTCCCAACTCATGTGACTTTGTCACATGAGGGGACATGTAAGGGATTTTTTTTTTCTGGTATTTTTAATATTTTTGAAAGTAGAGGCAATCTTCCTGAGGCAGCACTTAGCCTCAGGGAGATGAGTGTGCTCTTTCGTGCGCATGCGTGAAAGAGTGCACTCTCGATTTTGGGAATTCCCCCCCTGCCCACAAAGGGAGCGCATAGCACTTCCCTGCAGATGTCACGCTGGGCGGCCCTTAATTGGCCTGCCCATATAAAATGGCACCGCGCCTCCGAACGGGAGCGCCGATCGGAAGCGCACCCGTACACGCCCGCCCATCAACTTCCCCCCCAATGGGGGGAAAATTCAGTCCCGAGTTAACATTTCAAGTTCAATATGACTCTTCTTTGGAACTCTTCTGAAGAAGAGTCGTATTGGACTTGAATCGTTAACTCTGTTTTTCTCTTCTAGATGCTGCCAGACTTGCTGAGTTTTTCCAGTACTTTCTGTTTTTATGATGTAACATTTAGCCTCTTGTACCAGAAGTATGGTAGTGCCCATAGTCTCTATTAAAATGAAGTCATTGTACATGTAAATTGATGCCAATTAATTCTGCAGTATTCTGGTAGAAGACACTAAATTCTGTGTTTAGTTGACAAAATTGGGGAATTGTTTGACAGCTTCTCACACTGGCTGATAAACAAGATGCTAAAAACCTTAATATTTCCTCTCTCACGGGGTGCAATTTTACGCCAGCAGGATTTTACGGTCCAGCTGAAGTCAATGGACATTTGAACGGCTCGCCACATTTCATGGCCCCACCCCTGCCGCAATGGGGCTGTAAAATTCAGCCCACTATGTTTATCCACAGATTCACAGAATTGTTACAGCGCAGAAGGGGGCCATTTGGCTCATCGTATCTGCACTGGCTCCCCAAATGAGCAAATCACCTAGTGTCATTACCTCCCCACTACTTCTCCCCATAACCCTGCACATTCTTCCTTTTCAGATAACAATCTAATACCCTTTTGAATACCTCAATTGAACCTGCCTCCACCAAACTCTCAGGCAGTGCATGCCAGATCCTAACCGCTTGCTGTGTGAAAAAGCTTTTCCTCATGTCCCTTTTGCTTCTTTTGCCAATAACTTTAAATCTGTCCCCTGTCATTCTCAATCCATTCACATGTGGGAACAGCTTCTCCCTATCTATTCTGTCCTGACCCCTCATGATTTTGAATACCTCTATCAAATCTCCTCTAAGCATTCTCTTCTCCAAGAAAATAGTCCCAAATAGTCATCAATCCTCTCTGTTACCTCTTCAAAAAGTTCCAGCAAATTAGTTAAACATGATTTTCCCTGAAGAAATATATTCTGGTTTTCCTCAATTAACCTGCATTTGTCCTTCCCATGTGACTATTAATTTTGCCCTGAATTATTGTTTATATAAGTTTCCCAACCACCGAAGCTAAACTGACTGGCCTGTAATTGCTAGGCTTGTCATTACACCTTTTTTGAACAAATGTGTAATGTTTGCAATTCTCTAGTCCTCCGAGACCATCCCCAAGTCTAAGGAAGATTGAAAAACTATGGCCAGTGCCTCTACAATTTCCAATCTCATTTTCCTCAGTATCCTTGGTTGCATCTCATCCGCTCCTGGTGCCTTATCAGCTTTAAGTACAGTCAGCCTTTCCAATACCTCCTCCTTATCAATTATAAATCCTTCTAATGTCTGAATTACCTCCTCTTTCACCATGGCCTGCGTAGCACCGTCTTCCTTGGAAAAGACAGATGCAAAATATTCATTTAATACCTCAGCTATGCCCTCAGTCTCCATGCACAAATCCCCTTTTTCATCCCTACTCCTGCTTTTACCACTCTTTTACTATTTATATGCCTATAGAAGATTTTGGGATTCCCTTTTATGTTGGCTGCCAGTCTCTTTTCATACTCCCTCTTTGGTTCTATTATTTGCATTTTTCACCTCCTTTCTTAACATCCTGTAGTCAGCCTGGTTCTCACTTGTATTTTCTACCTGACATCTGTCATAATCACACTTTTTCTTCTTAATCTTAATTTCTAACTCTTTGTCATTCTGGGAGCTCTGGATTTGTTTGCCCTACATTTCCCTTTTGAGGGAATATACTTTGACTGTGCCCAAACCATCTCTTCTTTGAAGGTGGCCCATTGTTCAGCTGCCATTTTTTCTGCCAACCTTTGACTCCAATTCATTTGGTCCAGATCCATTTTTACCCCATTGAAGTTGGCTTTCGCCCAGTTAATTATTCTTACTCTGGATTGTTCCTTTCCTTTTCCATAGTCAGCCTAAATCTTATGATACAATGATCATTGTCCTCTAAACGTTCTCCTACTGACACATGATCCACTTGGCCCACTCCATTCCCAAGAACCTGGTCTTAGCAGTGCCTCCTTTCTGAAAACATACTGCTGTAGAAAATTTTCCTCAGCACATTTTCGGAAGTCTTTCCCCTCTCTGCCCTTTATACTACAGCTATCCCAGTCTATATTTGGTTAATTAAAGTACCCCGTTATAACTATTATTGCACCTCTCCGTAATTTCCTTGCAAATTTGTTCCTGTACATCTTTCCCACTAGTTGGTGGCCTATAGATGACACCAAGCAATATAATTGCACCCTTTTTGTTCCTTATCTCTGACCAAATAGATTCTATCCTTGATCCCTCTGGAACATCCTCTCTCTCCAGCACTGCTTTTCTTAATCAAAACTGCCATCCCTCCCCCTTTTCTTCCTTTCCTAGCTTTCCTGAGCAATTCGTATGCAGGAATATTTAATATCTAGGGCTGCCTTTCTTTGAGCCAGATCTCTGTTATAGCCACAACATCATGGGCAGAATTTTACATCTCATGGGTGGGCTGGGTGGGCGTGTGCCCGGCCCGATCAGGTGTGAAATCATGCAAGATGACATCAGGCAAGCATCCCGATGTCATCGCGTACTCAAACGATATTTCACTTGGCGGGATCACGTCAAAGTCGGAAGCGTGCCCGCCGACAATTTAGCCCATTAACGACACAATTGTCTGCGATTTTTTGTGGCCCGTCCAACCTTACGGTTGACGGACGAGGGGGAATCGGTCTGACGGCTTTTGCACTTTTCATCAAACCTCATCCAAGGGTGGGATGAAATCTCTGTTAGGAAATAAAATAAAAATAAATATCTGGGGAGAGCATTTTTTTGAACTATGCTTTCAGGTGCTTGATTGTGATGCATGGACATTTTTTTGCAGCTTTTACACACTTATTTGAAGGTCTGCCTTCAGGGAGCTCTCTCGCAGCGCTCACCCATGCCTGCAGTCATCACCTGCCTCTTCCCGCCTCCACTCCCACCCGGGCAGCTGAGCTTTTCAGCACAGGTTTCATGCTGGCTGACCATTAATTGGCCAGCCAGTGTGAAATTGCGGTTGGGGGCCGATCGTGGTCGATGGTCCGTTTCCCGGCCGCTCCCAGGCCCGCTGATTGCGCACGCCTGCCAAGGGTAAAATTCAGGCCCATATTTCCACATGGCAATCTGAGTCTTTAACTTCCCAATCTTATTTACCACACTCTGCGCATTCACATACATACACAGTAACCCTGATTTAGACTTGATTACTTTCTCCCTTATTATTAACTTATTATTCCCACTTCTAGTGATTTTTCTCCCAGTATTCTGTGCACCTTGGTATTGCTTCTGATGTTACCTCCTGGTTCCCACATCCCTACCAAATTAGTTTAAACCCTCCCCAATAGCACTTGCAAAACACCCCGCAAGCAACTCAATCCCAGCTCTATTTAGGTGCAACCCATCCAGCCTGTAAGGTCCCATCTCCCCAAGAGTTCGTCCCAATTTCCCAAGAATCTAAAGCCCTCCCTCCTGCACCATCTTTCCTCCATGCTTTCATCTGCTTTATCCTGCTATTTCTACATGCACTTGCATGTGGTACTGGTAGTAATCTGGAGATTACTGCTTTTGAGGTAATTTGCTAATTTCCTGCTTGTTCCCTAAATTCTGACTGCAGGACCACACTCCTCTTTCTGCCTATGTCGATTGTACCAATGAGGACCACGACTGCTGGCTGTTCACCTTCACCCCTCAGAGTGCTCTGCAGCCGCTCAGTGACATCCTTGACCCTTGCACCAGGGAGGCAACACACCATCCTGGATTCACATCTGTGGCTGAAAAATGCCTATCTATTCCCCTAAATATCAAATCACCTATCACTATTGCTCTTCCAGTCTTCCTTGTACCCTACCCCACTATACAGCTCTGTACAGCTGAGCCACCTTTGGCGCCATGGACTTGGCTCTGGCTGCACTCCCCAGATGAACCATCATTCTCATCAGAATTCAGAACTGAATGCTGCTTGGAGAGTGAGATGACTCAGGGTACTCCTGCGCTACTTTTCTGTTCCTTTTTGACTGTCTGGTGGTCACCCATTCCCTCTCTCCCAGCTTAATCTTATGCTGCGGGGTAGCCACATCGATAAATGTGTTATCCACAAAGTTCTCAACCTCACAATGCACCGCAGTGATGCCAACTGCTGCTCAAGTTCCAAGGCCTGGAGCTGAAGCTGCTGCAACTGACGACACATCCTGGACAAATGGTTATCCAGAACATGGGAAGCATCCTGGTGTTCCACATAGCACAGGATATGCACTCTTGAGGTTGGAGCAGCCCTGCCATTCCTTTATTTATTAGTTAACCTTGCTCCTGCTAATAAACCTTACCAATACTAGTAAATGGTACCAATAGGAAGAAATTTTACTGCTATTAATAAACTTCACTAATAATGCTAAAAACTAATACCTAACATACCTTATTAGTAGTAATAAAGCTTACTTAAAAATAAAAGATATGTCTCACCAGCTACTCACTTTTTACTTATTATTAGTGCTTAACTTTTTTAACGTTTTTTATCTACCAATTGTTTAGGCTCAGTCCCTAAGCAGCAATACTCACCAGCCTTCCTGTGATGTCACAGTTTGATTTTGTTTTTCAAACTACGGCGTTTTCCAGACAGCTTAGCCCATCTCTGGTTCTGTTCTTGACTCTGCCTCAAGGTAAGTCTATTTTAAGCCCTGCTGTGTCTCCATCCAATATTTCACACTCCTCCTCCAGAACTATAACGTCTGCTTTGTCCCTCTCTTTTGTGAAAACAAAAGCAAAGGGCTGGATTTTCATGCCACATCTGTGTCAGAACAGCAGCAGGCAGGCTTTCAAAATGGCGGACAGGACCCAATTTCGGGATTTCCACCTCCATTCCCAACACCAGCTACTTTTAGTAAGTGCCGGATAAGGGGCAGCAAGCCCAAATGGAGCACTCCCAGCCTTGTTGGCTCCATTACAGGGTATGGCATTTTAAACCCCCTGCCATTTTCATGGAGTCAGGGCTATTTAGGTAGACAATATGGTTCATGGCATTTCAGAGGAGTTGTGACCCATGGGAGCCCTAGCCTGGAGTCAGGAACATTTTGACAGTTAAGTTCAAAAGTGTATGTTCCAAATGCGAGATTTTATAAGATGGTTATGTTCTGGACTACCTCTTTGAATTCAAGGTAAAATAATCTAATGAAGAGAGTCATGAGATCTACTATGCCTTTCTGCCTGATGACAAGCCTGAGTGCCGTGGTTACTGTGGGAAATAGGGGCCCATGCCGAATGCTATTGAAATGAACATGCTAGGTTTAACACCTGAAGGCAAAGGGAGAAGCAGGTGTTTTTGCTATTGCAGACTCTTTCAAGTCTCAGAGATTTTGAACAGAGGGAGTGTTAGGGGGCAGCTGCTGCAGTCAGCCAAAGGAGAAACGTGGTTTTCACTGTTGGCTAGCAGAGAGACTGTGGGTGAGAAGATGTTCTCTGGTCAAAGAGATGGAACTCATGGAAACTTAAGGACTCTGGGAGATTTGTCTTGACATGGCAGGGAGGGAATCATCCGAGTGAGATGCACTGTTGGAGGTCAGTTTAGGATTTCTCGGAAGACCGAAGGGAAAAACGTTCATCTGTCGGCGGACGTTATGATTCAGTGAAGCAGGAAGAAGTGAGCCTGTTGGGAGCTGGGAGTAGCTTTGGGCTGGGTCCTGTAGAGACTGCAATTCTGCAGAGAGTATGCTGTAATGTATAAATATGGCATGGGTTATTGGTCATGTTAAGGAACTGATGAGGGATATTTTTTCTGTAGTTTAGTAATAGTTACCTACTGAGTAATGTTTAGTTGTGTTGCTTTTAATTTGTCTGTTACAGTAAAAGTCTTAAAATTTGAAATCTTGTTGTGCAATTCCTTTAGGTTGGCCACTGGGAATTCAAATATCTTTTTGAAAGTTATCGGTCTCAACGGGATCATAACAAACTGGAGGCTCTTGCGGGATATGAATTCAGAGTCTGGGATGAGTACATTGAATTTTTCCAGAGTTTAAATGAACAAAATTTCACAGTTACTTGTATTGTATATATTTAAAATTTAACATGACTATGTCCAGTGCTCATGCATTTTTAGAAAAATACAGGACCTATCTATGAATGCCTTGTGACAGTTAACAAAGGTTAATTTGATGATGGTGGCAGAGAAATTGGAGATAAATTTAAAAGTCAGGGCTAAGGAGGCAGAGACTGCTGAAGTATTGGCTTAACACCTGAATCTTGAAGGAAGACAAAAGCAATCCTGATTTTTTTTTTATTATTCGCTCAAGGGATGTGGGCATCACTGGCTAGGCCAGCATTTATTGCCCATCCCTATTGTCCTTGTATCACGCTTGGCCAGCGTCATCACGCGTCATTTCACGCTCGGTCGGGTCGGGCGCGCGCCCACCCACCAGGCTAAAAATTCTGGCCATAGAGTTATACAGCACAGAAACAGGCCCTTCAGCCCATCTTGTCCATGCTGGCCATCAAGCAGCTATCTGTTCTAATCCCATTTTCCAGCACTTGGCCCTTAGCCTTGTATGCTATGGCATTTCAAGTGCTCATCTGAATACTTCTTAAATGTTGTGAGGGTTCCTGCCTCTACCACCCCCTCAGGCAGTGTGTTCCAGATTCC
Organism: Cetorhinus maximus; assembly: GCF_964194155.1. Taxonomy (NCBI): domain Eukaryota; kingdom Metazoa; phylum Chordata; class Chondrichthyes; order Lamniformes; family Cetorhinidae; genus Cetorhinus; species Cetorhinus maximus. The sequence goes on from NC_135889.1 coordinate 67,043,719, forward strand.
AACCACCCTCAGGATGAAAAAAGTTTTCCTCAAATACCCTCTAAACCTCCTGCCCCTTACCTTAAATCTATGTCCCCATGTTATTGAAACCTCCGCTAAGGGGAAAGGTTTCTTCCTATTTACCCTATATATGCCCCTCATAATTTTGTATGCCTCTATCAGTTTCCCCCTCAGCCTTCTCTGCTCTAAAAAAACAACCCTAGCCTATCCAGACTCTCTTCATAGCTGAAATGCTCCAGCCCAGGCAACATCCTGGTGAACCTCCTCTGCACCCTCTCCAGTGCAATCACATCCTTCCTATAGGGTAGAATTTTTCCTATGGCGGCGGGCTGTTCGGGAGCGGGCGTGGGCGGGCACAGAGACAATCGCCGCCTGCAATCGGCTCCGCACCGCCATTTTACCAATTAAGGCCCGCCCAGCATGAATCGCGGTTCCCAAGAACAGCAGGAATGGACGGGTGACGGCGGGAGTCCAATGGCCACTGGGTCCAATGGCGACCCAGCAGCTTGTTTAAAAACCTCGCAGGCAGCCTTCCAAAGGCTGCCAGCAATGTCGCACAGGAGGATGTCCGAGAGCGCTCTCGGAGAGCAGGCCAGGTGGGAGGGCAGGTGAGCGGGGCAGTGTGCCCTGAGATTTTCGGATGAGTGCCTCACTGCCCTCCTTGAGGAGGTGGCAGCACACTGCGACATCATTGTGCTAAGGGACAGGAGGAGGGGTCCCTCCCACATGACGAAACGTGCCTGGGAGGAGGTGGCAGAAAGGGTCAGCTCCCACAATGTGGTGAGACGCACCTGGGTGCAGTGCCACAAGCAGTTCAATCTCTTCAATCAGGAAGGGTGAGTACTATGTTGGCCTGGGTCACTTAGCACAGCAGTTAGGTTGGCCCCACCTTCCCCCTGCCCCACCAAACTTGGAATTTTGTTATTGCATTCATTCATTCATGGCATGTGGCCTTCACTGGGTGGGCCAGCATTTATTGCCCATGCCTAGTTGCCCCTGAGAGGGTGGTGGTGAGCTGCCTTCTGTATCCGCTGCATGTGGTGCAGGTACATCCATAGTACTGTTTTGGGGGCGAGCTCCAGGATCTGGACCTAGGCGCATGGTGGAGCGCCAAAACCTTTCAAAGTCAGGGTGCTGACTGAATTGGAGGGGAACTTCCAGGTGGTGGGGTAGCCATCCATGTGCTGCCCTTGTCCTTCTAGGTAGTGGTGCTCGTTGGTTTGGAAGGTTTTACAGTGTGAGTGGCAAATCTGATGGAGGCAGCATCTGGGCAAGGGGGTCAGCCCTGGCTGCTTGGAGTGAGTGTATAGCGGCTCCAGGGTGACGAATCGGATGAGCCCTGCAATGTTGCACTCAGGTGGGGGTGGCAAGGCTGCAATGGCAACGCAGGTACAGGGTGGACTAATCAATGCTCCTCTCTCCTTTCAGGAGAAGACCGCACACAGTAATGCCGAAGGGATGCAGACTGGCAGAGTGCAGGCCCACCTACTCATACTGACCAGATACGAGCAGGAGGCTCTCGAGCTGGAGAGGCGCCATGTGCCCAGGTCTACTGGCCGCAGTGAGGTTGGGGTGCCACTGAGAAGTAAGAGTGCTGTGCCCTGAGGTCACAATGTCTGTCATTGCAACCATTCCACTGTTGACTGTATATTGATTTCAGCATCCAACATGGGTTGCCCATTGATAATGGAAGGAGGAGCGCATCCTGTGCCAGACATGCACATGAACAGAGTAACGACTTCAACTAATCAAATGTCCTTGTTCTTCCTTTCAGCCTCTCTAGAGCACGCCCACACTCAGGAGGCAGAGGAACCGCCACTGACCCCTGAAGATCCAGAAGGTATAAACGCACCAGCGTCACACCATCTCAGCCAGGCAGGCACCAGCGCAGATACCAGCACCTCAGTGGGGATAAAATCATCGGCTAGTGTCCACGGTGCACAGCAGTGAGGGCACTTCACACTTGCTTGAGGTGCAGGCGGAGGCAGAGAGTGCCCAGGGCGCTGGCAGTTGGAGGACTGCTGGGGACCAGGAACATGCTCAGTCAGTGGCTGATGATGTGCCTCTGGAGTTGTCCCTGAGGCAGCAGATGCTGGAAGTCCAGCAGGATGTGTGGGAGGATCTGGCGGAGATACATGAGGGAATGTGTGCCATGGTCTCCGTGATGGAGGAGTCCATGTGGAGCATGAGCAATGCAATGACCCTCATGGCCGAGCACAATGCCTCCTCCATGGAGAGAGTGGCGACTCTCATGGAGAGGCTCCTCCAGGAGAACAATCAAGGCTTCCTAGGGATGCGCTCGGACCTGCAAGCCCTCACAGCAGCATTGACCTCAGGTGGTCAGTGTCAGTGTGCGAGATGAATTGGGCACCCAGTATCCCAGCTAGGTGCCCATCCATCAATGGTGAGCAGGGAGGTCTGAAGTGACCTCACGTTGGCGCACAAGCTGCCTGTCGTCTCTGCGGGCTCCTCTCAGGGCGCTCCGGATGAGGGCAGCAGCTCCTCCGACCCTCTGCCAGTGACTATGGCATCTGATGAGGCTGCAGTGACTGGGGAGATGCCAGCCATGCCACTGGCCGCTCCCTCTCAGTCGGGGCCAGCACAGGCTCCAAAGGCCAGAGGACGACCGCCGAGGTTATCAAGGCCAACAAGACAGCAGAGTGAGCAGGCTGTCTCAGATGCCGATGCCAGCGAGGGAGAAGCACCTAGACGTAGCACCCGTAAACGTAAACATAAATCACTTTAGGCACACCACGGGCATATCACTGGTGGTTTTCTTTTGCCCTCATTTCAATTGCTTTTCATTAGGTGTGCTGCTCAACACCTTCTAATGCACTTTCATTTCTGTATGCAAGTATGCAATCATTAAATGTTTTAGTTCTCAACAAGCCTCTGAGTGCTTCATTACTTCTGCAAGTGTAGAGAAACCCATGATGTTATGAGTGACTTGCTTATTATTGAGCTTTATTGACAAATAACAAAGTTAATGTTCCAAACCAGGCAAATGTTGCTCTCAGGTATCGAGTATGGAGCCTGCAGCCCTGGCATGTGTTGGAGGTCCATCTGTGGTAGGCTAGCTGAAGGAGCATTGGTTCAAAGCCTCCCGGGTGTCCCTACCTCCCTGGAGGATGCCCGGGTCAGCGTCTATCCCCTCAGCGTTCTCCTGTGTGTGCTCGTCCTCGGACTCACTACTGGACTAATCGTGTGCAGCCAGAGCATCTGCGTCTACATCTCCTTCCTCCACTGCATCCCCCCTTTCCAGTGCCAAATTGTGGAGAGCACAGCATGCAACCACTATCAGTGACACACAATCTGGGGGGTATTGAAGTGCGCCCCCTGAACGGTCCAGGCATCAGAAGTGCATCTTGAGAAAACCGATGGTTCTCTCCAGCACAGCCCTGGTGGAGGCATGGCTCATATTGTACTGCTGATCGGCCTCTGTTCTTGGATGGTGGAGGAGTATCATGAGCCATCTTTTGAGGGGATAGCCTTTGTCACCCAGCAGCCGTCCATCTAGCCAGGCTGGAGCACTGAAGGGCCTCGGCACCTGGGAGTGTCTCAGGATGTAGACGTCATGGGAGCTGCCAGGTCCTTGCACAGACTAGCAGAATAAGCATCCTATGGTCACACACTATCTGTGTGTTCATGGAGTGGAATCCCTTCCTGTTGAGGAAGGCACCCGGCTCACCTGCTGGTGCCTTGATGGCCACGTGTGCAGTCGATTGCACCCTGGACGCAGGGGAACCCAGCAATCGCTGTAATGCCTCTGGCTTGCTATGCCTGGCTGGCCTCGTCTGAGCAGTAGTGAATGAAAGTCAATGCACGCCTGAACAGAGCGTCTGTCACCAGCTTGACACAACTGTGGACAGCTGACTGAAAGACTCCGCAAAGATCACCCACTGACCCCTGGAAAGAGCCGGAGGCAAAGGAAAGTTGAGGGCAGTCATGACCTTCAACGCCACTGGAATGGGGTATCCACCCACACAGTTGCAGCTGATCTTAGGGCTTATCTTCTGATAGATAGAGGTCACTGTCTCCCTTGAGAGACAGAACCTCCTTCGGCACTGCACCTCAGACATATTGAGGTAGCTGTATCGCCACCTGTAAACCCGGGTAGCAGGATAGTGGCCTCTTCTGCGGCCCCTTCCGCCTTGCACTTCCTGTTGGCCCTTAGCCCCTTATGCCTGCAGCTGGTCCTCCTAAAGGTGGCTCCCCTGGAAGCTGCATATGGACATATGGACTCCTGGCCTCCTCCCCTTCTGGCCCTCTCTTCCTCCTCAGAGGAGGTGCCTCCAGTGGAGAGCACAATCCCCATTCCCAGGGTAAGGGAAGGCTGTCTGAAACCTGCAAGGGCCCAAGAATTATGTTTCCTCCAGAGTCTTGACCTGAAGCCTGGTATTCCTGTCAAAGAAGCTCTGAAGAGATTTGAAGTTCTCCTGTTCACACAAGCAAGTAGCAATAAGTTTCTAAAGTAAATGACTAACAAATCGCATTCGCAAGCCCATTCACCCCTCTTATCCCGCCCATGGATGAGGTTTTTAAAAATGTGGCCTACCCATCTGCCCGTTGCGCCCGTGTGACGCACTGAAAATTGCACGGGCTGAGAAAAATTGCCATGTATTACTACCTCAAGGGCCTTAAGTGGCCTGTTAATTATTGGTGGGCGTGCCTCGGAAATCATAGCGCACCCACCCTCCGAAATACCGCAATGGTGTGTGGTGACGTCGGGACGCATGCCCGACGTCATCACGCATCATTTTACATGTCAGCATGTTGGGCCCGCCCCCGCACGCAGACCGGAAAATTCTGCCCATAGTGTGGCAACCAGAACTGCACACAGGTACTCCAGCTGTGGCCTAACATGCGTATGTATGCAGCTCTAGAAGCTTTGTTGACACAGTTGTGTAATGGAATCTCAGGATCTAATTATGAATGCTTGGCTGAGCTCCAAATCCCACTATTGGATTCAATTCAGCAGCAGCAGTGATTGTTGATACAGTTGTCAAGATGACCGAGAACTTCGTTTTGACTGACAGTTTCATGAGCTCCCAAGGGCATTGCATTCTCTGAAGAGGTTTCTGAATGGTTGTTTATTTATTTTGACAGTTTTACGACCACTTAATAGGATTAAGTTTTCTCAAGTAGAGTTTGAATGGCCCTGACTCCAGCCTTCCCTTTCCCACCCTGCGATAAAAAAACATGGGTGGGAACTGCTGGCTAGGAGGTGGGATCGTGACAACAGGAAATGGCCCAACATGCGATTCCTGCCTCACAGATGAAATTCCAGGCAAACATATTCATTAAGAACCATTCCCACATCTTCTGCCTCCACATACAAGTTACCTTTTTTGTCTTTAATTGGCCCTATTCTTTCTTTAGTTATCCTCTTGCTCTTTACATATTTATAAAATGTCTTTGAGTTTGCCTTTATTTTACTTGCCAATTTTTTTAATGCCCTCTCTTTGTTTTCTTAATTTCCTTTCTAATTTCACTCCTGTACTTACTATACTCTTTAGGATTTCTGGAATATTGAGCATTGGGCATTTGACATAAGCTTTCTTTTTTTGCCTTACCCTACACTGTTTGCTCTTGACCACCACGGAGGTGTCTGGATTTGGGGGTCTCCCCCTTTTTGTTTGTCGGAGCATATTTATTATGAACCTTCTTTAGCTCCTCCTTGAATGTCTCCCACTGCTCTGGCACTGATTTATCTTTAAGTAGCTGTTTCCAGCCCACTTTTGCAAAATCACATCTCAGCTTAGCAAAATTTACCTTTTCTCAATTTAAAAGTTGCACTCTTTGGGCTGGATTTTCAAAGGGCTGTGAGGTCAGGACCCTGTGCAGGCAGGAATTAAAAATTCTCACTCTGGAGGTCACTTCACAATCCTGAGGCTGGTGTGTCTGGGGTTGGGTGGGTGACTGGGAAACACATTTGCTACCAATTAACAGCTTCTTCAGGAACTTGTTATGGGGCCTGTCCATTTGGTATTGAAATTTCCAATATCTTTCCCAGTGAGCCTCAACAGTCTTATGCTGTTTGGTTCACCGCAGGGCCCAAGTAAATCTCTTTGGAGTTGTTCTTAAATCAAATCTGTGGGGCCAATTAGCGCTGGCATGATCACTGCTCCAAAACCTCTGTTCTATGGCTGCTTTCCACCCCCTTCCACCTCCATGGCCTTCTGAGCAGCTACCTGTTCTAATCAGCAAGGCAGTGGCAGTCCCCAACTTGGTTGGTGCCTGCATTTGCCGCTGGTGCCAGGTAGGCAGCTCCTGCTTTCTGGAGGTACTTGGTGCATCTAATTGAGTGCTGCACTCGCCTCCTGGCCAATTAGGCCATTTGAATTTTAAAATAGTGTCGCGAACGCAACATAGCTCGGGAGCAGGATTGGGACCTGGAATTCATCTGGCTGTTGGGTTCCTGACCATGCATTGAAAATTCAGCCCTTGGTCTCTTTACCCTTTTCTATAATAATGTTAAAACTAAATGAATTATGATCACCACCAGTAAAATGCTCTTCCACTGATATCACTTCCACATGCCCAGATTTATTTCCGAAAACCAAGTCCAGAACTGTCCCTTCTCCTGTTGGGCTTGCTACGTACTGGCTAAGCAAATTACTCTGAATGCATTTTAAGAACTTTGCATCCTCTGTACCCTGTACACTAGATTTATCCCAGTTTATATTCGAGTAGAGAGCCCGTTGCCTCCACAAGATTCTACCCAATGTGTGTGGATGTGGAAGGCGTGGGCATGATTCTTAATGAATACTTTGCATCAGTTTACGGCAAAGAGAAGGATGAAGCAGACATTGTAGTTAAGGAGGAGGAGTGTGAAATATTGGATAGGATAAACATAGCGAGTGAAGAAATATTAAGGTTTAAGCATTCTTGAAGATGGATAAATAACCAGGCCCAGATGAAATTTATCGCAGGATGCTAAAGGAAGGAAGGCAAGAAATAGCTGAGGCTTTGACCATCATTTTCCAATCCTCTCCGACAACAGATGTGGTGTCAGAGGACTGGAGGACTGCTAACATTGCACTGTTGTTTAATAAGGGAGTAAGGGATACCTCAGTAATTACTGGCCAGTCAACCTAGCCTTGATGGTGAGCAATTTATTGAAAGAAATTCTAAGAGTCAGAATAAATCATTGTTTACAGAGTTACAGATTAATTGAGGACAATCAGCATAGATTTATTAAAGGAAGATTGTGCCTGGCTAAATTGATTGAATCTTTTTGAGGAGGTAACAGGAAGGGTCAATGAAGGTAGCACGTTTGATGTAGTCTACATGGATTTTAGCAAGGTTTTTGACTAGGTCCCACATGACAGACTAGTCAGAAAATTAAAAGCTCATGGGATCCAAGGGAAAGTGCCAAGTTTGATCCAAAATTGGTTCAATGGCAGGCAGCAAAAGGTAATTAATGGTCAACAGCTGTTTTTGTGACTGAAAGGCTATTTCCAGTGGGATTCTGCAGGACTCACTATTGGGTTCCTTGCTGTTCATGGTATAAGTCAATGGTTTAGACTTAAATATAGGGCTATGATTAAGAAATATGCAGATGATGCAAGAATTGGCCTTGTGAGAAAGAAAGCTGTAGGCTACAGGTAGATACAATGGACTGGTCAGCTGGGCAGAAAAGTGGCAAAATGAAATTCAATCTGGAAAAGTGTGAGGTAATGTATTTGGGGAAGGCTAACAAAGCAAGGGAATATACAATAAATTACAGGATACTGAGAAGTGTAGAGGAACAGAAGGACCTTGGAGTGCATGTCCACAGACACCTAAAGGTAACAGTACAGGTAGATAGGGTGGTCAAAGAGGTATATGGGATACTTACCTTTATTGGTCGCAGTTTAGAGTATAAGAAGAGGAAGGTTATCCTAGAACTATATAAAATATCCATTAGGCTGTAACTAGACATGCATTTCTGGTCACCGCATTACAGGAACAAAGTGCTCGCACTAGAGGGGATACTGAGGAGATTTACAAGGATATTGCCAGGAATGGAGAATTTTAGCTATGAGGAAAGGTTGGATAGGCTTGGCTGTTTTAGTTGGAATAGAAAAGATGACAGGGAAATTTAATTGAGATGTACAAAATAATGAGGGGCCTAGATATACTGAACTGGAAAGACCTCTTTCTTTTAGCAGAGGATCAATAACCACAGTGTAAGATTGAAGTAATTGGTAGAAGGATTACATGAGATTTGAGGAGTAATTTCTTCACTCAGGGGTGGGGATCTAGAACTCACTGCCTTTAAGTACGGCAAAGGCAGAATATCTGATCGCATTTAAAAAATACTTGGAAATGCACTTGAGGTGCAGTCACCTACAAGACTAAGAGCCGGAAGGTAGGATTAAAATGGATAGCTGTTTCTTGCTGGCATTGACACAATGGGCTGAATGACCTCCTCCCAGGCCATTATTTTTCTATGTTTCTATGAGTAACAAATAACTGCTGCTTATGTTAGTATTTCATACAAGAGTGCTCACCAAAACTTTCAACAAATGTTTTTAATGGGTGGTCCTCAATACATTTATTGGCTTCACATATACACAATATATTGCAAAATTTCAGAGTTGTTTGAATGGTAATTGTTTACTGACCAGTTTGAATGTCTGCTGCTTTTTATAAACTGTTGAAAGATTTCCCAATTTTTTTCAACTAAACAGGGATTGAAATGCCCTTTACTCTACATTGTATATTTGGCTGCCAACAAATTTGTCTTCACAATGACCGTGTTAGTAAATTCATATTGTTTTAATTTTTCCCCTAGTAAATGATGAGTAAGTAATGATACTGTACCAAACAGTCATTAAGTAGACTGATGAGGTTTAAATTTTGCAAAGCCATTTTCCTTTCCCTGCAGACATGACATTTCAAGGATATAACAGGCCATTGGGGAAATTGATCATGAAGTAAAATTCCTAAATTGTCGCCTTGGGTGAGGCAGCAGTCTTAAAATACCGTTTGAAAGCATATCAGGGCTGCATGAATCAAAAAAAAAACAAAGTTTAAAATCTCCGTTGAAATTTTGGTCATACCTGCAATTGCAGCCCACCTCTCAAATGATGTCAAACATTTATTGGTAGCTGAAGAACACTGCTTCAATAATGCCTCAAAATTAAGTAAAGTTAATGATAGCTAGTGCTTGTGGAAAGATTAAATTTAGCTTGCCATTGAAAACTGGAGTCTGTTCCACTATTCAATTAGATCATGACTGATCTGCACCCCAACTCTCCTTATTCACTTTTACTCCATATCCCTTGACAACCTTACCTAACAAAAATTCATCAATCTGAGTCTTAAAAGTTTTGGTTGATCCAGCATCCACAACCTTTTGGGGGAAAGGGTTCTAAATTTTCACTACCCTTTATGTGTAAAAATGCTTCCTGATTTTACTCCTAAATGGTCCAACTCTAATGTTAAGATTATGCCCCCCTTGTCTGGATTCCGCCACCAGAAGAAACAGTATCTGTATCTACCCCCTCGCAACCCTTTATCATTCTAAACATGCCCAAAACTGAATGTACTAATCCAAATAGAGTCTGACCAAACTCTGGACAATAGAAGTATGAGTTCATTACTTGTGCATTCCAAATGGGATCTTATTACCATAGTGTATGCTTTGCTTACAATATTTCCACAAAACACTACAAAAGTAAAAATTATACATTTTTTTCATTAATTAATAACTAAAGTAGAATTATAACTACTGACATTGGCCCAGATGGTGCTTGCCACAGAAGAAAGCTGCCTACAAAGAGCTAGCACAATCTCTGTGCCGTGGATTTCACATTTGCCGACATTTATTTAATTCTGGCACCAAATCAAGGGGATCTCCAAGCATCAGCATCAGTAATGTCATTGTGCAGGGTAAACATTGAAGAATTTTCATAGACAGCAAGCCAGAAAGTAAAATGCATTGATTATCCATCACTTCTTATAAATGTTATAGAGAGTGAAATAAAGATTGGGACATTTGCTTTAGGGGCTGAAATATCATAATCAAACTTTTTTTAAAATTAAATTAAAAATCTAAGGAACTTTTATCTCAATGGAGAAAATTGACATTATTCAAATATAAAATTAATTTTTCAGGACCAGAGAGTTGTTCAGCAGTAGTTTTGGCTTGGTATGCCATTAAGAACCTAATTATATCAAATTAACAAAGCATAATTTTTTGGGTTTTTTAACAGAGATATTACAGCATAAAAGGGGAAGTTCTTATCAGTTCAATGATTTCTAAAGACTGCCATTTGCAAAGACTTTAACAAAGTATAAAACAAAGAAGCAGGAAATTTATGACAGCAACTTCTAGATTTCTGCATTTAATTGTGCATGTGCAGATGCCAGAAGTTAGTTTCACAATGAACACTTTTTTTTTGCCATCATAACAACCACAAAATCCAGGTCATCATCTCCTCAAACAAGTTTTGAAAATACAATCTATTGTTTGTACTTAATTTTTTCACATGAGTTATGTTATGTTTGTGTGGAAATATCAGAGAAGGCAAAAGGTATTGTATAAAATAAGAGAATTATTGATATCTCTGGGACATTGTTGGCACAGAATGGTTGTAACATTTACCTACATAACAACTATCACTCCACTCTTAAAAATGTAATTTAATGTTCTGAAACTCTTTTAAATGTTTTAATGCAATAAAATATAACATAAATACAAACTTTTTAATACCAATTATTATTAATTCACAAGTATTTTCTGAGAAACGTAGTTAAATAAACTAATCGCAATCGAGGAGCTTCTTAATTTATTTTTCTTTCATTACAAACTGCAAGTGCTTACCATCGAGTTCATAGCAAAGTGGTTGTGTTGAGTCTGTAGATCCAGAGCATGCTGATAACTCACCCCAATCTCAGTATGACTCTGAAGGAACAATTGCTTGTTGTGGCTAATCCAGTCAAACATCTGAATTAAAAAAAAGAACTTGTTAGAGCAGCTTCGGTGTTTAAGTTTGATCTCAAGATGTTTACAGGCAAATGCCACATATTCTGAATGTAGGAAAGAGGGCAGGCGAATAGGCATAAGTAAAACTAGTGAGAGTCATGTAGCAAGCAACCCTGAGAGAAAGGAACAGAGAAAAAAACAAAAAAAATGGATCAATGGAGAGAGACACAGATGGAAATTATTTGATGCCAGAGACTCCCACTATATCAATCAGTTTCAAGTTTTGAGGAGTTGAATTATGTGTCTACAAAAAAAAATGCTGTATTCATGTGCAAAATGACTATGGTTTGCCTAAGAGAAATTGTTTGTTCTTGACTCATTTTATTAACAGATACAATCATGTTTACTGATGAGACAGCATACTGAGATGTGGAGAACCTTGTTTCACAAAATTCAGTGTATACCCCTGGAAATTACCCCACAGATCTCTAAAGAATTTAGGAACATTCTCTACAGATTTCCATTGAGCCTCTTCACTGATTGAGCCATTTGAAAGACATAGTTGTCTGAATTACAGAACCCTGTTTCTCCACACCTCCACCTGGAGGTAGAAATCAGACCCAATAATAAAATGTAACAGCCTGAATATTTTTACAAATAGGACCTGACAGATGCACAGAGGTGGAAAATGGGGTAGGATTTTTACTCCCTGCTCACTTGAGTGCTTGACCAATTTCCCAACTTCAGCTTTCAGTAAATTGGTCAGCTATATTTAAATGAGGCGGTAATGTCGTGATGAAACCATATTCCACATTTTCCATCATTACTATAATTTATATTTAGCTGCAATGAAAAAAGATCTAGATGATATAGAATAGGATTTCAAGGGATCAATTTGTCATTTACAATGTTTCGTAGAAATTTTATTTTTCTGCTGAATTTCTTTTGATTTATGTTTCTTTTTGCTGACAACTGTTTAACTATTTATCTTGGTGCTTTCTTTGTAGGGTTCCTTTTTTAACCTCCTGACTCTAGTATAGTTGTTTTGTAGAGGGGATTTGTTTCTTTGTTTATTTGGTGAAACAGCAGCAGAGGGAGGTACATCTGTTCAGGTATTGCCAGACACAAATTGTGAAGGAATGCAGCTATAAATACAAAGTTATAAGAGAATCCAGCTATAAATATGGAGTTATAAGATTAAATATAGCGACTACTTTATGAAATAAGGATTATAAATTAAAAGCAGAGTTCATCTGCTGGACAAAGGTTCAGAAGTTTATAAATATGCCTAAGCATAATTGTGTGCTAACATCCTGTGGCATAAGATATGGTATATCCTTCAACACAGGGGAGTTCCTGAAAAAAACAGAAACTGGCCTCTACATGACCTCAGCAAGGCATTGATAAATTGTAAGATACCACATTCTAACAATGGATAACCTTAAAGCTGCCCCTAAATAACTTGTCAACTGAATCCTGGAAACTGTGTCGTGACCACCATTTTTTTTTATTCATTCATGGGATGTGGGCTTTGCTGGCTGGGCCAGCATTTATTGCCCATCCCTTGTTGCCCTTGAGAAGGTGGTGGTGAGCTGCCTTCCTGAACCACTGCAGTACATACGGTGTAGGTACACCCACAATGCTGTGAGGAAGGGAGTTCCAGGATTGTGACTCAGCAACAGTGAAGGAATGGCGATATATTTCCATGTCAGGATGGTGAGTGGCTTGGAGGGGAACTTCCAGTTGGTGGTGTTCCCATCTATCTGCTGCCCTTGTCCTCCTAGATGGTAGCGATTGTGGGTTTGGAAGGTGCTGTCTAAGGAGCCTTGATGAATCTCTGCAGTGCATCTTATAAATGGTACATACTGTTGGTACTATGTGTCGGTGATGGAGGGAGTGAATGCTTGTGGATGTGCTGCCAATCAAGCGGGCTGTTTTGTCCTGAACAGTGTCAAGCTTCTTGAGTGTTGTTGGAGCTGCACTGATCCAGGCAAGCAAGGAGTATTCCATCACACTCCTGACTTGTGCCTTGTAGATGGTGGAAAGGCTTTGGGGATCTTTGCACCTCTCGGTATCCTGTTTGTTTGAAGGATGTTGACGAAAATGAAGGATGTTGACTAAAACAAAGGATGTTGTTCAGCATGTGCGCTCAAAATGCTTCCTGTTGGTTCAGCTTTTTTATGGTATAAATATTGGAACCACACAGTAGGATTTTTATATTCATTGGATTCACTCCCTCATCTTTCAAGGTAAAGGTATTAGCTGCGGTAGTGTAGCAACGGTAGTTCTCCCCTTAATTGGAAGAGGTATCTCGCTATACTCTGTAGCTTTCTACTCAGGGATTTAAGGTAAATATTACTTAAATATTATTGATAGATATCTTAAATATCTCTCTGTAACATTATTTAAAACCTGAATTCTCTAATAGAAACAAAATTATACTTCCTTTTCCTGGAGCTATCAATGTTGTGATTGATTTACCATCAAATGTGAATTGCATGTTCAGTTCTTTAACAAACTTTTATATAATTTAGAAAATATATTATCTCATATAGTCTTCTGTATGCAAACTCGAGAACCCAACTCTGTACAGGGTTCAGTGGAGAGGTACATTATTGAGGTTGAGAGTGATCTTCTGAAAAGTACGCCTGATCTGGAATAGTCCCCAAAAGGGGCTTGAATTATAATCCACTTCAGCATGACACCTGTCCATCTGTATTCCAGCTCCAGAATATATGGGCTGAGACATTCCTAGCTTCAGTTATCCTTGCAGCAGTGCTTCCAGAAGCTGTAATTAACATGTGAAGCCATGAGCGAGTGATGACATGTCCTGAAACTCAATCAAAAATCCACCTCCACCACAGGGACTGTACTCCTGCAGGTACAGTAAATCAAGGTGGTGGGTGGTAGTCCATTACATCATTTCATGTTCATTAAGATTTCCCAAGACTCCCACAGTGCACCTGTAGCTGTCATAACTATCCTGAGCCTTAATGCTATGCAGTCTTTAAGATATTAGTAATATCAGCTAATTACCTGTATACAAATGCATTGATCAAATCATGGATATCATGGATTGTTCATCATGGATGAGAAATTATATAAAACACTAGTTCAACCTCAGCTGGAGTATCGCGTCCAGTTCTGGGTGCTGCATTTAGGAAGGATGTGGAGGCATTAGAGATAGTGCAGAAAAGATTCATAAGGGTGGCTTCTGGGGTGAGGAACGTCAGTTATGAAGACAGAATGAAGAATTTAGAATTGTTTTCCTTGGAGAAAAGAAGGTTGAGAAGAGATCTGATAGAGCTGTTCAAAATTATAAGGGGTCTGGACAGAGTAAATAGGGAGAAACTGTTCCCACTCGTGGAAGGATTGAGAATGAGAGGACACAGATTTAAAGCAATTGGTAAAGAGCAAAATGATATGAGAAAAACATTTTAAAGCAGTGAGTGGTTAAGGTCTGGAACACATTGCCTGAGAGTGCGGTGGAGGCAGGTTCAATCGAGACATTGAAAAGGGAATTAGACTGTTATCTGAAATAAAAAATGCGCAGGGTTACGGGGAGAAGGTGGGAGAATAGCATTAAGTGAATTGCTCATTCGGAAAACCAGTGCAGACACGATGGGCCGAATGGCCTCCTTCTACGCTGTAACAATTCTGTGATTCTGTGCTCTTCTTCTCTTTGAACAAATAGCAGCAGCATGACACGGCACTGTACTTTTACAGAGTGGAATTTTCCATGGTCCTAAAAGCAGATGATTGCATTCCTGTGGTCATATGTGCTTTCTTGGTCAATACTGTGCTTCAACAGAACAGGAATCCACTCTCCAAGCTGCAGCGTGCAAGTGAATACTTATTTCTTGGGAGCCACCACAATGCCTTCATTTTAAGGCTATTCAATATGTCAGCACTTCTGATTGTGAAAATTCTGAGTGGTTTATCAAGTCGACCATTTAAAGGCATGACTGATTACACTTATGCTTCTTCCCATACCATTAGCTGAGCATTACAGTAACAAGGTCTACTTTGCCACCAGAGATGCAATCAAGCAAGAATGTTCAAGTCTTGCTTCAAAAACCTAGATCAGGCTGGAGGTGCCCAGCATTCTAATGCTGCTGGTGTCTCAAGAATCATGATTGTGTATTGCCTGTTATATAAATGTAACTTTACAAAGAGGCCTCATCAAGGAAAGCCTGGAGGAAGAAAGCCCTGAGCAGGGAAATTAGTCAGAGGAACAGCAGCAGCAGCAAGTAGAGAATGTGGTGGACAATGCATAGCCATATTGAAGAGGTAATCATGCCACTCTTATTGTTAAGATCATCTGCTTTGCACAATGTATTACCCGTCTTGTCTATATCTTCCCCTTTCCCTTAACAAAATCAGGCTCTTCTTAGCGATTAACTCATTGATGCTCATCAAAACACTTGGTGTAAACCATTTTCAAACCTTGTCAAGAACATTTTCTGCATAGACAACTTTCATGGAACATAATTTAAATGAAACCCAGTGTGTGTATTGTCCATTGCTTTTACCATTGTATCTCCTTTTGGTGCTCTTGTTAATTGTGAACCCAACTCTGATTCTTTTCTTAGAAGTTCAGTTAAGGGAGAAAATCAGAGAGAAAGACAGTGTACTAAAAATTTTTTTTGCCCCATTTTTGGCATGGGGGTTGCAATTTACCACCTGCCTGTGCTGATTCCATTGGAGCTGGGCAGCATGCAAATGCTCCCAGCTCATTTATCTGATTGTTGGGTGGGACCAAATGGATTCCTGGCTACTGGCATCTGCTTCGCACTGCAGGCTGCCTCTGGACTCAGGAGAGGACCGAACTGTGTTGTGCTGAAAGCTTGTAGTGCAGCCTACTGCTCTTCTTAAAGCCAGGCTGTCCCTTTTAAAAGGAAGCGTCATTGCTTGAATTAAAATATGAAACCTGGAACACCTGGGCAGAGAGAGGGTTCCAGGGTGTCAGATGTGGCACTGGAGGCTCTAGTGGTGGAGATGGGCATGAGGAAAAGTGCAATGGTTCCATGGGGTGGTGAGAGGGGATCAGGAGACCTTCAAGAACTACCCTCAGAAACAAGTGGGAGCAGGTGAGCAAGGAGGTCATCTCCCAAATACTGGACCCAAGGACATAGTAACAGAGCTACAAGAAGTCTAGTGTCCTCATTTGGGTGCTCAACCTCAGTGATTGCATCTCCATATAACATCTTCCACCCAACACACTACCAAGCACTCATGCTGCTCAATGCACCACCATACCATTGCTCGCCCAACAGCAGTGCCTGGCACTCAATACTTGTGTCTAAGTTCCAGGTACTCCACCTCATCTCATCCATCTACCAATGCCATCAGGCTCGTATCCACTTTTTGATGCCTCCAGTTATCCCAAGCTATTCAGCTATGGAAGGCACATCATTCAAACACAGCACTACACAATCACTGGCATTCTGCCCTTTCTTTTGGAGGACAAAGCGGCATACAATAGACGAACTGACAGAGGGACAAAGACTCCTGCATTTCATGGGTCCTATGGAGAAGATAGCTCTCAGCAACATGGGGCTGGCTGCATTGGATGCATGGCATCCGCTGTTGCTGAGAACATTGAAGATGATGGTATGTTCCTGCCTTATGTCCCTTCTCAACTCCAAGTACATCCTTATTCTGCTATCTGGCATGGCAGGCAAACTGTTGATGATGTGGATACTGGGTTCCTCATCCATCTCCCACACTGGCGCTTACCATCTGAGGTCAGTGCCTGTGTGAGGGCTTGCAGGTCCGAGCGCAACCCCAGAAACCCCTGATTCTGTTCCTGGAGCTGCCGCTCCATGAGAGTCACCGCTCTCTCAATGGAGGAGGCAATGCACTTGACCATGAGGATCAATGCAGTGCTGATGCTCCACATGGATTCCTCCAGACCATGGCACGCATACCCTCATGGATCTCCACCAGATCCTCCCGCACATCTCACTGGACATCCAGCATCTGTTGCCTAATGGATGACTTCAGAGGCTCATCATTTGCCTTCGACCCAGCATCATCCTGGTCTCCAGCAGCCCTCTGACTGCCAGCGCCCTGAGCGGTCTCTGTCTCCTCCTGCACCTCAAGCGAGTGTGAAGTGCCCTCACTGCTGTGCAGCGACATTCTAGCCGCCAATCTAATGCCCACCAAGATGCTGGTATCTGCGCTGGTGCCTGGCTCAGAGAGCAGGTGTAACGCAGGTACATGTGGAGCCTGGCGGTCCTCTGGCGTCAGGAGTTGCTCTTTGAAGTCCTGCGATTGAGTGTGTGCTGGCGAATCTAAGGGAGAACAACAACATGTCATTAGTTTAAGTCATCACACTGACACTGTGCATGGCAGGCACCCTGGTGAGACAATTGAGATCTGCATCATGGTGCCATCATCTTTCAATGATCAATGGGGAATCCAGTTTTGAGGCTTCCATCAATGATGAGACTACACAAGAATGTTTGCACCATCCGAAACTCCCACCTCTGTGCACTGCATCCTTACCTTTGCTGACACCCCAGCCTCTCCACGGACAGTTGACTGGGGTGCGTGCCAGCTCTCCACCTCCAGGGCATCTTGCTTATACCCCATTAGGATTAGGAGGCTGTGGGGGCCTCTGCCGGTCCATGACCTTTCAGTGTTGTTATAGTCCATCTTCTCCTGAATGGACAGAGGAGCATGGATTAGTCCACCCTCTACTTTCAGCGCCATTGCAATCTGGCCAACACCACTTGAGGAACACCTTGCAGAGCACATCCGAGTAGTGGCCCTCAAGCCGCAAGGCACTCAGTCCAAGCAGCCAGGGCTCACCCCCTTGGCCAGCTCCAGCGACATTGACAGTTGTCACTCAGACTCTAACACCCCTGAGCTCCACGGGGGGATGGCCAGCTCTTAACACTTCAACACACTGATCCATGCCAACACGGCACTCACCCTTCCTGAGCGCAGCAGGTTGTTAAACTTCTTGCGGCACTGGACCCAGGTGCACCGCACAACATCATGTTGCTACCTCTTCTCAAGCTCCTTTTGTCAAGTGTGGTGGCCTCCTCCTTTCATCCCTCAGGACAATGGTGTTCCTCCTGGCAGCCACCTTCTCCAGGAGGACCGCGAGGCACTCATCCGAATACCGGGGAGCCGAGTGCCCACCTGACCTGCCCTGTCGCCTGGCGTCTGCAGCCGCACTTGATGCCATAGCTTCGTGGTCATGACGCTGAAGATGGGTTTGTTGCTGGCAGCCTTCCAGGGGCTGCCTGTGCCATTTTTAACCTGGCCACCGGGTCGCCATTGGACCCAGCACCTGACAGGCCCCAACCCCCACCCCCACCCAGCCCTCCCGACCATTGGGGGGGCCGTGTTTCACACTGGGTGGGCTTTAATTGGCCCACCAGCATGAAACGGTCTGTTTCCCGGCCACTCCTAGGCCCGCTGATCAAGCCCGCATGCCGACCTAAAAATTCAGGCCCTGATGTTTCTCATTAAAATCTTGGACAAGTATTAATGGTGACAAATAGTCTTAAAGTTACACATACAATTTGTTCACCCTATTTGATGGTTAAAAATCCTGCTTAAAGATGCAGATGTAGTTATTGTGGAGGTTAATAGAAGAGAGTAGAGAGAATTATGAAATCTGCAAGAAAGTATCAAAGGATGCACCAAGTCTTATTGTCAAATGCCAATGGAAGGCTTACTTTAACAAGGTAGTTACTGTGGATTTAAAGGTATGGGACAAAGACAGAAATATCTACATCTTACAATTTTTGACCTGGTTCTGAGATTTAGTGTGTCTATCATAATATATAATAAGAACAAACAAGACAGTTATAAAATTATGGAAAGCTGAATAGGGACGCCAGCAAAGTTTTTGACAAATAATGGAAGTGAATTTGCTAATGAAGAGTTCAAAGATATATGTGAGAGTGTGAATATCATGTCATGAATGCAGCAGCTAAGAGTTCTTTTAGCAATGACCTTTGTGAAAGAAATAATACTGTGATAGATGAATTGGTGCATAAAATTTTGGTGGATTGATTGGAGGATATAGTCCTTACCAACTGGTCTCTGGGCGAAATCCCTAGTTACTTTCTGTCCTTTGTGATAATCCTCCTGCTCCAGAAGGTACTACAATTAGTTCCAATTTTTCTGAACATTTAAATGCTTTGCATGCAAGGAGGCTTTTATCAAAGCTGAGGTATCAGAGAAAATTCGGAGAGCACTGAGATTTTTATTAGACCATCTGAGACAGAGGCCTGAATTTTGCACTCGTCGGGCGCGCGCGATCAGCAGGCCCGGAAGCAGACTCGAAACGCGCTTCCGTCCACGATTGGCCCCTGACCGCAATCTTATGCTGGCTGGCCAATTAACAGCCAACCAGCGTGAAACACGTCCAGAGAAAGGCTCAACACTACCATTGGGGGCAGGAAGAGGGCAGGCGTGGGTAAGCGCTTCAAGAGAGCTCCCTGAAGGCATACAGCTGCCTCAGGGAGCTGCAGACCTGCAAATAAGAAAATAAATCCCAAAAATGCTGCAAAAAATGTCCATGCAGCGCAATCAAGCACCTGAAATTGTTTAAGTGATCATGACACATATGATAGAGCTATTACACACACAGGATAATTACCCACACTGGGTACATGGATGACATCCGTTCCAGAGGGATATAATGAATGAAGAGATGTGACGATTGTGAGGCATGCAGGAAAAGCTCTGGGTAAGTTTAAATTTTGGTTGAATGTTCAGGATGATGGTCAAGAAGTGAGGTCCATGGACTGGCAGAGCAAGGTGAAATAGTGGAACGTAAGGAAGTGCAGTACAAGCAGTCATAGTGAGACCATGATGACTTTTATGTCAGAAAACAATCACAAATTACAGAAAGAACCTCCAATCGTGCAGGAGGGTGATCTCACAATAGTAGTCCCGACAGACATGAACACGAAAGTAGAGGTTGTGGCTTAGATAGACCAGACAATAAAATAAAATCCATGGAGCAGTCATGTAACAGAACCAGAAGTAGAAGTCCTCAAGATCATGAGGTTTTGGTGGCTGATAAACTAATACTAGAAACAAAACAAACTGAGTTATGTAGTTGAGAATTTGGAGTTTAATCTGAGGTACCAAATAAGGGACAAGCAGCTTTGTTGCATAGGTGGTTTTGGACTGAAGACATCCTTGCAGATGGTACTTGTAAGACTAAAGTGAGGCTAGTTGCTAGGGACTTTGAAGAGTGACTGGGTGATATAGATGTTAGAGTGGACTCACCCACAGCTGTAAAAGTAATCTGAAAAATCTTTTTTGGCTTTTTTGGCCACATATTTATGGGAATGGAGATCAATTGGCATAAAAACTGTGTTCTGCAGGGTGATATTTTTCAAAGACAAGTGTGTCTGAAACCACCTAAAGAGGCAGCAGATGCAGAATGAAAAATATGGAAACTAAGCAAATGCGTCTATGGCCTGAATGATGCTTCCAGCGTTTGGTATTTTTCAATGCAATCTGTACTGGTGAAAATAGATTGAGTTCAACTAAGAGCAGACCATGCAATGTCTTATTGATACCATAAAGGAAAGTTTTCAGATATCATCATTTTGCATGTTGATGATTTCTTATGGGGTGTTACTGCAGAATTTGAGAAATGTATTATGAATAAGATTAGAGTAGAATTTAAAATTGGGAGTCAGGCTTGTGGGGCTTTTAAATATATTAATTTAGACATTAAACAAAGTAGTTTGAAATAACTTTAGATCAACAATCCTATTTAGACAGTGCTACTCCCATCCCAGATAATCATAATAGGTCATCACAGAAAGATGATGTTATATCGAAAGAAGAGGCTGAGCATTTTGTGAAGCTTGATTGGTCTGTTGAATTGGTTGAATCTCAGACTAGGCCAGACATTAGTTTTGATGTGTTAGAATTAAGTACTTTGATGAAACAACCTAAAGTAGACAATATTTTAAGGGCAAGTAAAACATTATGAAAATTAAATCAGGAAAAATGTGTACTTATGTTCCGATATTTAGACGATCCAAAGAACATGAAGTTGGTCATCTTTTGTGATGCATCACAATCTAATCTTCCTGATGGATATTCTAGTGAAACTGGTTTCATAATATTCCTGATAGCTGAGAATGGGAAATGTTGTCCTTTTGTTTGGGGAGCTAAGAAAATAAGAAGAATTGTTAAAAGTGCTTTGGCTATTGAAACACTGGTTCTTGTGGAGGCAGTGAATATGGAATTCTATTTGTCAAATATTTCAAGTGATATTCTGTATAATAGAGGCACTGAAGATAGTATACCCATTGAAATGTTATGTGGGTAGACATTCATTGTGGGACATGTCATGAAGCTATTAATGTATATATTATTGGAAAATATTTTTCTTTTTAAAATTGAGGTTTGGTCTGTGGGTGTGTCTTAATTGGATTAAAGCCAGCTAGTCTGGGTGATTTGATGTGTACTAGTTTTGAGATGTAAGAGGGGTAGAGTGCATTTGCATTTTTTGAATAGAGCATTCAAGAAGGTGAGTAAAATCTGGCACCTAGCTAGCAGAGACAAAGCAATATGTTTATATTATTAATAAAATTGGTACTATGAAAGGGGTTTTATTGTTAGAAGAGGCTGATGATACAATGAGAATTTACATTCAATGAGCTGTGCTAGGTATAAGGATAGCAGTTTTGTGTGTGCGGGGCAGGGGCAATGTAAGATCAAAGCAGCTGTAAGCCTTTAACTGTCTCCGCAGGAACCAAAGTGAAAGGAACCTCATTTTGAATTTGTAAGGTTAAAATGCTTTGCCTGGTGTGTGCTGAAAGTCTATGGGTTGCTGTTGCCTTAGTGGAGGTTAGTCTGGGAATTTGTTAAGTTAATAACAAGATAATAGTAATTTGTAGCCATGTGTATGTGTTTAATGTGTTGTAACTTAATAAAATGTTTCATTTAGTTTAATATAAAACCTCTCGAGAACTGATGGTCTGATTCCTGAAGTTAGAGCTGCATCTCAAACATACCACTTAAAATACAGGTTATGACAGTTGTTTAAAGTTTCCCTCTGGGATTTTTAAATAACTCAGCTTTACTGTCTCATAACAGGCAGTGTGCACTCTATGAAAAATTGAGTATGAGAAAGGGTTATAAAGATTGGCCTGTCCAGCTTGAAAGAAATATTAGAGAGAAAGGAAATCTCTAAAATTGAATGGGTAGATTCATGCCATCAATTGTCTTTTTGATTGACTAAAAGAAACACCATGAAGTATGACGAAATTGACAGGGGTCCTGGAGGAGGGTATTTCACAATGTATTGTTTTGTACTGAGTATGGATGTCTTTACTTTTTTTTGAAATTTTGATTGTACATATAAAGTCTTATTTTTATTTAAAGAATACAAAGGCAATTTGTTAATTGTATATCAGTTGAGTGTTTAATTGTATTCAGGTGGCAGGCATTAATCAGGGACTCGTCTGTGATGATCTATACAGGAGCAGACTGAAGGTGCACAATATGTAATGTATGTCTCCATAAATACAAGTGTTACGGACAAAGGCCAAACTTCTCCCTTCTTCTAAAGGATTGGAGGGCTGGGGAACAGGGGTCCCAGCATCAAGTCCAAGCATCCACTCAAAATTCACACTGGTCAATCTTGTCCAGGATGTCAAACATCCTTGATTTCTCCTCTCACCATCCATACATAAACAGAAAGGTGTTTTAGATTTTGATTTCCCCCTTTATAAGCAATGGCATATTCGTAACTCATCAGTTTTGTTGTGATCCAATTTCTATGAATAACCCCACAGCAAATTCAAGATAGGGTAATCTCAGAGGGTTAGTTTATTCACACAAAAATGGGGTGGGGGTGATGTTGCTATGTAGACTTTAAGAAGGCTGAAGGTATTCAAACTTGGACAGAACCCTTTTTCTAAGCTACTGCTTACTAGATGAAATAATAGCAGACTGATTGGCAGTACAGCAAGAGAGTGTTACAGGTTCTTCCAGCTAGGGCATCATGTCACATGACTCCCACTTTCTACTTTGGCTTTGACAAAGGATGCATATTCCTTTGCCTGGATTCTTGAGATTGTTAATGTTTCTACCATTAGGGACTTGAAAGAAAAGGTGCAGGGTCCTTTCTCCTAGCGGACTGGTAGTCTCCGTTGGCCTGGCTTAGGAAATGTAGATGGCCTTTGTATAATTTCCTTTTAATTTGATCTCTGCAGCCACAGAGATAGTTAGCGTCTCTTCAGAGATAGTGAAGTGTCAGCTTCTCGGATATTGCCAGAAAGTTCCTATCGTTCAGGGTTAAAGGCAGACATATCTTCAACCTTTTTAAAGTCTTTGTCCAGATTTTAAAATTTTAGGAAGTACTCGTGCTGATATGTATTTCATAAAAATATAGTGTGAGGTCTTAGCTCTGTAACAAAAAGTGGCACCCACATCCCGTGAAAGAATAATTTTTTTAAAAAAGCATGTGTAAAGACTCCAGTTCTATCCTTCACTGCCTGACTTTTAACACTACCTGCCCAGCCACTGCATCCCAAGGAAGACGAAAGAGAACAGAACAGCATTAATAAAGAAACCCCGTCACTTAATCAGAAATTCGCAGCCTTACTAGCACTGCAAGAATATTGGAGACAAGTACAGAGTTGGGATCAGCATGTGGCAAGTAATCCAGACACAAGTGGATTGCAGACAGGCCAAAAGGAAAGGATGGCTCATTTGGCAGCTCACTGAAGGGCGAGGGGGCAGACAAGTATTGCTGTCGATGACTCAGATAAGGACCTTGATGGAGTGGTGTACAGAAATGCTGATGAGGATGTATACTAAGATGCTGGGTGCATTGGCTAGTTTATTAGGCAGCCTTCATCACAGTCAAGGAACATGGAAGTGTCTAGCTCTAAGATGGTAGAGGCCACCTTGCAGAGCGTACTCTTTCCACAGTCTGTGTTCTATTTCACTATCGTCCTGCAGACCCAGAGGCACCGCCACGCTGCCCATTTTGCAGCCCTTGTATGGGCAAGGCACCTACACCTCTGCTCTCCTGTGAGGATGCAGCAACACTGTCTAGAAAATCCAGGAACTCACCACAACAAGTCGAAAAATGCTCCAGGATACTTCCACACACTTTGCATTAGCAGGAATTCTTAAAATGACCTTAGCTGCAATTTGGGTGCCTGGCCCTTTAAGGAACATTAGTCCAGGGGCCTTCATGCAGCTTAACATTTATCATTTGCAGAGTGATGTAGGAATACAATGCCTGGACCTGCATTCTCCAAATTAATATGCTGCCTCTGCAACAGTTGGTTGGCCTGTGTCACATCAGCATAGCACGTATTTACAGCCTCCCAGTGCACCCTGGGATGCCGATGCAGGAACCCTTCTCAAGAAACAACGCTGCATCAGCCATGATGGAAGTGACTGGCCATGCACAGCATCCCAGCAAAATGACACAATGGGTGGAATTTTCCCAGATTGCACTAAGTACGGTAGCTGGCGGGTAAAATGGAGTTCTACCTGCTGATGAAAATGGCGGGTATTGTCCTGAGCCCACCTCATTATTTATTCACTCCTGCCTACATCCTCAGTTGCTAGCAGATCCCTGCAATCTTCCAGGGTCCACAGAGGCTACAGGGTTGGCTCCTTGGGGACAAAGGCTACCTGCAGAGGCCAAGGCTCATGATGCCCATGCGGTGGCCTCAGACTGCAGCACAGCGACGCTATAATAAGGCTCATGCAGCAGCTCGCAACTTGGTGGAGCAGACCATCGAGGTGCTGAAGATTGCAGCTCCGGTGCCTGGACCGGTCTGGTGGAGCCCTGCAATATAGTCCGCAGAGGATGTCAGGCATCGTCATCGTCTGCTGCGCCCTTTACAACCTGGCACTCCAACGGGATGATGAGCTGGCTGAGGAGCAGGTGGAGGAGCTGGATATCTCCTCAGATGAGGAGGATGCTGACGGGGATGAGGGTGAGGGGATCCTCAGTGGTGACAATGACAGGGATGAGGCTCTCGCACTGGCTAGACAAGGCAAGCATGCTCAGAAGGCCCTCATAGCTGCTAGGTTTGTGGAGGATGATGATGGCATGCAGTGAGGTGTCCCCATAGATCCTTACATCGCAGTTGTGAAAGTTTGACTCCAGTCTGGCATTTGGCAGCGCCAATACCCTCTGTGAGGCTGCTCCTGTCATGGAGATGCAGTGGAAGCCCTAACAGTTACTCAATCGCAGGAGGATGATGACAACACACAGTGAGGACACTCCATAGATCTTCACATAGCCTCTGAGAATGTCTGATTCCTGTCTGGCTGAGGGCAGCTTGCTTGTGCTCCATGATCAGGGCCATCTGAGAGACGCAGCCATGAAACTTTAGACACATCTGATGCTGTGTCCACCTTCAGTACCTCAGCCCTTCAGGAGCTGCTGCACAGCATCACTGGTCGCAGATGCTGGTGTGATGGGGGCCAGCCCCACTTTAAGAGTCTGAGAGCACACAGAGAGTATGAGAAAACTCTATGGCGCCTGCCCACTATATTCTGGCAGCAATGACCAGTACTGCCGAGGTGCAGGCATCATTAATGTTTCCAGGGTGTGTGAAGCTGGACCATCACTGTGGTCTGAAGGCTGCACAGAGCCCAGGGAAGAGGACCTGGACTGAGACACCTGTCTTTTATCTTGTGCAGAAAGGTTTCACATCTGAGTGACAAGAACATTCTCATCAGAATAAGGAGCCACAGGCAGGGAGACATTCTTAGGAGTTTATTGACAATAGTGAACAGTATGTACAAGTGATCAACACCCATGGCCAGTCTGTGCAACTACTTTTACCTAGGACCTTCCGTGCCCGGTGGGCACCGCGGGGACTGGGGTGTTTTGTTGACCCCTTTAATCACATCTTGGTTTGATGTTTGTAAGGTTCCTTTAAAGTTTTTTCCTTGATTTTACAGCTGACCTGACTTAGGGGCTGTGCTTAATTTCTCCCTTGTTATTGTTAATTTAGTTAATTGTTTTGACTCAAAAAGAGTTACTTTTACCTAGCTTTCCTAACCCTGCCGCTACGCCTTGGTGCTCCCCGGACATCCATAGCAGAGGGGGAGGCACCCTGACTGTGACGCCCTGTCTGTGATGACTTTGGCGGGCATCCTCTGTAGGGCTGAGACTTGGTGGGCCTCGGCCTGCTTTCAGGGTCCTGCTGTGTGGCAGTGGCACACTCCAGATGGCCAGAGATGAGTGCGCTGCATGACTGCCCTGTCAACCTGCAACATGGGAGACCCAGGTCCAAACCAGAATGCTGAGATTGCAAGGGGCTGTGAGCACCTCCAGCAGTGACTGCTACAAGGCCAGCGTTGGCGAGGAGATTGTACAACGGGTGTAGTCCAACTGCTCTGCGGTCCAATAAAGTGGTGGCGGTCTCGAAGTCTGTGCTGGGGGTGTAAGGTTTGGAGTGCTTAGTGGCCCTTTGGTGCCACAGCATTGCTTGCATGGGTGGGAAGGCTGGAAGCCTCACCCCAATCATGTCACTGTGGCTGCGCCTGATCTGTCTTAGTTGCAGAGGCATGGTCAGCTTATAGAGGTGTCCCTAATGCGTGGCCACTTCCCTCGCTTACCCTGACCCCCACCTCGATTGCCTGTGTGTGGGATGCAGCGTTAGGGCAGCACTTGACCACCGCCCCCCCCCCCCCCCCCCCCCCCGCCGCCCTCAGCAGTCGCCTCCAAGGCTGGCCAGCACTTGCCCCTGGACACCACTCCACTCCCCCCACCATCAGCAATCACCTCCGAGGCTGGCCAGCACTAGCCCCTGCCCCCCAGCGCCCCTGAGGCCTGTATACAACAGGCGAGCTGTGGGAACACTGCTGCTTGCTCACCTGAGTTCCCCCAAAGTGAAGGCCGCCAAGAGTACATTGCCTGCGTGCTGTTGTGAAACACGTCGGCGTGCTTTCCCGCTGACATGGACAGGCGATACAGTGAGGTTCCAAGAGCCTGACGGGATGGCCTTTTAATTATATGCTGATGTATTACAATTAGCTCCCCGCTGATAGATAGTGGGAAACACGGCCCGCCGTCGGCGGCTGAGTAGACGATTGCGACCTGCCTTCACGACATCGTGAAGCAAGTTCATGCAATATTTTCCACGCACGCCACCTATCACAAACACCGCCAGTGGGCTCAGAAAATTCCGCCCTAAGCCTCCAACGTGTTTCCTCTAGTGGTGCTATGGAGATTAATTTTTTGCTTAGCTCCTTTTAAACATCATTTTCAGGATCTAGAACCTGTTAAACAAATTCTACAATTGAAAATGTTTCACTTTAAGGTTATCCAAGGTCAGATTTTCTTTGTGAGGAGGAGGTGAGGATTTGACAGTTTCACTGGAGACAGGTCTGAGGCTATGGAGCTGTTTTAATATCAGTTCTTTAAACATTCAAATAACATCTCTGCTCTTTTTTCACAGGTAGATCTGTTTTTTTCACTTAATTCATCAATGCCTATCAGAGTTTGCCTTAATGAATTTCTTGGTCAACAGTACATCTGGGGGATCTGGAACTCACTGCCTGAGAGGATAATATAGGCAGAAACTCTTAACTAATTTAAAAGGTGTCTGGAGGGCTACGGACCAAATTCTAGAAAGTGGGGTTAGGCTGGATGGCTCGTTTTTCGGCCAGCACAGACATGATAGTCCAAGTGGCCTTTTTTTGTGCGGTAAGCTTTCTATGATTCTCACAGGTAGATTTCAAAGATATACGGCAACTTTCTTTTCATCAAAAGGAGTGAGAAGATTTTTGAATCTTGCAAACCATTTGCCTGATATGACTAGACAGGTAAATCTAAAATATGCAGTATAATGTCATTAAATTTTTCTTGATCCATCGACACCTGGGAAGAGAACAGACGAAAGGTAGAGAGTGGCCCAAAGTTCAGGGTGCTCAAGATTGTGAACAGCACTGTCTAGGGCCTGGACTGGATGAAGATAGCACTCGAAGATGCAACCAGAGTAATTATCTTCTCATTGATTTCTGTTGTGAATGTTTTATGAGATCTCAAATCAAAGATAAATAATTTCAAAAATATTTTCTCTTTGGCAGAATTAAAAAGAAGTCTGCCTGCAACAAAGGCCTGACAGCAACAATGGAAGAGAGAATGGCTGCAAGGGAGATTTGATAGCCTCCCAGTTCAAGAAAAAGTAGCTGGAGGCTGTGAACCACAAGCTAGAGGAGGTAATTGTGGGACTGTCAAAATATAGATGAGATACAACTGTTATTTTAATGTTACAGAGTACACCTCTTTCTGTGACTAATGCAGCTCTGTCTAGTCAGAAACAAATGATAGAGTGAATTGAATTTGTGCAACAGCCTCCCAACCCTTATGTTTGAATGATGCAAATTATTTTTGATCATTTTGCTAGGCGAGGTGATGCACCAGCACCATGCAAGGAAAGTGTTGGAGATGTCTGCACCACCGAGGTAGAGTCAACAAGGCCCCTACATAGAGCACAAAGAGCAGTTGTACATTGCAATTGATGACAAGGTACTGATTCTTAGAATTAATTTTCAAAACCTTTGATAAATCAGTGTTGGGGTTTCAGCAAAATGTGACAGATCATTATGATGGTAGGTGCACTGTTAAACATGCCTCCATCATTAATGATTTGCCATTCAGAGACTGAACTGTTGAATAAGCTCACGTAAAATAGATTAACTACAAACTTTACAAGTAGGATACTGAGTATGTCCCTGATTTTACTTACAGATAAAACTGCCAGGTAGTATTGAGATCCCAGAGGGAATGTGGAATAAGACTCACAGCCAAAGGATGAATTTATCATTTGTCAAGACTTTGGCTGTTGGCATCTGTGGGTCCAATGAATTGGCAGGCTGTTTTATTGCAGGCAATATAGAGAAGCAGGTTGGATTGGAGACATTTTGTCACCTGTTTTGGAAGTCTCCAACTAATTTCAAGCTTAAGCTTTATCTTACTTTACAGTGTGTTTCACCCACCACCTCCAGACCTCAGGGAAAAGGTTTTCAGGAAAGAGTTATATCCTAGTACATTCAGGACCTCAATAAGAGGCAAAAATCCAATGAAGCATTCAACATGTAAATGAAAATGTTTAAGTTCAGTTTTTTGATTAACTGTTGCAATTTAACATTTCTGCACTTTAACTCCGGTTTATTTGTTCGTTCCTGCACTGCTTATTTGGTTCCTGCATCATGTGTTTTGTGTTTTTATGTATCACAATAAAATTTGAAACTTACAGTGAAGTCCAGTCAAGTTATATTTCACTATAGCAACACAGGCACGTTATTGGTAGTTATTTTCCTGTATTACTGGTACCTATATGAATGGAGTAAATTAATTTTCTAGATTTTCCTTTTTGCAAGTTTTGAATACTTAACTGCAGGATGACTGGCTGTCCCATTTTAAGGAATTGTATATTGAATGTCTATTCACTGTTTGTCCCATAAGGGATGCCTTGTGTCCTGTATTTTCTAGGACAACCTGCTGAGACTGATCCTGGGAGTCTGCAGAGTGAGCTTGAGTGACCCAAGTGGGAATGGAATTGAATGAGTTGGCTAGTAGAAGGTCCCAACAAAAAAGTTGTAACCCTCACCCCTCTTAACTCCACCCCCCAAACACATACCAGACCCTCACCCCTGCTTTCACAGTCAACAACAACCTAACCCCTACCCAGTCCCACAATCAAAGTGTTCCTTTAAAAGAGCTGATCAACCGGGGCCAGTAAATTTAACCAGGTTAACTGGACACAACTACAACCAGCCTGATGACCCAAGTGGAAATAATTCAACTGGGAGCAGCTCAACTGGACAACTGGGAGTAGCTCAATTGGGAGTAGCTCAATTGGGAGCAGCTCAACTCGCCAACTGGAAGCTGGTGAACTAGCCAATTAGGAAATGGTCAGCTGGGAATAACTCTACTGGGACTAGAAGTAGCTCTACTGGGACCAGTTCCAATTCCCATTTAAATCTGGACCCATTACAACTGATTTTTTCAAAAGAGCTACAGAAGATAACGCTTCACATTAATTGGAATGACAGCAGATCAACCTATCCCGCCAAAAATGTATATGAAGATAGTAATCTGGGAGAGGAAGTTAAGTTTTCTGAAAAGTTTTGCAACAATCTCTAAAAAGCAAGGTCTACAGTTATCACCAAAGCTTGTTTAATTCAATTTAACAGCCCCCTGGGGCCTTAAACTTGTATACTGAGATTTATTGGAACACTGAACATTTTAAGGTAGCAAACTTACATTTTGCAGTCTAATAACCCCAATTGTTTTATTTACATCAATAGCTTAAAATGTTTCCTGTGTTTTTTTTCTAGGACTACTGTTACGTGGGAGCATGAGGGAAGAAGAAGTAGGGCTGCATGATAATGAGAAATGACCAAATGTCATTAAAACTGGTCTGTATTGAATAACTATAGAATGATATAGGAATTATTACTTATTATTATTAATAATTATGCTAGTCACTGGAAACAAACACTTGTGCAGGATTTTTACCTCATTGGGCGGGCGGGCCTGGGAGTGGCCACAAAACCGACTGCTGCCCTCAATTGGGCCCCAACTGCAATTTCACGCTGGCTGGCCAATTAATAGCCAGCCAGTGTGAATCGCGCGCTGAAACACTCAGCGCTGCCTGGGTGGTGGGCGAGGAGGGTGTGTGCAGAAGTCAGCGCAGGCATGGGGGAAGCACACAGTGAAAGCTCTCTGAAGGCAGAGAGCTGCCTCAGGGAGCTGAAAATTTCTAACATTCAATATAAAGATTTTAAAATTAAAGTAAACATGTCCCCCACATAAGCAGGGACATGTTAAAAATGAGATTTAAAAATTTTTATTTTATTTTTAATTAACATCAGAAAGCTCATCCTGCCCCTGGATGAGGGTTCCTCAAAAATTCAAAGGCCACTTGGCCTTTTTGCCTGCCCACCAACCATAAGGTTGGACGGGCAGGGAAACATTCAGCTTAATTAATTTATTAATGGGCTTAACAGCCCATTAACAGCGGGAGTCAGTAGCGCACCCACCGAGCGAAATATCGTGCGAGTGCGTGATGACGTCGGGATGCTCGCCCGACGTCATCGCACGCTATTTCATGCTCATGCATGTCAGGCACGCGCCCGCATGTTGAGCTGAAAATCCAGCCTTTGTTCTTAAACTGCATAAATACAGATAAGTGGCTTTACAAAGCAGTGCTTAATTTTTCATCAAGGTGCTGAATCATCAAAACCACTGATGACTTATGGCCTTTATGTTGTTTTCTTGTGTAATTCACAACTTGCTCTATGGTAAGAGGCCATATTGGAGATTTATGCAGGCCCTCAACGAAACTCCCCACTGAAATTAACAGGTTCACGGTGCAATACCAGAGCACAGGGGAGCATTCTCAGCAATTGGAAAGTGAACAGGGCAAATAAAAGAATGACAATCATTAAAAATATTGTAAATGTTGAAGAAAGAATGAACGGATCTGTTTATAAAAGATAAATGTATGGGTGGTAGCAAGGGAAGTGAGCCAATTATTAGAACATAGATTCTGGGCAATATAATTAAGCAATATTGTAAGTTTTAAAATTGAAAGTATCCAATAAAAATGTATAGGAAGAAAAATTCAAGGACCTCCATTTTTGAGTGGGAGTGTCATGATTCACAAACTTTGTGCAGCCTCCTCATATCAATGCTTTCTGTATGCAACCCAGCACACTTCTGAATGGCTGTACAGCCTAGCTATGTGCAAAGCCAGCCTACATCTCTTAACGGGGAGTTGCACTCATTATACAGGAGCTACTGTTGACTGTGGTGGAATTGGGTAAAAGGAGGGGCACAGAAAATGAAGTACCAAGTAAGGGAGAGGACTCCCCAGATTTCTGATGTGCACTGGAGGCTTTAGTACAGGAGCTGGAAAGGAAGAGAAAGTTCCATAGAGGACCAGGAGACCTTCAAGACAAACTAACAGAAAGGAATGGGAGGAGGTAGCCAAGGAGGTCAATTCCCAGAGTCTGACCCCAAGGACCTGTTGCAGTGCCACATGAAGTTCAATGATCTCACCTGGGTAATCAAGGTCACTGAGTCCATCTTCCTCCTACCCACCACACCACCAACCTTTCACGCTGATCACTCACTTGCTCACTCACCTATCAGCAATCTGTTCCAATCAGGGCTCAGGCCTAGCATTCAGATACTGCAGTTCAACTTCACGCACATTCCAATGTGACTAACCTCACACCCACTTCTCACTGCTTCCCCAGACCTCTGGCTATTCATCCATGGCAGGCACATCACCCAATCACATTGAAACACAATCACTATAACTTACAGTATGGGGAGCGGAGCAGAACCAGAGAAGGTCAGGTACGTCTGCATTAGCTGAGCCTTATGGAGCAAACGGTGCTCTGCATCACGGGGCTGACAGAGCCTGTTACATCCTGCATTGCTGAGAACATTCATTATTAGTTATGCCCCTTCTCAAATCCCACCTCCCCTTCATCCAGCTATCTGGCATGAAGTACAGATGCTGTGACCATGGACCTCTTGCTCTCCACTCCATGCACTTTCCCCAGCTCAACTCTCCCCCTTTATAATTATGTTTTCAGGTACAAAGGAACTTCCTCCTGGTCAGCTACTGCAGCCTAAGAGGAAGGGTGAAATCAGCATCAGACCTCTGATGAAGAAACACTGTCACTTAATCTGACAGTTACAGCCACCAACTCAGATACTGACACTACGCAAATCTTAGAGGACAGTATAGGGTCAGGGTAAGCACCTGGTGAGTCATCCGGGCATGAGTGATTACAGCAAGGCTAAGGTGAAATGGTGGTTCTTTTAACAGCACTGGAGGGTGAGGCCGCAGACAGGTTCTGATGCAGCAGACTCTGATGAGGACTTTGAGGGGATGGGAAACAGGAGAACACTGATGAGCATGTTTTTATATCTTGGGTAAATGAGTTTGTTGGCCAACCGAACTCTAACTGCACGCCTTCCTATGTTCTCATCAATAGCTGCTTGCAACCTACAATGGAGAGAGACCAATGTAAGAATAAACAGTGATGGTTTATTGAGACATAGGGCAGAGCACCAGGTCATACGCGCTCACTCAGAAACTTCCAGAACCAGAATTACAGTTCCCAGTTTCCTGTGCTGTACAGTGATTCGTCAGTGCTGTCATGTGATCAATACACTTATATTCTCTTAAAGGGACAGGGTACCTCACTTTACCACATCCCTCTCCCTTTACTTAAAAGTACAGCTAACAAGCTTGAAACACGTTAACTATTTACACAATAATTATTTACAGGTCGAGACTCTCAGGAGGCTTTATCGGACATGTTGAGCATCTCAGTTCAACAATCTCGGCTGGTTTTTCCGAGACCTCTTTTTCAGGGGACAGCTGTCCACTAGGTTGCTCAGTGGAAATTGGCAAGTTTGTCTCCCTGACCCCTTCGGGTCCCAGAGGCCCCCTGGTACTTCCAAATCGTGTGACCTGTCCCCTACATGTGACACAAACTCAAGCGTAAATGAAGACTGCATTTCTTCTTGTGGGACGTGTTCTTTTGCGGAGATGATCCACATGTCTCTACTTATTCGGCCATTTACCGATACATTATAGGAGAGGGGTCCAGTTACTGCACTCACTTCACCTAACAGCCAATTGGGCCCATCTACAAAGTTCTTCACGAGGACCGCATCTCCTATCATGAAAGTTCTTTCGCAACCATGACCATCGTGCCCAGTCTTCTGTGCCTCTTGGCTGTTCTCCACCCTCCCCTCTAAATTCGGCTGGATAAGGGTCAGGCAGGTGTGTGGCATGGTCTAGTATGCAAACAAGAACCGGGACAAGCCTATGCTGATGGAATCCTCTTCCATCTTTTTCATCCTGGATTTAAAGGTTTGGACTGCTCGCTCAGCCATGCCGTTCGATGCTGGGTGGTAGGGTAAGGTTTTGATATGGGTAATGCCGTTAAGGGTTGTGAACCTGCAGAACTCCCCGCTGGTAAAAGCGGTCCCGTTGTCAGACACGAGGATCTCCAGCAACCCATGCACTGCAAAACTCTGCCACAAACGGTGGCAGCCGACGTGGGCGACCAGACTTCATAGGCATCCATCCATTTGGAGTGGGAGTTAATCAGTAAAACGAACATTGTGCCCAAGAAGGATCCCATGTAATCGACGTGGAGGTGCACTCATGGCCACCCTGGCCATTTCCATGGGTGCAATGAAGCTAAGGGGGGAGCTTTTGCACCTGCTGGAATTGAGGGCAGCTTTTGACCAGGGTTTCTATATCCAAGTCCATGCCTGGCCACCACAAGTAGCTGCGTGCAAGCACCTTCATTCTGCTAATGCCCGGGTGAATGCTATGTAGCTTGGCTAATAAAGGTCTTCGCACCCTTGGGGGCACGATAGTCCTTGCTCCCCAGAGTAATATGCCTTCCTGGCAGGAGAGTTCATATTTGCGATCAGAATAGGGCTTCATCTCCTTGGATTTAGACTCACCTGACCAACTATTCAAGACCTGCTCCCGGACATTAGACAATAGCGGGTCCCAGCTTGTCCACTCAGGATTTGTCTGGTCTGAACAGGGGAGGAATCCAGAAAATTTAGCACTTAGATCAGTTCCTGGGGAATCAGAACCTCCCCTTTATTAGCTGGCAGGGGAAGGTGGCTTAGGGCGTCGGCATGTGCGATTTGAATTCCCGATCGGTGAACAAAAGTGTATTCGTAGGCGGCTAATATTAGTGCCCATCTCTGGATGCGAGCTGATAGGATAGGTGGTATCGCTTTATCTTATCCAAATAATACCAGTAGGGGCTTGTGGTCGGTTATAATATGGAAATGGTTACCGTAGAGATATTGACTAATCTTCCGGACGTCGAGCACAATAGGTAAGCCTTCCTTTTCAATGTGGCCCAAGTAAACTACCTCCTTAGCTTGGAACAGACACTTCTCTCATTTTAAACATACCCCTGCAAGTGCAAAGCATTTGAGCACCTCTTTTAGATCTTCAAACCTTTTAGATTTGCTAGGTGTTCATCGTCGGTCAGTCCCGTGACCAATACGTCATTCAAGCAAACGATAACATGGGGCAACGCTTGTTCCAAGCTTTCCATCGTTCTTTGGAAAATAACACATGCCGAGGAGACCCCCAAATGGTAGACGTGTGTATTAATAGTGACAAATTCCCTAGAGTCCTTTTCCAACTCTACCTGCTGGTAGGCAAGCCTCATGTCTAGTTTCGAATATGTGGTGCACCCTGCCAACTTTGAACACAATTCCTCAATCTTGGGTATCAGGTACCTATCAAGTTTGGCCACCTTATTGACAGTTAGCTTATAGTCACTGCATAAATGTATGCTTTGGTCCGGCTTCAGTACAGATACGCTGAGTGCCGGCCACTCAGAAAATTGCACTGGTTATAGAGTGCCCAATTTTCCCAGTTTGTCCAGTTCAGTTTCAACTTTGTCCCATAGAGCATAAGGAACTGGTTTGGCTCTTATAAATCTGGGGGTTGCATTTGGGTCTACTTAGATCCTGGCCTGTAGCCCTTGAATCCTTCCTAATTCATCTTTGAAAATGGAAGCATCCTTTTGCAACAATTCCTGTAAGCCTTTTGTTGTAATTTGAAAAATTTAGGCCCATTTCAATTTAATCTTTTCAAGCCAATTACGGCCTATTAAGTTGGGGCCCTCTCCAGCTACCACTAACAAGAACAAGCTTTCAGATTGATCTCCATACGTCGCCAAGACTTGACATAACCCTTTCAGTCTTATTTCTTCGCCCGTGTATGTCCTCAGCTCTATGTCCAAAACTTCTAACTTCAAAGGATGGGTTCCTTCACTTAGATATCTAAATGTATGCTCTCCAATGACGGATAGCGTCGCTCCCCTATCTTAATGGGCTGTTGGTTAACTGTAATGACTACTATCATGTTCTACCCATTTTGAGGTTATATAACAAATGGATGTCTGATTCTATTTCCCCTGGCTCTTCCATGAGGCATATTTCATGATTTTTCCTTCTGCCTTTATAGTGTTATTTTAGCCTTTCTAGGCAGTGCCGCCTTATGTGGCCATAGCAGTGGCAGAAAAGGTACTCGACTTGTTTGAGTTATTGTTCGCTCACTGGAGGCCTGGATGTATTTCTCTCATTCATTTTGTGGGTTTTCACTGCAGTACCATTGTTTTTCAATGGTCTGGGGCTCGGGACCTTTTCCCGTCTTTCTGTGGAGTCCGAAGTTTTCGCGTCTTTTGTTGCTGGATTGTCCCACTCGACCAGCGAGCGGCGCCATTTTGTGTCTCCTTTATAATTTCAGAATTTGTAACAGCACTCTCCATCGCAATAGCTAATTCTAATGCCTTATTGAAGTCTAGACTAGGTTCGGATAACAAACGCCTTTGGATAGTATCATCTCCAATCTCGCATATCATCAGTCTCTCAACATATTACTAATGGACGTTCCGAATTCGCAATGTTCAGTTAATGGCTTTAAAACGGCCACATAGTCAGCTATTGTCTCCTCCAGAAGCCTGTTCCTTGAATTGAACTTGGAGCGCTGCATAGTAACTAAGGGCTTTGGTCTCAGGTGGCTCTGTACAATTTTTTATTAACTTGTCGAAAGTCTTTGAGTCTGAGGTGATAGGTGATGTAAGGCTGCGGATCAGCCCATATATTTTGCTCCCGCATGAGGACAAAAGAATCGCCCTCTTCTTCTCCCCCGCGTTGTCATTAGTGGTAAAAAAGAACGGCAGGCGTTCGATATACTGAGTCCAGCCATCTGAAATGTGGTCGAATGGACATGCCCGAACTGCGGTATCGTGAACGACTGCAAGGGGACTGCACTTCTGATAGACTTTCCAGGTGATGACGAATTTAGGTGTTTGGCTTATCGCAGAGTTGCGCTCTCTCTGGGGTCTCTTATAATTTTCTGCCCATAGCCATTTTTCATGTACTTACCAGTTTAAATGCATTGCTGCTTTAAGAGCAGTCACCATTTTTTAAAACTCTCTCTCTGCAGCTGTTGGCTTTTCTCTGCTGGGTTTCGTCTCTTTTCAAGTTTTGGCAGGATCCCCACGATCACGATTCTGCAGGGTTTTTGTTTAATTTTAAACTGCAGCACTGCTTTCTGCTCCAATTGACGGTTGTCACCTATTTTATAAGATAAGTACAGATGCTCTTTCCAATGCTTTGCTCACCCATCTTGAAATTTACTTTCTTTTGTTCTTTCTCCTCGTCGCCACTTTTACGTCTTAGGCAAATGAGCTCGTTGGCCAACCAAGCTCTAACAGCACGCCTTCCTATGTTCTCATCAATGGCTGCTTGCAATCAATAACGGGGAGGGACTGATGTAAGAATAAACCTTGATGGTTTATTGAGACATAGGGCAGAGCACCAGATCATACATGCTCACTCAGAAACCTCTAGAACCAGACTTACAGTTCCCAGTTGCCTGCACTGTACAGTGATTCATCAGTGGTGTCATGTGATCAGCATGCTTGCATTCTCTTAAAGGGACAAGGTACCTCACTTTACCACACATGCTTACGAAGATGCTTCCTGCATTGGCAGGCCTGCCAAATGGTCTGTTCTTATTATCAAGAATGATGGAGGAGTCTGCTCTAACATGGAACATGTATTAAGCAGAGCTTGGAGCCCTTTTCCAGCATTGAAACGGTTGTCACCTTCACAACAGCACTTGTAGACCCAACTTCAATGTAGCATCTGGTGGCCAATGTCACAGATTCTGTTGAAGCATAGGCAGAAGCCACTCAATGGCCAGAGTTTTACGCTCCCCCTCCTCCACGCACTGGGTTCTGAGGTGGGGTCTGGGGGAGCGTGAAATTGCATGGATGGGATTCCCTCTGGGTTCCCGTCCGCCTCAACTTGGTGGCAATTTTATGATGGAATGTCCAGGATTGGACTGGAAACCTGCCCTTGCCCCAATTAAGGCCCTTAAATGGCCACTTAATGGCCACTTAAGAGCTTTTTCCCGCCCAGCCTTAATTTTTAGGCTAACGGGCGGATGCCAGCTCAGGGTGGGAAATGCAAAAATAAAGTAAGTTCGATCTCGGGCAGGAAGGAGGGGAGAGGGTGCCTCCATCAGAAGCCCCTTTCTGATGGGCGGTGGGGGTGGGTTTTGACCAATCAGATTGGCCAGCAGCTCTCCAATGCGGGACTTCCTCCTCAGTGAGGGGCAGAAGTCCCGCCTTATGTTAAACAACATTCATTAGAGTGTAATATGACATTGAGGCTGCTGGAGCCCTCACCATCCTGAAAATTCAGTCCAATGTCTCAGTGCTGCAGTGGAAGCTCAATTAGAAATAATTAAATCCATGCTTGCTGTGATGCAGACAGACTGCTGCCATCATGGCTGTTGATACCAGTGTTCAAAGGGGCTTGCAGGTCTCATACCAGCCCAGCAATCTGTCCTTCAACCGTTTACCAGGATTGCTGAGATGCCACCTCGGGTGAATGCCAGCGGCTCTGGAGTGCACAAACCTGCTGTCAGGATGACAAGATTTATGCTCCCACAACTGCCACAACACTTGTGCCCTTGCTGTTGGCTGCCAGACAGCTCGGACTATCCTGAGGTAGTGCATTCCAAAGCCAAACTCTCAAGGCCCAGAGCTGCTTGAGGGCATCCTGCAAGACCATCTTCAGTACCTCAGTGAAAGTTGACAGCCTCCATCCAGCCACGCTGCAGCCAAAAGGATAGCACTGGATAAGACAGGCAAAGGCAACCACAAGAAAGGCACAAAAAGGATGCAAAAGGGTGAATAGTTCAGTTTTGTATGCATTATTGGATGTGCTGTTGGATAGAGTAGTTATGGGAAGGCTTTTGTTGGTGGCTTTTATTTCAGGATTTTGGCCAAGTAGATGTTATGATGAGACACAGAAAATGGATTGAAAGGTGGGGAGTTATGGTGATGGTGGGCTGATGACTTATGAGAAAGAGTCCAAGCTGTTCATGGACAAC
The DNA here is from genome assembly GCF_964194155.1 of Cetorhinus maximus. Taxonomy (NCBI): domain Eukaryota; kingdom Metazoa; phylum Chordata; class Chondrichthyes; order Lamniformes; family Cetorhinidae; genus Cetorhinus; species Cetorhinus maximus. The sequence goes on from NC_135889.1 coordinate 67,082,602, forward strand.
CTGCCAAAGGGAACTGTCCAAACTGTCAGAAGCATCTGTCAAAGCACCTGCCAAAGGAAACTGTCAAAACTGTCAGAAGCACCGGTCAAAGGGAAATATCAAGCTATTGAGGCCTTTAAAAGTCCTGCCCTTTAAATATTTGAAAAAAAAATGTCTGTAGTGTTAAAGAATAGATTGCTTGCCATTTCACTCTGTCTGTTGACGTAAGCCTAAGGGCTTCCATTACTGGATTAGTGCTGCATGATTGATATCATTAGGATTCATAATCACAGCTATTTCATAGTTTGATTAACAGCTACAAGTGGTTATAGACTCTTTGATGTAGGACTATGAATTCCAATGCTTGTTGTAAGGGATTGCACACTTAATAGAAATGTTTGATGTTTTAAGGCTTTATTTAGTTCAAGGAATGTAAATGTAGTAAATAGTTTATTATGAATGAGAGTGTTTTTTTTCAATACACTGAGGTCGGCAACAGATACTTAGAACATTGTTTTCTAGAACTTTGCTTTATTTCATCTCTGCATGGGCCCTGAGGTCTACCCCATGGTGGACAATAGGTGAGTTGGCATAATAGGTATAAGAGAAAAGGGTGGTGGGTGGGACATGGGTTGGCATAAGTTGGCACGGGGCTATAAAGGGCCATGGGGGATGGTTGGAGGGGCATAGATTATCATGGGGCTATAAAGAGCCGGGGAAGCTGGTGGCAGGCATAGGTTGGCATGGAGGGTATTAGGGGTTACAGGGGCTGGGTGAGGGCATGAGGCGGCATGGATAGGGTATGGTGAGTGTGTTTTGGGGGGGGGGCTACTGAGAGCTGGAGGGATGTTTCCCTGTAGGAATCTTTATTTTTAAACTTTGGACACAGTGCTGGAGCCCAGAGGCAGGTCCTCCACCCAGCCCACCTCTGCACCAGGCAGCCTCCTCAGTTCTTCCCAGGTCATCTGCCCCAACTTCTAATCCAGCCCAAACCCCCCCACCCCAGACTGAAAATCCAATGGTCAGGCAGCCATTTTTAAAGGGTTCACAGAGCCGGGAATTCTCCTGTCTCCACGCATCCAACCCGGGAGCAAAAATCTGGGCCTGAATCTTTCCTTTCAGGTCACAATTATCATTAATTTATTTCAACACTATTTCATTTCCTGCTGTTTCTAATTACCTTTGTTTTGAAATCTCGAGGAGAAGTGTTCAGGGGTACAGAGAAAAAATGTAAGGACATTGGATTACTGTATATAGCTGCAATGTGTGACAAGCATCAGCACAATGGGCCAAAAAGGCTTCCTTCTGTGAAAAACTTCTACGATTTACAGTTGCAAATTATATTAATATAAAAGCCATATTAATATAAAAACAGTAGCAGAGAGCAAGTCCTTGTTTTGAACTTCATTTGCAACATCGTGATGTTGCCAATGTCTGTAATTTTCATTTTTGTTTGTAGCCTCCAATCTGAGATTACTGGGGCCGTGAGTTTGGAGGCTGCACACTGTCTAACTCAACATCTGATGCATTAGATCTTCAGCAGGGAAGTCAACATAGGAGAGCACAATTTTGCCAACAGCAAACATTGCACCTAACATTCCAGCACTTAGTGGAGTTACAGGACACTGAAGGGCAAAACTGTTCAATTCTCCTGCTCCTCTTTCCTCCAGATGAATGCATCTCTTTGGAGAAATAATTCTGTTTCTCACAACAATAAATCTATGCGCCATTTGAAACATTTACCTTTTCAAAGAATGTACACCAACAGCCAGAACTAATTCCAGCTGGCTGCTTTAATAAGCTAGGGCTTAACATCTCTCCTCTGGGAAATCAGACTTGCTTGAACTTATGAACTAGCTCTAGTTTACAATCCATAAACCATTCATCATTATTATTCAGAAGATGCATTAGTCTTGGGATACCATGTTGTGTTTCATTAATAATACATTTTTTAAATTTAAGAATGAAATTCCAACATTCTCTTATGATGCTGCAAACTTCTGGGAATTGCAGAAATTGCCAAAGAAAACATATAAAAGCAAATATGATCACTTTTCACAAATTGTTACATTGCCCATAAAATAAATATATTACAATAAAGCTTTATTTCATAAACACACTATCATAAATCACTTGTATTTATTAATATTACAATTGAACTTGAGGTGAGCCAAAGAAACATTGATCATTGGTCATACATTCTGTATTTTACAGCGAGAACAATAAAAAAACATTTACACACTCATACACTCACCACCGTAACAGGTTTTTGAGATCAAAAGTGGTGTTCCTGTACTGTGTGTGTGAGACAGATGGCACTAACATTTGAAGCACTATGTGATTGCATTTTGATTACTGACAGACTTGCAAAATAGAGCACTGAGGCTTTGTAAATTTATACACATGTGAGCATCAACTGGTGTTACAGACAGCATTATGCAGTGACAATGTGGCAAGTCTGCACAATCTCCTGCAGCTTTTGGCTGATCTCACATTCAAACGTGCAGTACTCATTTTATTCACTCATGAAGGATGAAAGGCTAAATGAATGCTACTGGGATTCAAAGCTAGATCTCTCTGATCAAGTCCAAAGCTCAAACTACTGACCTAACCGGTATGCAACTTTTACTAATATTAAAGTAAATTGAATTTGCTGCTGCAAAAGTAACCTGCAAAATCACCAATTATAGTAACAAACCTTCAATTCTAACCTAATGCAGATCCTACACTTACATACATTTAAGGAAAATGAGACAGGGATGACTTCTATTAAAAACATTCAGTAAATATTTTCTTTGAATTAGATACTCCAGTTATTTTTATACAATAAAGTTTTACAGTCTATTCCAAGGCAGCATATGCTTAGCCTGTTATTATCTATCTTGCATCAAAACATGAAGAGCAGGGTTTGGGTAGGAACCCCAATGCTGGGGTCAAATCGGTGTTACAAATCCATGTGGGAAACAGTCACCCTGCAGTGATTGTCCCCGAATTAACCAATTTGTGGCCAGAAAGCAGTTTTGCCATCCATTAGGATGGCGGGCTGACTCTGGAAACTGGGGGTCAATAGGATTCACTCCAGCTCCAAAGGAGTTGAAGCCTATAGTTCACGTAAGAGAGTGTGTATCTCCATTTTGAGTTGTCCTCTTTACAACATTTTAAATGTTTGAATTTGAAAATGAAATCAGAGATGGACCATTGTTGTGGAGGAGGATCAAACCATAGCCTGTCGATGCAGCTGTGGTCAGGCAGGCGGGGGGGGGCCTCAAATCCTGCCTGAATGCTGCACTTTGCCTTCACCCTCCTGCTCACCCAGGCAGCTGGCCTAGTCCCTGATACCTCGGGTTGCTTGGAAACACCTGGAAAATTCCAGTCAGCCTTTGACAATAGGTCTCAAATAGCTATTTAACCCCGTTGATTGGCTACCAGCTGCTTGCAGGCAGGTAGCCCTACCGACTCCTTAGGGAGGGCCAATTAGAATGGTGACTCTTTGTAAATGAAAAATACACCATAGCTTATGGTTTCTGACACCAATGTATCCACTATGTTTGCAGAAGCACAAGGGGAATTAGGCTGTTGTGATTAACTGTTAAATAGAAAATCCATTCACCCTAATTTCAAATTTTGAGAAATGATTTTTATAAAGAAAACAATGTATTTGTGCAATAGTTATATCCTCAGATACAAAACAGCAGGCAAGAGAAAAGGAGGCGGTGCTGGCATCCTACTAGTGTGGGTGTTGGGATCTAACGCTATAGCACATGGGGGAGTGATGATGGGTGCCTGGGTGAAATGGATTAGCATGCATGTGTCCCAATATCTACTTCATTCTGACATCAGTTGAAACAGAGTTTTACTCTTTGCTCTTCCTACTCAAACTTTTCATTTACACCAATGAAACCACAGTGGGGGTTATGTCGTTGGTTTTTCAGTGTAACAAAAACATCTTTCAGCACTATAAAAGGGCAAATAAAACAGATGCTCTTTACCCTTTAAAGGACGTTTTAAAAGTTTTTATATATCAAAAGTCCAGTCTAAATGATATCAAAGGCTTTTTCATACTTTTATAAAGGTAGTCAATGAAAGGGTGGTTTGATTAAGGACCAAAAGATATTTTGTTGTGAAAACAGAAGGCCTAGCTGTCTTCATTACAGAAGAAGATGCTGCCAATGTCCCAGTAAAGGAGAAGGCAGTAGCAATAATGGATAGGATAAAATAGATAAAGGGGATATACTTAAAAGGTTGGAGGTCCTCAAAGTAGAAAAGTCATGCGCTCTGGTCATAATCTTCCAATCCCCCTTAGATATGGGGTAATATTCTAAGTCTGGAGGACTGCAAATACTATGCTCCTGTTCAAAAACAGGGAAGGGGAAAAATCTGTCTACTAAAGATCAGGTTATATAGATTCAACAGTAATTTTTAAAAGGAAATTGGATAAATGCGTGGAAGGAAATGTTTACAGGGCTATGGAGAATGAGCAGAGGAGTGGGACTAATTGGATACCTCTACCAAAGGGCCAACAGGCATGATGGGCTGAATGGCCATCTTTAATGCTGTGATTCTATCTGCACTGCACAAGTACAAATAGCTACAATAAATTAGCTACATGCAAAGCATATCATGTAATAAAATAAGTTTGATTAGAATATCTTTGTGATAATGACATGCATGTGATGTTGTCGTGCATAACGCAAATATGTCAGCAAGGAGCATTCTGAAATTCCAGAGTTACATTGACTGCTGGCACTAAGACCCAATGAAACACAAAGTCTTCCTGGCCATCAGTCTTATAAAATCCATTGGGTAGATTTTCAATTTGCTGTCTGAACATATAACTGGAACTGTGGATCAAACGCCTATTATAGAAATGGGGATGGAAATCAGGTGTTTTTTTATTATGAATGGCCAATCTGCAACACCAGTTTCATGCCAGTAGATTCTTTTGAAAACCTATCCGCACCCACCCACTCCCCTAAATTTACTTGGCCACAGACTGTGGAAAACCTAGACTACAGTAGCCTCAGTCAAGGATCAATAGCAATTAAGCAGATCAAGATTCATTTGCAGAGTGATATCCTTTCTTGCTGACATATGCATTTGGTTTGCTGTGTGAAGTCTTGATACAGCCACATGGGTTTCATCTACAATGCCCTGGACCCCTGGGAAACCTGATAGGCAGTAAAAGTTCTGTGCATGTTTCAGCTGGTGTCTCCTTTCCACTGGGAAAGCGACTGTAGTGTTGCATCTGGGAAACAATCACTTGCTTTATACAGGACTGAGTTGCAGACTGTCTTATTTAACACATGTCCCCTATGGTGGTCTGGAAGGATCCTGTTGCACAGAAGCTTCATACTTAGTGACCTTTATAACTACAGGAATAACTCCTTGAAATTGTCTGTGAATCAGCCTGCTCTAGATGGCATAGCTCAGTCACTGCCCCATGTAGTGAAACTGAGACACCAAAGACAAGTGTCCCATGCTTCACATAGGCAGAAATATAAAGATGGGTTCTTGGATATTGGTGACAGGCATAAACTTTATGGTGTCATTAGACATCAAGATTTTGCAGCCTCATGAATTGGCTCTCCTGACCTAAATCATGCAGCACTGTGGGAAAAGTCAAAAGGATTCCCTCCTCCCAAGTTTATTAGCTGCAACTTGTAGTGCAGTAGTAATTGCCAAGATTCCCAGATAGGGGTGGGGAGGAAATTAGCTTATACAGGCAAGCAGCACAAAACAAGACTCATCAGGAATCAGCAACTTGTTATACACTGTGCCAGTTTTTAGTTTTCATTGACTTGCAAAATATTGCCAAGATTTTTAATCCCAAATGAAGTAAAAATGACAGTGAGATGAGGAAACAAGTTTCTAAAAAGAATTTGAACTACTGTTCTGTGAGCTTCAGTGGAAAGAAGATTGGACACAGCGAAACATCAGCTGTCAATTTGCTACAAGCCTATTTTGTGCTGTTGACATGGACCAATTTCACCCCAAGGTGTTTTAATGATGTAGAGGTTTATACAAAAATATAAAAATGTAGAGAAATAAAAGTACATATGGAGGAGAATTTTTCCTATGGTGGGCGGGCTGGGCGGGAGCGGGCGCGGAGCCGATCGCCAGGCATAATTCGCGAGCAGTAGCGCTCAGTGCTACCTGTGCGGATGGGGGGAGGAGGGAGAGTCTGGGCCTGCGCTCTTTCGTGCATGCACGCAAAAGAGCGCAGCAATCACCCTGAGACACGGAGCTGCCTCTGGAGAGATTGAATAGATTATAAAACATTTTAATAAATGAAGTAAAAATTTACTTAAACATGTCCCCTCATGTGACAGTGTCACGTGAGTTGGGACATGTTTGTGAAGTTTGGAAAATTTATTTATTTTATAAAAGCTTCCGGAAACCTCATCCCGCCTATGGATGAGCTCTCCTGAAAAACGCGAAGGCCACTTGGGCTCTTTGCCTGCCCGCCAACCTAAAGGTTTAACAGGCAGCATTCTTAACTAGTTTAATTACTTTCTTAATGGCCTTAATAGGCCATTGACATGTCGGCAGGTGCGCAGCCGCCTCTGACGCGCGCCCGCCGAGCGGAATATCGAGATGTCAGGACACACGCCCGACGTCAGCACGCGTCATTTTCCACGTCAGTGTGTCGGACCCGCCCCCGCACGCCAACCGGAAGATTCAACCAATGATGTTGAATGTACAAACAGAGAAATGTGCACACCAAAAATTAGATTTTCAACATTTAATGAAACAACAGCAAGCCAGTCCAGTCCGTGGCGGAATCGTCACAGACAGGACAGAAAATTTAACAGACCAGCCAAAGGTCTGTTGACTTCGGATGGGAATTTCCAGTCCCGCAGTGGGCAGGGCCGGAAAATCCCAGCCCTTGTTTTAAGATGCTCCAAAACAGCTAGGTCCATTTTCCCACCATCTCCCTATCTATATTGTATGAATAATATGCCAGTTAGGATGAACCCTCACCTAGGCAATGAACTGCACCCATTTTTCTGAACATACCATTTAATTGGGATTTGTGAATGCCTGTGGCCAAGCCTTTCATTCCCCCCCAAAATTACAATCAAGAAAGTGAATACTTTGCATCATCAGCAAAATCAGGGGAACTAGGGACTTGAGCTTCTACCTGGAAAAGTGGAACAAAATGATTGGTTTTGTTTTTTATTTTCAATTCTGACTACATTATAATGTTAACGAGAAATATAGAAGACACACTTATTGTTGAGGATCATAGAAATTCTTTGAGGACTATTGTTATTAAGCTGTGTCATGTTAGCGATTCAGGAAAAAAATGTTTGATAATGGAACTAAAGCTCAATGACATTTTAGTTTAATATCTATTCAATGCCATCATTAAATCCAGGGATATCAGATTGAGCTAATGGTTAACATGTGCATCCAAGTTTCTCCGAACAGTATTCAATAAAAATTAATTACATTTAATAAGCCCCATGTTATCCACAACTTACAGCATTACTGATTATGGCAGTGTATTGATAAGGTTGCAGTATTAATAATCGATTAATCTGAGTTAATCATCCTGAGAATTTAAATTTGGTTAAAAAATTTGGAAATAAGAAAGGTAGTTTAAAAGAAGTAAAAGCTGAAAAGATCTTGAAACTATAAGGCTGTCATTAAAACCCACTGGTTTACTAACATTTTTTAGGGAAGAAAACCTGTTGCCCATACCAGGTGTGGCCTATACCACCCCAAAGTGGTTAACTGAAATTGCCTAAAAAGCTATTAGTTTTGTCAACGCCACTGCTGCTCAAGAAGCCAGCTCATCAGCACCACCTTCTTAGGGAAACTAAGAATGGGTAATTAGTGACAGAAATATTCACACCTCAAAATCTTTTTTTAAAAAGCAGCCTTTTCTTTAACTTTTAATCAAAGTACATATAGAATGATTTAGAATTTCCTTGAAATCTATTTGCTCTGATCCACTCCTCAAGATCTCTGGGTCACTTCTTAAATACAGCTCTCAATCCCTGACAGCCTTTACCAATGTGTAAAACAACAGTGTGCAGTAAAAGTAAAGAAGGATCATCACCAACAATTAAAAGCAGGGATTTAGTTTTAAATGTGTGACTACTTGTAACAGTGTCTTGGAAAGCTAGAACAGGTTGGTTGTGTGATGAAGATAAGCCACTCAGTCTGTAACCAGAGGTTCTCAAAGATATGGTGCATTAAATCTGGGGATGTTCTGGAATTGAGAGCAATCTTACTGGAGGGGCTTCTCTTCAGAGAAAGCTGAGCCCAGCAACCTCTGACAGCTGTAGAAGCTGTTCTGAGTTTTTCAATATCTGTTTGTGGTCAGGAGGTGGGAGTGAAACAAATGCAGGCATTGTTTGGAGTTAACAAAACACCTGAATCTAGCTGATTGCATAGAGTACAGTGAATTGATCTGGCACACAGATTACTATGGGGAAAACAAGACATATTAAACCTCCTGATTTCCACAGGGAAAACATCCTCCTCAAAGAAAACTATCAGCTGACAGCTAACAAAGCACTCCCATTGACAGAGGACCACAAGAATGAAATCCCATAGTCCCTACTGAAACACACTTCACACGCTACAAACTGAGGACAGCCCCACCTCTCGATGGTGCATCTCTTGATTGAGTGCAAACATCATCAACCGTGACCTGGTAAGCAACTCGAGTGGTGAAGTCCCAGGTTTCAATTTTCCATGGAAAATTTGGACAACCCTCGACGACTTGAGGATGGGCCAGGGAAGGTGTGGCTACTTGCTCCACAAGTGAAACATGAGGAACAGCTCGAATTGTGATCATGGTCATCCAAATCAGATCACCGCCCATGTACTGAACTCCTGCCCTGAGAGATTCATTCCAGGTGATATCACAACTGTTTACATTGCGTCAGCTGAAGCTGTTGAATGGATTGTTAACCTCAATATTGAACTATAACTGCTTCCCCAGCCATACGAAATACATATACTGCAACCCTGTAAGTTTTATTTAAATAAACAAAGCATTTTGGAAACTGCTAATTCAACTTCCAAATGGTAATTCATGGGTTAATGAAAATTCCAAACAATATTGAATAAATTCATAATAAAAGTTGAAAAGGGAATGAAAATTTCATCCCATTTAATTTGTGTTAACACTCAATGTAAAGTATCATTTGTTGTCCATTCAGATCAGAAAATCAAATACATGTGATTCCTGGGAGTCCTTCGCTACCATGCTTGAAGAATGGTGGAGAACAGTGTTAGATATTGTATGAAAGAAAGACTTGCAGGATCAAGTAAATTTGTCATAAACTTATAGCAAACACATCAGGTTAAATACTATGCAGATGAAGCCTTACCTTTTCTGCATCTTGCTCAAAGAGACGAAGTTGGAAGCATTGATCTAGCTTCAGTTTCCTAACATGCCACATCTGATGCAAGTGCTGTCTAGTTGAGTGTAGTTTATCCAGCAGACTGGTGATCTTTGGCACAACGCTTTGAAAATCTGCACTGCCAGATATGCAGTTCTTTCCAGAAAAACCATCACTGCACCTTATACACTGCAGCAACCTTTGACCCTCATGGTCCAGTTCCTCCACAGGGGCTTTGATGACTTTTTTCTTCAGTTGTGTGTGTTCATCAATTAATTTTCTAGAACCTTCAACATCCAGGGGAAACTCCTTCCTGGCCAACATCTCCTGCAGGTCTTCTAGTCTGGACAACAGATGCACAGCACTGCTAATGAATTCTTCCAAGGCCAGTCGAAGCTCAATCCATTCATCATGATTATACTCCAGTGTACCATCAAACTCTTCAGTCAATTGGGAAGGGTCCACCAACTTAGAAAGCCCTTCCACAGATACCATGCTTGTCTGAAAAAAAAGATTCCAATGTAACAAAATCAGCATTTCAGAACTAATATTGAAAAGTCTTACATTCCACGAATTGGAATAGTTTTATTTCCCCAGATTATTGAAACAGGATCAGCGGATGCAGAAAAGTAGACTTGCCACTGATCAGTTGCATTACCATTGCTTCTCCTTTTTACTTTAGTTTGGCTAGATATTTTCTTATTTTTGAACTGTCAGCCTTGGTTGTACTCATCTCCAAGTTCTGAAGGTTAAAGGTTCAAGCCCCAGAAACTTGAGCACACAATCAAGGCTGAAATTGTTGCAGGTGCACTGTCAAACCATGCCCCCCTCCGCCCTTATAGATGTAAAAGATCTCATGGCATAATTCAACGAGCAGGGGAATTCCTCAGGTGACCTGGCCAACAATACCTCAAGCAACATCAATAAAACAGGTTATCTTCTAATTTATTTCACTGCAGTTTATGTGATTGTTCTATTCCAAAAAGCCACTTAGTGAAGGACAGAACTGGAGCAAATCTTTACACACTTCTATATTTATTTACACAATTATACATAGGAAGCATACACCCATAACCTAATGACCACAGTTTTACTGCGCTTATTTATATGGAGCACAAGTGAACCCCCAATCCATGCCCACCACTTGCATACAATTAAATACTATTGGTATGCACTTAACAGATTCCTTTCTCTCCCTTTAAATAAAAAAGAGTTAATATGCACAACTAACATTTAAAAACAAATTAAATCAAAAACCTCAATTTCTGTACAAAGCATTACATTGCAAAACACTCATCTTTTGGGACCCCTACATGTATTTCTTTTTGTAAAACAATCAGGCAGTTGATGACTTACATCAACCCATAGATTCGTAGACATTTACAGCACAGGAGGTGGCCATTCAGCCCATCATGTCCACGCCGGTCAACAAAGATCTGACTACACTAATCCCATTTTCCAGCGCTTGGCCCATAACCCTGGAGGCTATGGCAACACAAGTAAACCCATTTAATGTTAGAGATTTACTTTCTCTCCAACATTTGCTTCAAGCCAGCAAATTCAATATGTAACCTTGACTTACTCATGCTTTTCGTAGATTGTATATTAATGTACAATGAATGATTATCAGCACAATATTCAATGGGTCTCCTATCTTCAGTATACTTATTATACAGAATCTCAGAACTTTTGATGAATAGAATCCCATATCCACTGCCCCTACTCGAGCTAGTGTTTCAGCAGCTAAAGCACTCTTAACAACCCTATTTATTTTCTTAGCTTTTCAAGCTAAAGGACACAATTTCCCATTCTCACCCATAAGAAATTTTATGAAACAAGCTACACTAGAATACCCACCAAGAAGATTAATATGTGAAGCATCACTAAAATTGACTAGCTTCATGTTCTTTGGGTCACATAAGGATGGAAACTTAAGTATGCATTTCTCCAGATTTAATATTTTTTAAATGTTTAACTTATCCTTATAAGATTCTCTACTTTAGAGTGTTTCATCATGGTACTTAACTCCAATACATCAAAACTAGCATTTGGTCCAGTCCGAGTGCCCAAAAAGTTCAACCAGGTTTTGTATTTGCTCTGTCTCTTCTTTAGATAAAACATAATCTCTCTGTGATGACTTAGCATGATGAACCAGGATGGAAGCAACTCTCTAAATAGGATTGTTGATTTAAAGTTATTCCAGATCTACTCTGCCTAATACCTGAACAAATATCTTTAATAGCCTCAAAAACTGAGTCCCAATTTAAGTTCCATACTCTTAATAAGATATTTCTCAAATTCGGCAGTGCCACCTCATAAGAAATCACCATAAAGATGTCTGAAAGTTTCCTTTTATAATACCAATATAACATTGTGAGATATGCTTTCAGTTGAACACAATTTATTTCAGTAAAACAGATTTCACTGAAAAATACCATATCCTGGAAGCATTGTTCCAGCCATAGACACACGTGTTTAGTTTCCATAGTTTTCTGTCTACATCTGCCACCTCTTTGGGTGGTTTTGAAACACTTATCTCTGAAAAACATGTCAATTGGCCGACACTTAGTCAGTCACTTTTCAAAACTCCTAGCAATTAGCCTCACCTTGGCCTTATAAGTACCATCTGCAAGGGTTTTTTCAGTACAAATCCATCCCTATGACAAAGCTGGTTGACCCCTATTTGGTACCACAGATATAACTCCAAACGCTCACAAACTATCTCAGTCTCTTTGTTTTGCCTCTCATTAGTTGACCCTCAAATTTATTGGACATCACTAAAAACTTTTAAAGACATATCAGATTCAAAACAATGTGAAGTTATCTAGTAAATTCACTGGGAAGTGTAGGATGGATGAGGTGATTATGAGCAGGATTAGGATTGGGCACTGTGGATTAAATAAATCTTTGTGTTTAACAGGGAAACATATTGATGGTTTGTGTCAGGAGTGTGGGGAAGGATTCCTGAAATCGGTGGAGCATGTTTTAATACACTGTACTAAGTTTGCAGCTGAAAGGGTAACTATGCAGTCTAATTTACATCAGAAGGGTATACAGTGTAATATGGTGGCTAGTATTTTAGCAGTTAGATTTGGGTATTGGGATATTTTTAAAGTCGTGTGGTTTTTTTAATATTTCACAGGATTAGTGCATGGATTTGTTATTGCATTGCACTTCTTCCTCCAATACAGCAGGTGGCAGTAATACACCAACAAGGTGTGAATTTGCCAGAAGCCAAAAAGAAAAAAAAATGTCACTAAAAATTTCATGATCATGAGGACTTCTGCTTCTGTTTCAAGACTGTTCTGCGGCCTTTATTTCACGTGCATTTAAGTTACTGCCTCTATTTGCACTTCTATGTCTGTTGGGGTTAGGACTGCAAGATCACTATATTGCATTATAGAAGGATCTTTCTCCAGTATGTGATACTTTTCTGATGCAACAGTCACTTCAGAACCTACAATCAGTACTTGCACTGCACTTTCTTACCCTCCTCTCTTTCACCCTATTCTGCCAGTTCATGGACCTCACTTCTTGGCCATCATCCTGAACATTCAGCCAGTAGCTTTCCCTGCATGTTCCACAACTGTTGTTATCCTTCCTTTCACTAGACCTATCTGGAATACCTACCACCTGAGCTACCGAATCTGGGCAATTGGCCTTTGAATGTGATAGCTCTGTCCTGTATGTCATGATCACTCACATCGTCACTATTCAGTCCTTGATCTACTGTATTCTGTTCCTCAGGGTCTTCATCACAAAACACATGAGCACTTGAGCTACAAGGTACCTTGTATACTTCTATCGGATGGCCTGACATTTTGAAATTAATTCTGATTTAATTGTGAGGAATAAACCTTAACAGTTTGATTGCCATGTTCAATAAGTTCTATCTTACCATTGCGACTTATTACCTCGCCAGGGCCCTTCCATTCTCTATGACTCTCCAAATCTCTTGAGTTAAGTTCCGTCTCAAATGGTCTTATATGATGGGCAGAATTTTCCGAGCCCGCTGGCGGCAGGCGTGATGGGTGGCGTGTGCGGAAAATATGGCGCGACCTGCTTCACGACGGCATGAAGACAGGTCGTGATCATCCGCTCAGCCCGCCAACAACAGGCCGCGTTTCCCACCATTGGTCGGCAGGTAGTTAATTGTAATACATTAGCATATAATTAAAAGGCCATCCCGCCAGGCTCTTGGAAACCTCCGTATTGTCCGTCCATGTTGGTGGGAAAGCGCGCCGATGTGTTTCACAACAGCACGCAGGCGAAGTGAACTTGGCGGCCTTCACTTTGGGAGATCTGAGGTGAGTGAGCAGCAGCGTTCACCACAGCTCGCCCATTCTTTACAGGCGTCAGGGGTGCCGGAGGGTGGGGGCAACTGATGCCTGGCCCCGGAGGCGACTGCTGATGGGGGAATGGTGCCCAGGGGCAAGTGTTGGCCAGCCTTGGAGGCGACTGCTGAGGTGGGGAATGTCCGGGGGCAAGTGCAGGCCAGCCACTGAGGCGACTGCTGAAGGTGGGGGGTCAAGTGCTGCCCTGACGCCGCATCCCGTACACAGGAAATTGAGGTGGGGGGCAGGGTAAGCGAGGGGAGCGGCCACGCATTAGGGACACCTCTATAAACTGACCATGCCTCTGCAACTGAGACAGATCAGGCACAGCCAGAGTGTTATGACTGGGGTCAGGCTCCTAGCCTGCCCGTCCATGCAAGCAACGTGGAGGCACAAAAGGGTCTCCAAGCACTCCATATCTTACCACCCACCGCCCCCACCCCAGCCCCCCCACTCCCCCAGCACAGACTTCGGGTCCGACACCACTTTAATGGACTGCAGAGCAGTTGGACTGCACACGTTGTACAATCTTCTCGCCAACACTGGCCATGTAGCAGTCGCTGCTGGAGCCGCTCACAGCCCCTTGCAATCTCAGCATCCCGGTTTGGACCAGTGTCCCCCATGTCGCAGGTTGACAGGGCAGCCATGCACAGCACTCATCTCTGGCCATCCGAGGGATGACCAGCACTCTCCAGGAAGCATTAAGGGACGATCACACAGGGCCAAGAAAGGTGCTAAGTATAGCTATGATAACCACGTCTCTCTCCCTTTCATGCTGCAGGTGGGCCACGTCAGAATCATGGATCCTGGTAACCTAGCTGTATGCCTGAAGGCCTACAGAGACCGTAGAAGAAGGAGGAGAGAGCGACTGAGGCACTTGCCTTTTATCTTGTGCAGTAAGGTTTCACATCTGAGTGACAAGAACACTGCTCATTAGAACAACGAGCTACAGGGAGGGTGACATTCTTAGGAGTTTATTGACAATAGTGAACAGTATGTACAAGTGATCAACACCCAAGGCCAGACTGTGCAAATTTACCCTGCTGCTATGTCTTGGTGCTCCCCGGACATCCACAGCAGAGGTGGAGGCAGCCTGCTAACTGTGACGCCCTGTCTGTGATGACTTTGGCCGGCGTCCTCTGGAGGGCCGAGACTTGGAGCGTCCGGTCTGCTTTCGGGGTCCTGCTGTGTGGCAGTGGCACCCTCCTCGGCCTGTGAAGCTGGATCTGTGGAGGTCACAGGAAGATAGGATTTGGAGGGGCTGGTCACTCCCAGAGTCACCTGGGTGGATGGCCTGGAGCATGCACCTGCTGATCCTCCTCCCTATGGGTGCCCGAGTACCCCAGCTGACTCTGTGAGCAGAAGGGGTAGCTGGAGTGAGATCGAGCTGCCCAGCATCCCTCTCATGTACATACTGTTGGAGGCCAACTATGGCATCAGCGGTGGAACAAAGCCCACCAGCAGTGCAGGAGTGAAGTCCTGGACCAAGGTCTCCATGGCGGCCACCATCCTACCAATGTTGACCTCGGCGCATTGCAATGCTGGCGCAATCACCTCGGCCTGAAGACAGATGGACTCCTCCATTGTACCTTGCAATCTGAGGAATGCAGCGGACATCACTTCCTGTTGTTCCCTAGCTTGCCTTTGCAGCTCCAGCAGCTGTGACATGACCGAGTCCAGAGGCTCATCATCTGACTCGGACTCAGCAATGTTCTGGCCTCCAGCAATCCTCCGAGTACCGAGGACCTGGGAAGTCCCTGCCCCCGCCTGCTGTAGGTCAGAAAGCATGATGTGCTCATCAGATTGTGATTCCGAGGCTACTCTAAAGCTAGATCCCTTCGAAGTACATATCTCTGCGCTGGTGGAGGGTGTGAGTGAGCGCTGTGACATGACTTCAGGGAGGGTGCCCTCAGATTCCTCTTCAGAGATTTCTTTGGGGCTTGATTGGAGGCCCTGGGTCATGGACTCTGTTGGCTGTTTGGCAGATGTGCCTGCGAAAGCAAGGGGAGATAATTACTGCTTGGCAGTGGCCTGTGAAAGAGGACACATCACTCACGGCATGGTTGTCTGATGGATGTTGCACTGCTGGATCCTCACTTGATAGAGCAGTGCCGACCTCACCGTCAGCACAGGACCGGTCTTGGTCATCGTCGGCCAGCTGGATGGCTCTGTTTTCAAATTCTGCTGAAGGTGAGGTCGGTAGTGCTTAACAAAGTAAGGATTCAGCAGTGCAACATCCATCAGACAGCCATGCTGTGGGCCAGTTTCTCTGTTCTGTAGTCCCCTGCCATGCACTAATTATCTTTCCTGGCTTTTGCAGGTACATCTGGGAAGCAGCCGAGGAGGTCCATGATCCACGTCCTCGACTCAAGCCCCGAAAGCATCTTGGAAGAAGAATCTGATGACACCCTAATTGAAGACCTCTCACAGCACTCACCAACACCCTTCAACAGCGCAGAGACATACACTTTGGTGGGGCCTAGTTGTAGAGTAGCCTCGGGCGAAACAATCTGCTGAGCACATAGCAATGTCTGATCCACAGCAGGTGGTGGCAGGGACTTCCCAGGTTTCTGGCCCTCGGAGGGCTGCTAGATGCCAGAAATCTGCTGACTCTGAGTCGGATGACGAGCCTCTGGACTCGGTCATAATTCAGTTGCTGGAGCTGCAAAGGCAAGCTCAGGAACATCAGGAAGGCATTTCCACTGCAAGGCACGATGGAGGAGTCCATCTGCCTTCAGTCTGAGGTGATAGCACTGGCATGCCAAAGCACCGAGGTCAACACTGGTAGGATGGCGGCTGCCATGGAGGCCTTGATCCAGGACATCAGTCCTGCACTGCTGCACAGGCTGAACTCCATCTCTAACGCCAAAGTTGGCCTCCAACAGTGCCAACATGAGATGGGTGCAGGGCAGCTTTATCTCACTTCAGCTTCTCCTTCTCCTCAAAAAGTCAGCTAGGTGCCTTCGGGCACCCAAAAGGAGGAGGGTCAGCAGGTGCACACCCTGGGGCCATCCACCCAGGTGACTCAGGGAATGTCCTGTCATCTGAATGCCCTCTTCCAGCTCCACAGGCTGAGGAGGGAGCCACTGCCACACAGCTGGACCCCGAAAGCAGGCCGGGTCCCTCCAGATCTCAGCTCTCCAGAGGACACCCACCAAGGTCATCACAGGCATGGCATAGCAGTCAGCAGGCTGCCTCCATCTCTGCTGTGAATGTCGGCGGTTAGGAAGGTTAAGAAGATGTAACTCTTTCGAGTTATCAACAGTCACAGATTGTAACTCTTTCGAGTACATTCACAGTTCTTGGTTTCCGGGAGTGGGACATGAACCCACAACCTTCTGATTCAAAGGCGAGGGTGCTATGAATTGAGCCACAGCTGACACCTAGACACGGGTGCTAATCACTTGTACATAATGTTCACTATTGTAAATAAATCCGCAAGAATGTCTCCTTGCCTGTGGTTCCTTGTTATGATGAGCAGTATCGTTTTAACTCAGATGTGAAACCTTGGTTCTTGCACAAGATAAAAGCAGGTGTCTCAGTCCAGCGCCTCTTTCCTGTGTAGTGTGCAACGTTCAGACCAAAGTGATGGCCCGGCTTCACACTCCCATTAGTGATGCCTGCACCTCAATGGTACTTGTTATTTCTGCCAGAATGTCATTGTCAGACATCATAGAATCCCGTCATTCTCTCTGTGTGCTCTCGGCACCTTTGAGGTGGGGCTGCCCCCCCCCACCCCCCCACTATGTCTTCAGCATCTGTGACTGGTGACGCTGTGCTCCTTAAGGGGACAGGTGCTGACAAAGGTTTAAAGTTTCACGGCTGCGTCTCCATGAAATTACCCTGATCACAGAGCGCAAGCGAGCTGTCCTCAGCCAGACAGGAGTCAGATATTTACAGAGGCCATATGAAGATCTATGGAGTGTCCTCACTGCAGGTCATCATCATCCTCCTGGGATCCAGCAGCTATTAGGCCCTCCCTGTGTATCCATGACATGAGCCTGAGCACTGAGGGTATGTACGATGCTATCAGGCAAACAGGAGTCAAACATTCACGGATGCAAGGTAAGGTTGTCAGAACTGTCCTCATTGCATCTCTTCATCATCATCCACACACCTTGCGGCTATGAGGGCCTTGTCTGGTCAGTGCGATGGCTTCATCCCCGGCATTCTTGCCTTCGAGGACCTGATCACAGTCACCCCCTTCGATGTCATCCTCATGATACATGCAGCTCCTTCATCTCCTCATCAACCAGGTCCACTTCCCTTTGTAGCGCCAGGTTGTGGAGTGCGCAGCAAATGATGATGATGCGCTACACCCTCTGGGGACTGTATTGCAGTGCTCCACCAGATCTGTTGAGGCACCGGAACCTACTTTTCAAAATGCCTATTGTTTTCTCCACCAAAGTGCAGGTTGCAGCATGAGCCTCATTGTGCCATCGCTCTGCTGCAGTCTGAGGCCACTGCACGGGCGTCATCAGCCATGTCCTCTGTGGGTAGATCTATGGAGTGTCCTCACTGCAGGTCGTCATCATCCTCCTGTGATCTAGCGACTATTAAGGCCTCCCTGTGTATCCATGACATGAGCCTGAGCAGGGTATGTATGCTGCCATCAGTACATACGGTGATCATCACCTCTCTGAACCCTGGGAGATGTCAGGGATCTGAGACCTGCTAAGGATGTAGGAGTCATGGACACTCCCCGAGAATCATACACAGACCTGCAGGATGTGTTTGTGGTGGTCGCAACACCAGCTGAACATTCAGTGAGTGGAAGCCCTTGTAGTCGACTTGGTTGATTTCTTGTTGCCACAGAGATCTAAGCACCATGTGAGTGCAGCCGATGGCACCCTGCACCTGTGGGAAACCTGAGATCTGCGCAAATCCCAGCGCTCTTGCTTCCTCGCTTTCCCTATCCAGGGCGAAATGAACAAAGTTCTGTGCCTTCGCGAAGATGGTGTCCGTGACGTCCTGGCTACACTTGTGCATTGAGGCTTGCGAAATCCTGCACAGGTCACCTATGGAGCCCTGGAAGGAGCCACTAGTGTAAAAATTGAGAGCCACAATCACTTTCATGGCCACTGGCAGTGAATGCCCTCCATATTCCCGTGGCTCCAAATCCTGCAGTAGGTGTCATATGTGACTGACCAGTTTCCTGGACATGAGCAGTTTTCAGTGACACTGGTTCTCAGTCATCTGCAGGAATGAAAGGCACCATCTATAGACCCTGGATCTAGCAAGGCGTCGACAAGCGACGGCTCGCTGTGGATCTTCAACTACATGCGTAGCAGGCCCTGCCGCCCTTTCATCTTGAGGGAGGTGCTCCTCCCTTTGCCCAGCCAGGCGCCTCTGCTGCTCTCTTCTTCTTCTTCTCTGGTCTCTGTAAGCCATGCAGCATACCGCTAAATCACCAGGCTCCTTGATCCTGAAGTTCTCCTCCTGCCGGATCAAACGGAGAGGCTCATTGATTAGCAAATCTGTCCTAAGACCTTCTCTTGGTTAAGTTTGCAGGAAAGTGCTGGCCACCACTTGGACAGCCACTGTGTAGTGCTCTGTATGGCTGCTCAAGACCCCACTCACCTCTGCCCCACTCCACTTGACCGATTGGCAGCAGCTTCGGCCATTGGTTTGTATGCTGTGCTCTCAGCTCAGGTACAGGCATTCTCCTAACCCGCACTGCAAGGCTGTGCTGTTAGCTTGAAGCATAATGGATACTGGTCCAAAGCTTAATAAAGACATTGCAAGGGGCTGTGAGTGCCTCCACCACTGACTGCACCATGGCCACCTTTTTGCAAGGGTATTACTTGCCCAGTCGGCCAATTGCTCTGCTGCCTCTTAAAAATTAATTTGCATTCTGTGCCCGAGGAGTGAAAAGTTCTGGATCATTTGGTGGCACTTTCATGTTTCTGCATTGCTTGAGTGGGCAGAAAAGCTTCAGAGGCCCAACTCCAAGCAGGTCAATGGAGCTGCAGCTGAATAGTCTCAGCTGCAGAAGAATGTTCACTTTTGTCAAGCTTTCCCCCTTCCCTCACCCTCCCCTAAAACCACCCCACACCGGCATGTACTTGAGTCTTTCCTTCAGTCTGTCTGTGCTGCCTTGCCCCCTGCCCCCACCCCTCCCCACCCACTCCAGTCTGACCCACACTAGAGCCCTTGCCCTGGCACCACACTAAAAGCCAGTCCGGAAAAAGCAACTTGTCTGTGCACACCACGAATGCGCAGCATCTCATCCTTGATGTCCTATGGGCAATGCTCACGACCGCTACGCAATGTTGTGTGCACTCACCTCTGAGTTCCCCTCGAAGTTCAGGTTACCAGGTGCATGCCTTTTAAAGGCAGTCGTGAAGCACGCCGTTCTGAAGTCATGCTGACACGGAGGGATGATTCTGGCGAGCAGGGCTTATGATTAGATACAAACGTAGTAAAATGTCATTCCCGGGATCTGGAAATACAGCCCGCCATTGCCAGGTGGAGCAGATGATCGCAAATTGGTTTCACAATAGCGTAAAACTGATTTTTGGCCTTCTCGCCATATTGTCGGCCTTGACTCCCAGTGCCAATGGGGCCATAAAATTCCGGCCTCCGTCATCAGTCAGAAAAATTAGCTGGTGCCCCAAGTTCCGTCCCTATCCATTACACTATGATCTTGTCTATAATAACTGTTTTGTCTTTACTAAGTATTATTGAAGAAAGATTAAATCTGGTTGCCAGGTCAACAAAATGTTGAACTAAAATATTTCTGTCTTTGTCCCACACTTCAGATCCACGGCAATTACTTTGTTAAAGTCACATACCAATGGAAGACTTACAGTAGGATATGGCAGCATTCTCAGACACTTATTTACATATTTCTCTATTAGCCTTGTGTACTCCTCAGCAACCACATCTGCATCCTTTTGCAGGATTTTTAATATTTGTCAAGTAGGGCAAGCAAATTGTCTATGTAACTTTAAGAAAATCTGCTGCTTTTATCTCTGATTCTTATCACCTGATGCAATTAATTCTTGTCTAACACCCTAATTGGAAACATAAGGTTTTGTTAAGGAGTTACAATAATTAACGTCCTGACCAGGTAAACTGCATCTTCACTGACTTTATAATGAGGTGTCAGCTGTGGCTCAGTTCATATCACCCTCGCCTTTGAATCAGAGGGTTGTGGGTTCATATCCCACTCCCGGAAAACCAAGAACTGTGATTGTACTCGAAAGAGTTGCAATCTGTGACTGTTAATAACTCGAAAGAGTTTCACTGACTTTATAGAAGTGTCAGCTGTGGCTCAGTTCATAGCACCCTTGCCTTTGAATTAGAGGGTTGTGGGTTCATGTCCCACTCCCGGAAATCAAGAACTGTGATTGTACTCGAAAGAGTTGCAATCTGTGACTGTTGATAACTCGAAAGAGTTTCACTGACTTTATAAAAATAATTGCTTTTTCATGCCCCATGTCAAGTTTCATTTATTCCTTTTTCATAGAAGGTTTACTCAGCAGCATATCTATCTCACTAGTGAATACTTCAGCATTTATAAAGTGGCTTAATCGAGTTATTTTATATGGAATTATAACTCTCTTATAATAGATTTGGGTTGTTTTCGTTGGAGCAGAGAAAACTGAGGGGCGACCTGATCGAGGTATACAAGATTATGAGGGGCATGGGCAGGGTGGATAGGGAGCAGCTGCTCCCCTTAGTTGAAGGGTCAGTCACGAGGGGACACAAGTTCAAGGTAAGGGGCAGAAAGTTTAGGGGGTATGTGAGGAAAAACTTTTTTACCCAGAGGGTGGTGACGGTCTGGAATGCGCTGCCTGGGAGGGTGGTGGAGGTGGGTTGCCTCACATCCTTTAAAAAGTACCTGGATGAGCACTTGGCATGTCATAACATTCAAAGCTATGGGCCAAGTGCTGGTAAATGGGATTAGGTAGGTAGGTCAGGTGTTTCTCATGTGTCGGTGCAGACTCGATGGGCCGAAGGGCCTCTTCTGCACTGTGTGATTCTGTGATTCTTTAATTACTTCAATATGTTTTCATCACCAATTCTAAAGCAAGTAGTACTTTCATATTCCTTAATATTGTATTGTTCCTCACTATTTAATGAATCAAAGGCAATATTTCAAACTACCTGGTCTTACAGCATCTGCGGAGAGGGATACAGTTGACGTTTCGAGTCCATATGACCCATCATCAGAACCAGTACTTTTGTTTTTGTTCTAGATTTCCAGCATCTGCAGTATTTTGCTTTTATTTCAAACTACCTGTTCCACATGCTGTCAAAGTGCAAGCACTATCTTGCACTGCACAGTTAAAGGAATCCAGTGCTGATACATTCATCATGGGACTAAAATTCCTTGTAACCAGTATAACTTGTATGGATTCATCATTATTTTCATCCTCTTCTTCAAAATTCTCTACGTTATGTGTCATTTTGAGGACCCTGCCTCTATGCTTTGAGCAGTTCATCACATAAAGGCACTTTAAGTCACAACTGAAATACCTTTGGATTCATTTAATGCTGATCCAATTCTGCCTTTTGCTGTAAAAGCCAGATTTGCTGAAGATGCTTTTATCCCCATCCTGCCTGCCTTTAACGCTTCTACTGTATTAACAACTGCATCCAGTATTCACATCGTTTCAAAATCTAGTAATCGTTGAGTCCTCTGTTCTTTGTGTCATTGCAGAATAAGAACATATTAAATGGGACAGGAATAGGCCATTCATAACCTTGAGCTTGCTCCACCATTCAATTAGATCATTGCTGATCTGAATGTGGCCTTAGCTCCACTTTCCTGCCTGCCCCTCATAATCCTTGACTCCCTTGCCAGTCAAAAATCTGTCCAATTCAGCCTTGAAAATTTCAATGACCCAGCCTCCACTGATCTGTGTGGAAGAGAATTCCAAACACTAATGATCCTCTAGGAGAAGACATTCCTCTTTATCTCCAGCTTAAATGCAAGACCCCTTATTTTGAAACTGTGACCCCTACTTCTAGATTCCCCCATCAGGGGAAACATCCCCTCAGCATCTACTTTGTCAAGCCTCCTCAGAATCTTTTATGCTTCAATAAGGTTACTTCTCATTCTTCTAAACTCCAATGAATATAGACCCAACCTCCAATCTTTCCTCATGAGAACAACCCTCATCTCCGGAATCAGCCTAGCGAACCTTCACTGACCAGCTTCCAATGCAAGTGTATCCTCCGTAAGTAAGGTAATCAAAACTCTACACTGTAGTCTAATGGGCAAAGATCTGGCAAATGGAGTATAATGTGGGCAAATGTGAAATTGTCCATTTTGGCAGGAAGAATAAAAAAGGAGCTTATTATCCAAATGGTGAGAGATTGCAGAGTTCCGAGACTCAGAGGGATCTGGGTGTCCTAGTGCATGAATCACTGAGGCTAGTTTGCAGGTACAGCAAGTAATTAGGAAAGCTAATAGAATGGTATCATTTATTGTGAGGGGAATTGATTACAAAAGTAGGGAGATGATGCTTCAGTTGTACAGGGCACTGGTGAAACCACATCTGAAGTACTGTGTACAGTACTGGTCTCCTTATTTAAGGAAAGATGTTAATGTGTTAGAAGCAATTCAGAGAATGTTCACTAGACTAATACCAGGAATTGGCGGGTTGGTGGACAGGTTAGTCTTGTATCCGCTGGAGTTTAGAAGAGTAAGAGGCGACTCGATCAAAACCTTTAAGATCCTGAGGGGTCTTGTCAGGGTGGATGTGAAGAGGATGTTTCCTCTTGTGGGAGAATCTAGAGCTAGGGGTCACTGTTTAAAAATAAGGGGTCGCTTATTTAAGACAGAGATGACAAGAAATGTTTTCTCTCAGAGGGTTGTGAGTCTTTGGAACGCTCTTAAAAGGCAGTAGAAGCTAAGCCTTTGAATATTTTTAAGGCAGGTCTAGATAGATTCTTGATTAACAAAGGGGTGAAAGGTTGAGGTTACAACCAGAATGTGGGGTTGAGGTTACAACCAGATCAGCCATGATCTTATTGAATGGCGGAGCAGGCTTGAGGGGCCGAGTAGTCTACTCCTGCTCCTAACTTGGATGTTGTCTCACCAATGCGCTGTACAGTTGTAGCAAGTCTTCCCTAATTTTATACTCTATATCCCTTGCAATAAAAGCCAACATCCCATGTGCCTTCCTAATTACTCGCTGTATCTGTATGCTAACTTGCTGTGATCCTGTACTGCAGCATTCTACAGTCACTTCCTATTTAAATAATATTCTGCTTTTCTATTCTCCCTGCCAAAGTGGACAACCTCACAGTTTCCCACATTTTACTCCATCTGCCAAATTTTTGTCCACACACTTAATCTATCTATTACATCCCTTTGCAGACTCGTATCCTCCTCACGCTTGCTTTTCTAACTATCTTTGTATCATCAGTAAATTTGGCTACATTACAGTCTGTCCCTTCACCAATTCATTAATATAGATTATAAATAGTTGAGACCCCAGTACTGATCCCTGTGACACTCGACTAGTTACAGTTTGCCAACCTGAAAATGACCCATTTACCCCAACTCCCTGTTTCATGTCAGTTAACCAGCCCTCTATCCATGCTAATATGTCATCCCCAATATCATAAACTCTTAACTTGTGTAGTAACCTTTTATGTGGTACCTTATCGAATGCCTTTGGGAAATCAAAATACACGACATCTATAGGTTCTTCATTATCCACCCTGCTTGTTACATCCTCAGAGAACTCTAATAAAATTGTCAAACACGATTTACCTTTCAAAAAGACCATGCTGACTCTGCCTGATTGTATCATGGATTCTTGTATTTTTCCAATGACAGACGTTAGGCTAACTGGCCTGTAATTTCCTGCTTACTGTGTCCCTCCTTTCTTGAACAAAGGTGTTACATTTGTGTCTTTCCAATTTGCTGGGACCTTGTCAGAGTCTAGAGAATTTTGGAAGATTACAACCAATGCTTCCACTATATCTGCAGCCATTTGTTTTAAGACCTCAGGATGCAGGCCATCAAATCCAGTGGACTTTTCAACCTTAAGTCCCTATAGCTTTCCCATTATTTTTTTCTCCAGTAATAATGTTTGTTTTAAGTTCCATTTGTTCCAAGAAGGCTGAAGGATATTTTTCTCCAGGAATTCTTTCAAGGCAGCAGACATCTGATCCAACAGAGTTTCCCTTTCCAAGAACCAAACACCAGTTAGAAACAGAAGCTGATCCACTTGAGCACAATCCAGTAAGTTAAAGCTGAATTTCAGCAATCTTTTATACAATCTATTAAAGTCCATGATATATTATTCTTTTTTTTAAATTTGACTATGCCTCAAACACATTTAACAGATTATCTTTCCTGTAAATTTCATCCAAGAACTCTAACAGAAGGTCCAAACCTTCATTTCTATCCAACTGATGCACATCCGGCTCACAAAATGCTTTACTTCTAATTTTATTTCTTGTAAGAAGAGACAACACCAAGGGCCAACACCTTGTTTCTTTTTTCGTCACAATGTAACCTGTGTCCAGGGAAATCATGTTTAACCAATTTATTAGAGCTCTTTGAAGGAGTAACATGTGCAGTGGATAGAGGGGAGCCTGTACACATACTGTACTTGGATTTCCAGAAAGCATTTGATAAGGTGCCACATCAAAGGTTATTGTGGAAAATGAAAGCTCATAGTGTAGGGGGTAATATATTAGCATGGATAGAAGATTGGCTGGCTAGCAGAAAACAGAGACTATGCATAAATGGGTCTTTCTCTGATTGGCAGGATGTGACAAATGGAGTTCCGCTGAGGCCTCAGCTTTTTACAATTTACACCAATGACTTAGATGAGGGGAGTGAAGACATGGTAGCTAAAAATGCAGATGACACAAAGATAGGTAGGAAAGTATCTTGTGAAGAGGAGATAAGGAGTTTATAGACAGATATAGATAAGTTGAGTGAGTGGGAAAAAATCTAGCAGATGGGATATAATGTGGGAAAATGTGAACTTGTTCACTTTGGCAGGAAGAATAAAAAAAACAGAGAACGACTGTAGAATTCCGAGGTGCAGAGGGATCTAGGTGTTCTCGTGTATGACAAAAGTTAGTATGCAGGTACAGCATGTGATCAAGAAGGCTAATGGAATGCTATACTTTATTATGACAGGAACTGAAAATAAAAGTAAAGATGTTATGCTTCAGTTATACAGGGCATTGGTGAGACTACATCTCGAAAACGGTGTGCTGTTTTGGTCTCCTTATTTAGGGAAGGATGTAAATGCATTGGAGGTGGTTCATAGGAGGTTTACTAGATTGATACTTGGAATGAGTGAGTTGTCTTATGAGGATAGGCTGGACGGGCTGGGCTCGTTTCCACTAGAGCTTAGAAGAGTGAGGGGTGACTTGATTGAAGTATATAAGATCTTGAATGGTCTTGACAAGGTGGATGTGGAAAGGATGTTTCCTCTTGTGAGTGAGCCCAGAATTAGGGGACACTGTTTTAAAATTAGGGGTCGCCCTTATAGGACAGAGATGAGGAGAAATGTTTCTCTCAGAGGGTTGTGTGACTTTGGAACTCTGTGCCTCAGAAGGTGGTGGAGGCAGGGTTACTGAATATTTTTAAGGCAGAGGTAGATGGATTCTTGTAATGCAAGGAAATCAAAGGTTATCGGGGTAGATGGGAATGTGGAACTCGAAACAAAATCAGTCATAATCTTATTGAATGGCGGAGCAGGCCTGAGGGGCCGAATGGCCTACTTCTGCTCCTATTTCGTATGTTCCTATGTCCACATATCCACTTCATTTGTTCCACTGTTCATATGGTTCAGACTCTGAGAATATCAGATAGTAATCATAGCCTGACAATTTATACTGCTTTCTTCCATTTTCACAATTGCTACCACAAATTGTAGTTTTCTGTCTGAATTATTTTTCTTAGCTTCCAAACTTCACCTTCAGCAACCATTCTCTGCTACCATGTTCTATTTCAGAAAGCCAGGTGGTGAAGGATAGACCTGGAGCCAATCCTTACACATTTTAGTTACAGATTACATATTACAGGCATGCACCCACAAACCCAATATGCACAGTTTTAATTTGTATCTTTTTATATGGGCTCAAGTGAGCCCTGGTCATTGCCCACCATCTTTTTATTTACATTTGTTCCTGGGATGTAAGCATCGTGGCTGCATTTATTGTCCATCCCTAATTGCCCTTGTTCAGAGGGCATTTTAAGAGTCAACCACATTGCTGTGGGTCTGGAGTCACAGGACAGAGTTGAGGAGAAATGGTTCTCTCAGAGGGTTGTGCGACTTTTGAACTCTGTACCTCAGAAGGCACAGCAATCAGCAATGGTTTCATGGTCATCATTAGACTTTTAATTCCAGATTTTTATTGAATTCAAATTTCACCATCTGCCATGGTAGGATTCGAGTCCTGGTCTCCAGAGCATTACCACAATACCACAATGCCAACACCTCCCTGCATACAGTCATACAGTTAAACATAATAAATATACATTACACAATGATTATGCAATGTGTAGATTGGCCACTACATTTCCCAACATTACAACAGTGAACGCAGCCCTAACTTTAACTCAGGCGTGTCTTGAGCAGGTGGATAATAATGTGAATAATAATCTCACCTGCAGCTCTGGAAATAAAGCCTGGCCTATTTTATCTCCTGGGCAGCATTTATTCCACCAGCTCACTTCCTGCTAGGAACAATCTGAAACTAAGTTTGGGTCTCCTCTAGCCCCAGTTGCTCTATCCATTGTTTCCACCTGGCAGGACAATATGGTAGCTTCTTACTTAGACAGTCTAGGTAAAATTGACATCGGGTGCCAGTGTTCAAGGTTCTCAGACCTGAGGGAAGAGTCATTACCACTCTTCATTATTTTAAACACTGCAATAGGCATTCCTACTGCTCCTATTATCAATTACCCCACGCATTCTGAAGTCCATTCTGAAGTCTTTATTTGCCCATGGCCTGCCTCAATCATTTAGTTCCTCCCTCCTTTTTAATGTAATATTCTTTTTACAGTGCCATGTTTGTGGCAAATATAAACAGCAATAATCAACAGTTTTATTATTTATTTTCTAGAGCATTTAATTTCAAATATATTGCTTACCTCAAATATAAATTTTGAACTCCCAAAGTTGGTTTTTTGCTTCTGCCAGAAGTTATCTGGTTTGATAATCAGTGCAACATGGATATCAGCAGGGAAAGACTCCTGAAGAGTTTTAAGTAGAGGTTTGATCAAATCCCACTTGGAGCCTCTCATGTCGATGATAACAGTGAATCCTCTTTTACTCACATCTTCACTGTTAAAATATAAAAAGGTCATTACTGACATGATAGATGTATATGTATATATATATATATATATATGTATATATATATCTGAAATTATTCAGCCAATGTTGAAGTATATGGATTGGCACAGTTCAATGTTTCCTCCTCAAATGGAAGCACATTCATACACCATACACTTTTTGACAGCATTATATTGTATATTAATATATTACATAATATATATTATATATGCACATACATGTGTGTGGTTTTGTATAGGCATATAAATATTTAAATACATAATGTATAAAAGATAAGTAGAATGGTAAATTTAGCATTACATTGGTCCCAATAGTGCACCACACTCGAAGTGTGTGTGGGCTGGAAATGGGGCTCAAATACTCTATACCCAATTACTAGACTAGAAAATAATTAAGAATGAGGAAGGTCATTTGGAACATCTGATACACCCCTTCACAATAACCCTAAAATTCACTCATTGTAACACTCACTTGGTTCTTAAACGATTCCTGGATTTTTGCTCCAATGTTTTATTTGGAAATGCACTTCAAAGATTTATCACTCTTTGTGTGAAGAAAATCTTTCTGATATCACTTCTAACTTTACCTCTTACTAGTTTGAACAACTCCACTTCATAGTTCCACAGTTTTAAGCCACCTTGGTGGTGGTCAGACCCTTATTACCAAGTCCCATTTTGATCTTTCCCTTTAACTCCTCTGGCACCTTCACCTGCTTCAAGCATCTCATCTTATTCCACCATGCCTCTGCTTAAATATCATCATTGACTACCACCCCCCGTAAGCTCCACCCCAAGTTTCTTCTCAATACATCTGGCTTCTTTTGTTTCCTTAGTTGTTATATTGAGCTGCTCCTCATACTTGCTGATCCTGAATCTCTACCTCTCTACCACACCACCCTTGGCTGGAACACATCAAGCATTATTGGGCATCACTGTCCTATTCCAAAACCACGCACTATTCCAGGATCGTCTTAAAGACCAAAGAAAACTGCCTGCTTCTTTTCACTGGTCCAAACAGTCTTCTGAAGACTCTCTCTCCTGCCCTCGCTACAATAAAAAAGTGAGAGACCCATGGGTTTCTTTTTCATTAAGGTTCAGACTATCCATTTGTGAGTTTTTCTTGCAGCTCTCTCCCAGCAATTGTCCGTGACCCTGCCTTATCTTCCTCACATTTGAATAGCTATCCCAAAAGTTCAGCTTCTGACTCTGTCTCCTCTTCTGTTCTCTCGATGTCCAGGACTTTCTGAAGAGTGAAATTGTGGATGACACAGCAAGCTACCATAATTTGCAAGACAATATTGGGAGCATACTGAAAAAGCCCCCAGGCCAATAGTATATTCAAGCTTAATTTGCATGTGGATGTGAGATCTTTTGTAGTATTGCTGAGCTTCATTGGGGGTCCTTTGCAATGGTTGGAAACTACAGTGGTATTGGATACTCCTTATTTCCAAAAAGCTAGTTTACTCCTTGATTTTCAAACAGTGTAGGGACACTGGATTGCCTAATGATAAATGAATCATGGCAGTTCCCTGTATTCTGGGTTTTAAAGTGCAATTATACACTAATTGGACAATAAGAGAGTGAAATCCCTTTCAGTTGACATAATCGTTTACAATACAGTAGTGATTGGCCTGGGCCTGAATATAAATCCAAGCACTCTTCCAAACACTGTGATCTGACTGAAATTAATGGCCTGTTCATTCAATTGTCTTTCTTAGTGTCAAATATGATGAACTTGGTTTCTCAGACAAACAGGTCATTAATGAGTTGAAACAAACTGACTGACCTGGCAGAAGTCGTACATTTCTCTTGGAATTAGCCAGTGGCAGACAAATTATGTGCAATAATAAGCACTTCCCTGTTTCTTGAGTAAGTCTACAGATCTCTCTGTAAGTTGGTGCAAATTTCTTCAAGGGCTTCTGGGGTGAACCGCTGCCTCATTACACATAACTCTATGGAAGTATTCAAATAAGGCCTTTTGGCTTTCCACTGTCTGGGTATCGGCAGGAGATTCTGGATGTCCTGTGATGCTGAGGTATAAGTCTGACCTTATGCTTCTTTATTGTTCCCCCTCCCCTCTTTCTCCTCCAACATCATGAACAGAGGAAATCTCATTCGGAAAACTAGACTGCAGCCTTACCATATATTTTATGGAAATTTTCCACAAAAGAACAGTCTTGAAGGAGGCTTGCAAATGAAATTAAAGTGGAAAAAATTGACAAAAAACAATCCAAAATAAAATGCTAAGTCTCTAACAGTACAATGAAACACTAATTCACTTTCAATACTCGCAACAGCATTCCTCAGCAGTTGTTCTGATTTACCCATCATTATAGTGGTATATTAGATAAATGATTGTGAGACAGGAATAACAAAATTTAGAAAAGATTATGTCGACCTGGCCTAAATACACCACCTGCATGGCTGCAATCTTGTTAACACCAGCATATCTTACACCCTCCCTCAGTACTGGTGGAATTTAGAACTTAAATAGGCTGTAAAATTGGGGAATCATTCCTCCTGCCTAAATTGGGACCTCTTCCCAGGCAGAACTATCAAGTTTATCATCAAGTTGGAGTTTTGAGGCCTATGATTTGATATCCCATGCAGTAGATTGGAAGGAGCCAGAGCTATTGATGTTCTGGGCCATGTTGACCTTGACTGTAAACCCAGGGCTTGAAATGGTGAGACTGTAGTATATGGCACAGCTCCATTACTGATTCTCTGGTAAACCCATGGTTGCAAAGATTGTGAATTTACAATCTTTCCTAGGTTCCATGAGTAATAGTAGGTACAGACACTCTGGGAAGAAATTTCACTGTCCGCTGGCGTTATGCGTCATGCGGGCATGAGCAGGCAATATGGTGGGAAGGCCAAAAATCAGTTTCACGGCGTTGTGAAACCAGTTTCCGATCATCCACTCTGCCGGTCAATGGTGGGCCACCTTTCCTGCCGTTGGACGTCGGGAACTTCATTTTAATACTTCTGCATATCATTAAATGACCAGCTCGCCGGAATCATCCCCCCAAGCTGGATTATCCTGGCACATCAGTGTGTTTCACAACTGCACCTGGCGAGCTGCACTTCGCTCAGGATTTTTGAGGTTTGTTTGCCTACCTTGCTTCGGGCAGTACCCATGGTCATCAGCATCACACTTTGCAGGTAGCATCAGATCACTTTTAGAGGGGCTCATGGGCAGGTCTCTACCTACCAGACCAGCTGTAAGGCAGGGGTGGCTTTTCAATGGCTGCAGGGCTATGGTTTGCTTGGGAAAGGGGATAAGTGGCCTCAGGCAAAGGAAGAGGCTGCAGGGCTTTACTGGGGAAGAGGGGTATCCCAGGGTGTATATGGGGACACATGAAGAGGCAGTCTCCAGGGGAGGTGAGGCCAGATGGAGATGTGAGGGTGTGTGTGAGCAAGTGAGTAGTGATGTCCCTTGAACTGGCAGTGAGTGGGATGCCAGTGAATGTGTTATGGGGTTGTGAGTGTCAGAGTTTAGAGAGATGAGATGGTTGCCTTACCCTGGCGGCACGAATGAGATCATTCATCCTCTTTCTGCACTGGATAGCGAACCTCTTCTGTGCAGTGTTGGTACTGACCACCACTGCCACCAACTCCCAAGCCGGAGTGGTGACACTGATGGGCATCCTGCAGCCAGAGGGGGGATAGAGGACATCGCGGTGGGCTCCAACGGTGTCCATAAGGCGTCCCAGGGAATCATCAATGAATCTGAGACCTGCAGTCTTGTTGCCTTTCTGGGCCATCTCTCCTGTGGAGCAGTCCTGGGCTAGTAGGACTGAGAGGTGTGCACGTGGCTGCACTTTAAATATGGCACCCGGCATAAGGAAGCAGTGAGGTGATGGTATGGTAGGCAAATCGGAGGCTGCTCTCCAGCAAAACAGCACATTTCCCGGGAATGCATGATTAATGAGGCAGGATTGGGATGATACAGTGTGAAAACCTGCCATTGAGGCCAACGCGTAAAACGTCCTTTTTCTTGCCCACTACTGCACTTAGTGTAATGTTTAAAAAAATTCACTTTGATGGGATATGGGCGTCGCTGGCTAGGCCAGCATTTATTGCCCATCCCTAATTGCCCTTGAGAAGGTGGTGCTGAGCTACCTTCTTGAGCCACTGCAGTCTGCTCTTGTAGCCAATCTGGGACAATTCCTCCCTCTGTCTTGGTTGGAAGTAAATTTTCCTTGCAATCCTATGTTCATCGCCTCCAAAAGAAAAACACGGAAACTGAACTAGACCAGCCATATAAATACTGTGGCGACAAGAGCAGGTCAGAGGCTGGGATTTCTCTGGAGAGTAACTTGCTTCCTGACTCCCCAAAGCCTATCCACAACCTACAAAGCATAAGTCAGGAGTGTGATGGAATACCCTCACTTGCCTGGATGATTGCAGCTCCAATAACATTCAAGAAGCTTTACACCATCCAGGACAAAGCACCCCATCCACCACCTTAAACATTTACTCCCTCCACCATTGGTGCACAGTGGCAGCAATGTGTACCATCTACAAGATGCACTGCAGCAACTCATCAAGGCTTCTTTGACAGCACCTTCCAAATCTGCGACCTCTACCACCTCCAAGTGCAAGGGCAGCAGATGAATAGGAACACCATCACCTGGAAGTTCCCCTCCAAGCCAGACACCATCCCGACTTGGAACTATATTGTGTTCCTTCATTGTCGCTGGGTCAAAATCCTGGAATTCCCTCCCAAACAATACTGTGGGTGTACCTGCACCACATGGACTGCAGCAGTTCAAGAAAGTGGCTCACCACCACCTTCTCAAGGACAATTAGGGATGGGAAATAAAAATGCTGACCTAGCCTGCTATGACCACGTCCTGTGACAGAATAAAAAGAAAGGTAAAATGGATTGCTGCAGAGTGAAAGCAGATGCTGCCAAGATCTGAATGATCCACTGAGTATGGTGGCACATCAGCTGGATGTTGAGGGAATGACACCCTTTCTTGTTCTGGTACATCTAGTGTATACATGTGGAGCCTGCAAGATAATGTCTGTGCAGGTCAATGGTATCCTGCACCATGGGAAAGCCTGCAATCCTTAAAAGCCATGTGCTAGTTCCGCCTGCTTCTCTCTGACCACAGAGAATGAAATGTGTTCAGCTCCTTTGGAATACAGAGAAAAATTCTATTTGTAGATATTGGTCTATTTTTGGAATACCTTTGTAATTTTATATTCTTATGAATACACATTGATTTTCAGTGCAGTGATCTCCCTCATGCAATAGCCAACAGCAAATTGGGAGATGCTGTAAATATCACCTACTCCAGCCTGGAAGGAGCCTGACGCATAAAAGTTAATAGTCACAATCACTATCACAGCCACCGACAATCTGGTCCTCCCTCCCCTGAGGCTGCAATTGTGGCTGCTGCAGGTGGCTGATGAAGCAGAGATGACTGACTTACATTTCTCTTTGAGGTTGAGATAGGAAAACTGTTCCATGAACACCCTTGGAAGATATGGCCTCCTGCAGAGGGCCCTTCTCCCTCTCCTCTTCCCTCTTCCAGCAGTTTGTCCTGCTCTTTTTGCCTCTGCTTATCTTGCCTGTCATCCTCTAGACAAAAGGGGATGCAAACAACTGCACCCATGTGTGGGAGCAGAGCGTTTTTATTCAGATCCCTTTAAGTCAAGACCAAGGCCTTTAGCAAGTGCCATGCCACTCTCTGTAGACTTCAGCAACTTAAATAACAGTACAAGCCACTAAACACTTCTACTAACTCAGCAACAGGCGGCAGAAATCAATCAGCAACTAGTTGATGATCCCTTTAAATAGCACCGATGAGGATTCTTCCTGCTGCTGAACGTCTGCTCAGCTGTGCGAGGTTAAGATAGTGTGTTAGCTGGTGTGCTGAGCCCTAAAATAACATAGCCACTGTCAAACTAACATTACACACTGATTGAGGTCACATTCTTCCGACCCAGCATATTTCTGGCACAACCACCCTGCACTGCACCAACACCCTACCCAAAATGGTGTCCAGTGCAGCCCATGCTAAGAAGTATATGCAGACTCTAGTTTGGAACAAGAACAGCGACTGTTGCACTGAGAAAATGGACAATATGCACTGAAGTTTGCCTTGATTCTAAAATTGTTAATGCGCCAATCTTATGACAGAAACAGTGAAAATTAAAAACTCTTGATTACATAATGGATAAGCTGCTTAAAATGTAGCTTTTAATATGATAGATTTGCCTCAGCATAACTTTTGAGCTTATCCTACACGAAGATTAATTTTCTTCAGTATACTCCTGTGAAGTGTACAGCAGATTACTGGCCTTTTTGTGCGTGATCTGCATAATGCTTTGTAAGTTTGAAAGCTGTTTTTAAGCTTGCTTACATGTTTTGGTAGAGTTCCCTTTGTTACTGTGCTGTAACTGATGAGAGTCCACCCTACGTGGTGGAGCAGCCAGCATTCACAGGAAAAAACAAGAAGTGACACAAATAAAGATGACCAACTCCAGACCAGAGACAGTCACAGCAATGCACCAGAAAATGCAGCTCCTTTTTGCCCATTACACAATACTGAGTCTCTGACCTGTAGTCCCTGCAAGCGCAACTTCCCACCGGGACCATGGAATTGGAAACGTTATCTGTTATAGGTGTATTAATCACTTTTACTCTTATACATTTAAAATATCTATAAACCTTCCTGCAAAAATATCTTTGGTTTGAAGGCACAATTACTGTACTATCAAAATGCTATACAATGTACCTAGAGAAGTATCAAATATTGAAATGATCAGTGAGGGTGGGGACAGTGCTAAATTCATCATTGCTGCAAACCGTATTTAAGGTTTTTTCTCCTTTCTACAGCGAAAGTGACTAAAGGGCTGAGTTTTATGTGCCGTTGGGCAGGAGTTCGATCCAGAAGTGTGTGGATCGCTGACTCCCGCTTCCGACTTTGAGAGAGGTTGGATAATACAGGAATCGGCCAATTAATGGTCGCCCAGCGGGTTGCCGGCCAATGGTGCTGCTGGAAGGCGGCTGCTCGCCCGATGGGTCATTGAGGACCGAGGCACCGAGGTTAGTGGCCGTGACCTGGAAGGAGCACCAGGAATAATCGTTTGCAGAGAGTAAGAAGATTTTGATGCTGAATACAATTATTTGGAAATATTGCCAGAGGTAAGTGAAAATTGGTATTTATTTATGACTGCTTTTGCTGATGGAAAGCTTTCAGGACCTTTGGCAGGGAAGACAAAACCTTGGAATGCAGCTGAGCCATAAACCTGATTGTTAACTCTCAGTGTTTCTCCACAGATAGCCGAGAGAAGGGAGCCAGGTGATGGGGGAGGACAAATTTACAGGATGGCTCCGAGGTTCGATAACAACTCCCTGCGAGCTCTCCTCCAGGCTGTAAGTGACAGGCGGGAGGTCCTCATGCCAGTTGATGAAAGAGCAGACCTCCAGCCTTACCAAAGCAGCCTGGATGGAGATCAGAGCAGGGGTCAGCAGCTTTAGGGTCATCCACAAACCTGGATTCAGTGCCAAAATTGCCTCAATGACTTTTAAGATCTGCAAGGGTGAGTGAGGTTCCATTATGGATATGAAAGTATGAGGAAGATTTTAGGAGGGCTCCACTAGGGTATTGTTTTGTGTACTGCCCAAAGTGTGAGGCAGCATGATGCATAAATGCCAATATACATGGCATCAAGGCCGAGGAAGAGTTGTTGATGGGGAGTGGGGAATGAGCAGGGAGGAGGGAGTGTAAAAGGCACACTGGTTAGTGGGTGTAATATTTGTGCAGATTATGCAGCCTGTGGACTTCCTCAAAGGCCATACATGTGAAGGAATGATTGTACAGGAGATTTAAAATCATTAAAATTGTGCACTTTAATTGCAGGAGAAGAGGGCGCACAATACCAGGGAGAAAAGCAAGACCAGAGGTGATGTGCCAAACCTGGCCATCCTCACATCCATAGAGGAGGTGGTGCTGGAGCTTATGGTGAATGAGTGGAGCCACTCCACTGGTAGAGGCGAGATAGGAGGAAGGCCCCGGGGTGGTGAGATTGTAAGGTGCATTCTTTGCAATTGAAAGAGAGATGTGTTAAGAGGGCCAAGGAGAGGCTGCATGATATCTAGTATGATGCTAGAAATGAGACATTGATGGCTTGTGCTTTCAAAGGCTCTCATGCATTGGGGATGAAAGAGTGACTGCATGTTGGAAGTTGTGAAATGCAAACTAAGGGTAGCATCTCACAATGCTTACAGTGCTGCCAATGTGTAAGTATGCCTATGTGCACACACCTCGAAGACAGAACACGGCCTTAACCATCCTTAGTTTTGTATCCTGCACAGGTGCACCACCAACCACTGGTGACACAATTCCCGAGGGTCCGATGCTAACCGGTAAGGAAGAAGAGGAAGTCTCAGTGGGTGACCGTCACTTCCTTGTTCTGCACTTAGCACCAGTGTAGATACTAGCACCTCGATGGGAATCACACCTCAGAATCACAAACTGATGAGGGCACGTCACAGTCACATGTGCAGCTGCCGAGATGGAGTATACCTCTAGCAGTCAGAGGATTGCTGGAGGAGAACCAGATGCTGAGTTCCAATCAGATGATGAGCCTCTGGAGTCGTCCGTAAGGCAGCAGATGCTGGACGTCCAGCACAAGGTGAGTGGAGATGTGGTGGAGATACCAGAGGAGTTGCGTGTTCTGGCGTGGACTTTGGAGGTGTCCATCCCGGTCACGAGTCTACAGGACAAACCCAGCAGATAACTGAAGCAATTGTGGCTTTGAGTTCTGACCTGGGCTCCATCGCCTTGTTTCTGAGCTCAGGGGCCCAAAGCCAGAGTGTGAGGGGGATGAGGAGCATGGAGTCACATTCAGCTCCTGGGCCATCTCAGGAAAGCAGAGAGGGCCAAATGGACCTCATGGTAAAAGTTGAGCAGTAGTTGATGCCATCTTGGGGTACTTCTCAGGGTGCTTCTGATGGGGCCAACCTCTCCTCTGCCCCTCTGCCATTGGCACAGATACTTGCCGCATTGATGGATGGACCTCCTGCCAATGTGCAGGAGACACACACAGCGCTGGGGCCCTCATGGCCTCAAGCAACCAGAGGATGGCTGCTGAAGTCATTGCAGACAAGGGGGCATAAGGGACAGCAACCTGTCTCCACTTCAGCTGGCAGAGAGGGAGGGAGCACTATGCTGGAAAAGAATCAAGAAAACCCCACAGTTGACACACTTCAATATACATGGGTGAGTTCCTAATTTGTTTTATTTGCAAATGTTGCTAAGGTTGTAAGGTGTAAATAAATGATGTCTTGCTTGAACATCCACTAAAAGATCACTGGTTTATTTACTGTGTGTGAGAATGCATTGAGGTGGATTCCATTGATGGTCCTATTTGAATGTGTATTCATGTGCACCATAATGTGCGACATGGTTTGGATGTTTGTGATTGTCAAAGATGGCGAACTGGTTTTCTTGTGATGAACTTAGGCTAAGGAGGTGAGGTGTTTGGATAGACTGAACTATTGGAATCTTCACAGGATTAAAGTCTCCCTTGTCTCACACCCATCCAGATGCTCCCTGACAGCACATCTGGCTGTGGCGACTCATCCTCCTTTCCTTCTATCTCATCAGAGGAATGGATGGTCTTCCTTGGCTCATCCTCTGAAAGGGGATCCCCTCTCTGCAGTGCCAGGTTGTGGAGCGAACAACAAATAACTACGATGAGGGGCACTCTCAAAGGTGCAGACTGGAGAGATCCGCATTGGTTGGTCAAGACATTGAGCAGACCAATGGTTGTTCTGTGTCTCTTATTATATCAGCGCTCAAGTTCAGTTCTGGGACTGTGAACTGGTGTCATAAGCGACTTCTTCAATGGGTACCCTTTGACACCCAGCAGTCATCCTTCCAATGCATCTGGTCTACTAAACATGCCTGGCACCTGGGAGTGCCCGAGGATGCACGAATCACGGCTGCTCCCCAGGTACCTTGCACACACCTGAATTACATGTTGCCAGTGGTCACAGACTACCTGGCATTGAATGAGTGTTACCCTTTTCTGTTAATAAATGCCTCTGGCTGCCCTTCTGATGCTTTGATGGTGACATGGGTACAATCAATGACTCCTTGCACTTTTGGAAAACCGGCCCTGGCCGCAAAGCTTCTGGCTCTTTCCATCTGACTATTGTGGTCAATGGTGAAGACAGTGAATTGCTCTACAGGTGAAATATGGCATCTGTAAAGACCTTAATACCTTAATACAGTGGTGTGCTGCAGGCTGGGTTATACCACTCAGGTCTCCACAGGCAGCCTGAAATGACCCTATGCAAAAACATTTGGTGCCACTGTGACTTTCAATGCCACAGGCACTGGATGGCCTTTCACACTTTTGGATGTGATCTCTGGGACTAGCATGTTACATAGAGATGTCACCATGGCTCATGAGAGGCAAGGTTCTGACAGGCACTGTCTCTCGGTCATTTGCAAGTATGTAATGCGCACCCCGTATACACGATTGGCAGGGTATGGTTTCTGCCTGTGCCTCTGTCCCTGCTGCAGTCTGCCCTCAGCAGTCCCTTGTTGCTCAGCATGATGGCCTCCTTTATTCACTTCCTGTGGCTCCTGCCCTGTTCAGCTGGCCTCCTCCCTCTTCTGCTCCTCTCCTCTTCACTGGAGCAGGTATCTTCAGGAGAATAAACTATGCCCATGTTGGATTCAGCAACAATGCTGCAGTGATGTTAGACTACAATGTCTACCAGACTGAGGACACTAATGATCAAAAGCCCTGATACTTCCCAGGAAAACATGCACTTTACAGATTTGTCAGTGAAACGCCTGTCATCAGCCTCTCCTGCTAAAGTCAGGAATAGACCCACCTTCAGCCTTTATATCCACCCTTTCCACTAACAATGAAAAAACAAGATTCCCACTGACACGTTTCACATGCAGGCAATGTATTATGGCATTGCAGACATATTATTGCAGTCAATTGGATTGCTAATAAACTTAAACGATTGTTAATTGCTCATTTCAAAATGGCGGGTGGGCTCCCGCTTTCGGAGCCCGCCTGCCCACCGTATTATTGCCGACCAGTGTGAAGATGTCAGGTTCGCGACCCAATGTCATCATGCCAAATAGCATGTTTCCGTGGGACTAAAACAGTCCCGTTTTTGGAACAGGACTGTTTTTGGAACATAAAATTCAGCCCCAAGTCCTGCTGTGCTTTCAGTTTAACTCCATTTACTAATTATTATGCTCAGATAAAATGTCTTCAGAGGGCATCAGTGTAAAAACTACATTCTTATTTTACCCTAGGTCTTGCACTGTGATAGCACTAAATCACCCCAGTAGGATTCCAAAAACGTGTGTTTTTTTTGTTAAAAATCGGCACATACGCCAACATTATCAGGTCACACAAAGGGCAAGCTAGTGCATACTAACATTAGGTTGGTATGTTCAACTCTTCAGACACCAATTAATACAGCCTCTGTATTATGATAAGTTATACTTTGAAGTTACTTCTGCAGTGCCAGAAAGAGCTACTGCGTGATTAAACAGGGCGCTTGAATCCCCAGTGGCTTCCCAAGTTTACATTTACTCGTTTGTTCTGTAAGTGAAACTGTTAAGCCAACTGGGCTCAAAATTCCAATTTGAACACTGGCCTGATTGTGGATCACCAAACATGGTGGTTCTGCCAGGATTCTGCTCTGAGTTTTCTATGCAGCCATTAACTGGTATGGGATGGGGGACACATGAAAGATTACAAACTCGAGACCAGAGACAGTCACTTCGGTGCACCAGATTGCACAAAATTCAGCTTCTTTTGCCATTACACAATACTGATTCTTTGACCTGTTGTCCCTGCAAGCACAAGTTTCCACTGGGAACATGGAATTGGAGAAGTTACCTGTTACCGGCATGGTGATTCCTGTTCCCTGTTAAGGGATTGTGTCTGAGCCAGGTTACCCTGCGGATTTCACTTTAAAAGGCCTCAGTGGAACTCATGCCCTGAGCATTCAAGTGACCCATTCCAACAATTTGGGATGGAGTCAGTGTCTGTCGATGCAAGTAGTCATACTGCACAAGATTATTTGGATCATTGTGTAAATCATATTCTCAGTTTTGTGAGTGATACACATCTCTGGGGTGCAACTTTGAACCTCAGCTGCCAACAGGTGAAAATGCTTTGACTTCAATAGAAAGAACACTCAGGGAGGGTTTATGATTAGCAGCCATTCTGATACTAGCAGGTTTATGTCTGCCAAAGTTGAAAAATCAGTCAGTGATCTTTACAACAGATTTTGCTCTCCATTATCAAATAATTTAACGTTTACAAAAGTAGCCTTTAAGGAAAATTATACATAATTTAAAATGGTTTTTCAACAATCATTGTATTTTGTACCTTTATGAATTGGTACTATTTAAAGAATTTATCTAGCATACCCTGACTCCATTAGACACATTAAAAAACTGGATTTTCACCAAGTTGGGATGAATTAGGAGACCTTTAAAAATGGCGGGCAGGCCCCAATTCTGGAATTCTTGACACCATTCTGATTTTTGGGAGTGCCTTAAAGGCTGCAGGCTAGTTTCTGTCGATAGTTCGTATCCAGCGCTCCTGACCCGACTGGCTCCATTGATTGGATGGCATGTCCTATTCCTCCACAAGTTTCATGGAGTTGGGCCAGGTTTTCAAACAGTCGTGGTTCACAGCCCCTCAGAGAAGCCATGAACCCTAATCTACATGAGGAGACGTTTTAAAAGGTAAGTTCAAAAGGTCCTCCTCATGCCCCTATGCCAAGCTCTGCCCTTCCACCCACCCTCTATGGCTCCTCATGCCTCCTATGCCCATCTACCCATCCTCTATGACCCCTCATTCCTACTATGCCAAGTTCTGCCCTTCCATACACACCCCACGGCCTCTCATGCCCCCTATGCCAATCTCTGCCTTTCCACCAACCCCTATGGTCCATATGTCAAGCTCTGCCCTTCTACCTACCCCCTATGGCCCCTCATGTCCCGTATGCCAAGCCCTTCCCTTCCACCCACCCCCTGTAGCCCTCATGCCTCCCATGCCAAGCTCTGCCCTTCCACCCATTCCCCCATGGCCCCTCATAACCCTTGTGCCAAGCCTCAATATGTATGCCTGGCTGAGAGCCCAGATATCCAGGAGACTTGTTGAAACACCTGCAGCCCAGAGAAGTACTGTTTGATTGACAGCTCAGGCTCTCTGATCTCTGTTGATAATTTCACAATATTCATTTACACCATTAAGTGGTTTCAAGGGTTTGTGACTTTTTAAGTTAATACTTTAAAGGGTTTGGATGATTGACATTTTTATTAGCTTGTAGTGAAATTACATTCTTTCAACATAGGAGAAGTTATGAATGAAGTACATTTGAAAGTTTTTGTTTTACACATCCTACTGCCACCATAGGGTTCACCATAGAGATCTAGACAATTTGTAGGGGGTCAATGGGCATGGAAGTGCCAAAGCTTAGCATAGCATGGCATGAGGGGCCATGGGGTGTGGGTGGAAGGGCACAACTTAGCATGGGGGGCATGAGGAGCCATAGGGAGTGGATGGAATGGCAGAGCTTGACATAGGGGGCATGAGGGCCATAGGAGTGGGTGGGGGCCATGCAGTGACATGGATGTGACATGGGGAGTATTTGGAGAGTGAGGGGATGTGAGGGATGAGGGCTGGAGGGCCTTTGTGTTTTTATTTTAACTGGGGCAGTGTCCCACAGCACCTTTAAAATAGCCTTTAAAACAGCCCACCTCCGCAGCTAGCAGCCCCTATGGCTGCCTCCCAACTTTTTCCTGGGTGAGACACAGACAGGGTGTGCAGTTGGGAATTTGCTGCAAATGGGAAAAGAGGTGCACCTTTTTTTTCAGCCCCCAGTAGTTGATGAGTTTTCTTTCTTTGTCTCCAGTCTAGGTGAGTGCAACTTTCTATTACTTTAATTGTGTAAATTATTAACTAATTGACTAATTAAATAAATACATTTAGGAGGAAATGTCAAGGCTGGTGGTGTGCTGTGACTGCAGCATATGGGAATCTGTGGAATGCAGTGCAATCCTGGACAACCATGTCTGCAGTCTAGACAATTTTGGCTCAGAGTTGCTGAGCTGGGGTCTGAGTTGGGGACATTGTGGGGCATCAAGAAGGGGGAGAGTTATCTGGACACTTTGTTCCAGGAGGCAGTCACACCCCTTGGGTTAGGCAGGACCTTGGAGTTGGTCAATGGTCAGGGACAGGAGGGTGTGACTGTGAGTCAAGCAGGTATGGGTAAATTGGCATCTAATGACGGAGGTACCTCAGCCCCTGACTTTTCTCCACAGATACGAGGTGCTTTCTACCTGTGTGGATGAGGAGAAGGACTGCAGGGTGCATGAGTAGACTGCCCATGGCACCATGGTGAAGGATGCCATTCAACTGGGTGGAGTGAAGAGGAATGTGATAGTGATAGGAGACAGTACAGTTAGGGGATAGATACTGTTCTCTGCAAGTTGTGTTGCCTGCCTGGTGCCAGGGTTAAGGACATCTCCTTGTGGCTGGAGAGGAACTTGGAAGGGGAGGATCCAGTTACCATAGTCCATGTGGGAACCAACGACCTAGGTAGAACCAGGAATGATGTTCTGCTAAGAGAATTTGAGGAGTTAATGTCCAAATTAAAAAACAGAACATAAAGATAATCATCTCTGGATTGTTACCTGAGGCACACGCCAATTAATATAGAGTCAAGCAGATTAGAGAATTAAATGCGTGGCTCAGGGTGGTGTGGGACGATGTGGTTTTGATTCATGGGGCACTGGTATCAGTACTCAGGAAAGGGTCCACTTGAACTGGGGTGGGACTAGTAGCCTGGCCAATCGTATAACTAGGGCTGTTAAGAGGGCTTTAAACTAACAGTGGAACGGGGAGGGTTTAGGTAAAGGGAGATTTCGAAGTCCTAAGGGTCGAGGCATCGAAACAGTATCCAAATCCAATTGCATATATATGAGGGAAGAACTGGCTAAGGTTAATTGGGTAAATAGGCTAAAAGATATGGAGGTAAATGAGCAGCGGGAAACATTTAAAGAAATAATTCAAAATGTTCAACAAAAATACATTCCATTGAAAAACAAAAACTCAGCAAAAAAACCCATCTGTGGGTTAAGGATAGTATTAGATTAAAAGAAGAGGCTTACAATGTAAAAAAAAACAGTAAAAAGTCTGAGGATTGGGAGTGTTTTAGAATCCAGCAGAGGGCCACCAAAAAGTTGATAAAAAGGGAAAAAAATAAAATGAGAATAAACTAGCCCGGAATATAAAAACAGATCGTAAGAGCATTAATATATAAAAAGGAAGAGAGCAGCTTCTTTGGTTGTTCTTCTTCATTGGTCCCTTAGAAGCAGAGACAGGAGAAATTATCATGGGGAAT
Organism: Cetorhinus maximus; assembly: GCF_964194155.1. Lineage (NCBI taxonomy): Eukaryota > Metazoa > Chordata > Chondrichthyes > Lamniformes > Cetorhinidae > Cetorhinus > Cetorhinus maximus. The sequence continues at coordinate 67,125,979 of NC_135889.1, forward strand.
GAGGAAATGGCATCGAACAAATTGAACAATTTTTTGTGCCTGTCTTCACAGTCTCAAATGCAAGTTTCATACAAGAAATAGATGGTAGCCTAGAGACTAAAAAGAGTGAAGAAATTAAGGAAATTCATATCAGGAGAGAAAAAGTATTGAAGAAACTTGAGGGACTAAAATTCAACATATCGCCAGGGCCTAATGGCCTACACCCTAGGGTTCTAAAAAAGATAGCTGCAGAGATAGTAGATGCGCTGACTATGATTTTCCAAAATTCCTTGGATTTGGGAATGGTCCCAATAGAAAATATTACACCACTTTTAAAGAAAGTAGAGAGAGAGAAAACAGTGAACTACAGGCCAGTTAGCCTAACATCAGTTGTTGGGAAAATACTGAAATCTATTATTAAGCAAATCTCAACAATTGCACTTAAAGCACAGTATGATTAGAACAAGTCAACATGGTTTTACTCAGGGGAAATCCTGTTTGGCAAATTTATTGTAGTTTTTTGAGGATGTAACTAATGGAGTAGATGAAGGGGAACCAATAAATGTAGAATACCTGGATTTCCAAAAGGCATTCGAAAAGGTGCCACTCAAAGGTTAATAGGCAAGATAAGGGCTCATGGAGCTGGGGGTAGCATTTTAGCATGAATAGAGGATTGGTTAATGAATAGAAAGCAGAGAGTGGGCACAAATGGGGCTTTTTCAAGTTGGCAGGCAGTGAATATTGAAGTGCCACAAGGATTAGTGCTGGGGCCTCAGTTATTTACAATCTATATTAATGATTTGGATGAAAATACAGAGAGTAACATATCTAAGTTTGATTATGATACCAAGCTAGGTGGAAAGGTAAGCTGTGGGGAGGATACAGAAGCTGCAGATTAAGTGAGTGGGCAACAAGATGGCAGTTGGAATGTAATGTAGGGACATGTGAAATTGGGAAAATGGAGTTGAAGCCCAACATCAGCTATGATTGCGGAGCAGGCTCGACAGACCATATGGTGTACTCCTGCTCCTATTTCTTGCGTTCTTGTGTTTCCATTTGTGGTGCTCAAAACTATGGCCAAAATTTTGCCATTGGCATGTGGGGGTGGGCCCTGCACGCCCGCGCGTAAAATGACGCGCAGCAATGTCGGGCGAGCGCCCCAACGTCACCGCATGCCATCGCGATATTTCGTTGGGCGGGCTTGTGTTGATCTCCGATGCCACTTAAGGCCCTTAAGGTGCCAATCAACGGTGATTTTTTGGCACCCGTGCAATCTTTGGGTTGGCACACGGGCGCAACAGGCAGGCGTGTAGGACACATTTGTATAAACCTCTTCCACGGGGGGGATAAGACGGCTCAGTGGGGTCGCGAGTGTGATCTGTCACATATTGATCTTTCAAAGTTACTGATACTTGCCTGCGTGATCCACAATACTTCAAAACGCATACCAGCTGCTTGGGCTGGACTCACAACCTTCAGGTCAGCACTCTGCAGTAAGGAATCTTTTTTAGGCCTGCAGGTTTCAGGAAGCCTTCCCTTAGCCTGGGTATGGGAACTGATCTGTCCACTGGAGGCAGCTCCTCTGAGGAGGAAGGGAGGGCTAGAAGGGGGAGGGGGCCAGGAGTGCACATTCAGCCTCCAGGGGAGCTACCTTTGGGAGGACAGGCGCAGGCACAAGGGGTGCAGGGCCAAGAGGTAGTCCAAGGCTGAAGGGGCCGCAGAAAACGCCACTATCCTGCTGTCAGGGTATACAGGCGGTGAAGCAGCTACCTCAATATGTCTGAGGTGCAGTGCTGAAGGAGGCTCCGTCTCTCAAGGGGGCAGTTAACTACATCTGTCAGATGATTGGGCCTGAGATCTCCATGAACTATATGGGTGGACATCCCATGCCAGTGGCTCGAAAGGTCACAGCTGCCCTCAACTTCTATGCCTCTGGCTCCTTCTAGGGCTCGGTGGGTGGTCTTTGCAGTGTCTCCCAATCAGCTGTCCACACTTGGTGTCAAGCAGGTTACAGACGCTCTGTTCAAGCGTGCATTGACCTTCATCCACTACAGTTGGGACCAGGCAAGCCAGACACAGCGAGCCAGAGGCTTCGTGGTGATTGCTAACTTCCCCCATGTCCAGGGTGCTATAGACTGCGCACATGTGGCCATCAAGGCGCCAGCAGGTGAGCCCAGTGTCTTCATCAACAGGAAGGGCTTCCACTCCATGAACGTGCAGATAGTGTGTGATCACAAGATGCTGATTCTACAAGTCTGTGCAAGGTACCCAGGCAGCTCCCACGACGCCTACGTCCTCAGACACTCCTAGGTGCCGGGGCTCTTCAGTGCACCAGCCCGGCTTGATGGATGCCTGCTTGGTGACAAGGGCTATCCCCTCAGAAGGTGGCTCCTGACACCTCTCCCCCATCCAAGATCAGAAGCTGAGCAGTGGTACAATAGGAGTCATGCCTCCACAAGAGCTGTGGTGGAGAGAGCCATTGGTCTTCTCAAGATCCGCTTCTGATGCCTGGACCGCTCAGGGGGCGCACTCCAGTACCCCCCAGATCATGTGTCACTGATAGTGGTTGCACGTTGTGCTCTCCACAATCTTGTGTTGGAAAGGGGGGATACTGTGGACGATGAAGACGGAGACACAGTGGCTGCGGCTGCACATGATGAGTCCAGCAGTGAGTCCGAGGATGAGCACGCACAGGGAAATGTTGAGGGGGTAGATGCTGACCCGGGCATACTCCAGGGAGGCAGGGGCACCCGGGAGGCTTTAATCCAATGAATCTTCAGCTAGCACACCACATATGGACTTCCAGGACAAACCTGGGCTGCAGGCTCCGTACTCAATACCTAAGTGCAAAATCTGCCTGGAAAGAAATATTAACTAAGGGCCTTGTTAATAAAGTTGAATGTCCCACAAATCACACATTACATTTTTGGAAACCATCCACCTGCAGCCGTGGTGACATGTCTGAATTTAATATTACAACCAAAGGAACTTAAGAAAACAAAATGACAAAGGTGTTAAAAATCACACCAACTCATAAAGACCTCATTGCAGGCCAACACAAAAGCACCAGTGGTAAACCTGTGGTGTGCCTAAGGTGCCTTATGTTTACATTTTTGGGTGCTACGACTTGGTGCTGACCCCTCACTGAGAGTGGCATCTGAGACAGCCTGCTCACTCTGCTGTCCTGTTGGCCTTGATGGCCTTGGCAGTCATCCTCTGGCCTATGGAGCCTGTGCTGGCCCCGCCTGGGAGGGAGCTGCCAGTTCCACAGCTGGCATCTCCCCAGTCGTCACAGCCTCATCGGATGCAACGGTCACTGGCAGAGGGACGGAGGAGCTGCCGCTCTCATCCAGAACGCCCTGACAGGAGCCCGCAGAGATGACAGGCAGCTGCTGCGCTGACGTGAGGTCGCTACGGACCTCCCTGCTCTCCGTGGATGGATGGGCAGCGAGCTGGGAAACTTGGTACGCAGACCATCTCCCACATTGGCAATGACCAGCTGAGGTCAGTGCCATTGTGAGGGCTTGCTGGTCCAAGCGCATCCCCAGGAAGCCCTGATGGATCTCCTGGAGGAGCCTCTCCACGAGAGTCGTCACTCTCTCCATGGAGGACGTATGGCCATGAGGCTCATTGCTTCGGCAATAGTCCACGTAGGCTCCTTCACCACGGACACCAAGCCAAGCATAGCCTCATGTATCTCCACCAGATGCTCTCACACACCCTGCCGCATTTCTTGCATTTGCTGCGTCGCAGACAACTCCAGAGGCACATCATCAGGCACCGACTGAGCATGTGCCTGGTCCCCTGCAGCCCTCTGCCAGCTAATCCAGCGACTGTGAAGTGCCCTCGCTGCTGTGCCCTGGGACACTAGCCAATGTTCTAATTCTCACCGAGGTGCTAGTATCTGCGCTGGTGCCTGCCTGACAGAGATGGTGTGATGCTGGTGAGTCCATGACTTCAGGGCCCTCAGGTGTGAGAGAGGGCCCCTGATGCTCCTCCTCCCAGCCCTGCTCTGCTGAAGCTGAAAGGAAGATCAAGGACATTGGATCAGTTAACAAGGAGACAATGTCAATGTGCATCCCTTTCCCCCAGATCATTATGCGCTCATCCTTCCCTAAGCAATGGTCAAGCCATGTTGCAAACTTCAATCACTGAACATTCAGCACTGCCATGGCTGTTAGGAGACCAATGGTGACGTCACTGCTGGGCGTACATACCTGCCCATGGCACCCCAGCCTCACCGACACCGGTGGACCTGGGCACATGGCATCTCTCCAAATCTAGGGCCTCCTGCTCGAAGCGGCTGAGAATCGCCAACTGGGCTGACCCGCCACCAGTCCTCACCCACTCGGCGGCATTATGTGCATTCTTCTGAAAAGGAGAAAAGAGCATTGATTAGTGCTACTTGTACCTGGACTCTCTCCGCAGATGGCCCGCCCCAACCAGAGTGGGACATTGCAGAGCTCCAGTGCCTCCTCACCTAGCTGCTGCCGAACTCTCACACAAAAATGTTAGGCCTGTCCCCCCCACCGACCCCCTTGGCCAAATGCTGCCTACATCACATTAGGCACCACACGGTCTAACCTTTCATAGCAAGGAGGCGCAAGCATGTGGAGGGCCGAGGACAGCAGATCGATTGGTGCCACGGCACTTTGAAGCTCCCCTCCCAGCACTTCATCACCCTGACTTTGACATGTCCTGGAGTTCCAGCACTGCGCCTGGGTGCAGCCCCTCCAGGTTGTCCCCAAAACAATCATGTGGGTCTCAGTGTAACAAATGCTGCGGGTGCAGAACCCGTCTCTTCACCACCCTCTAGGGTGACCTCGGTATGGGCAATATCTGCTGGCCCACCCAGTGAAGGACACATGCCGTTAATGATTCAATGCAGTCACTACACTCAGACTTGGCGGGGGTGGGGGTAGGAGGGGCACCGTGGGGAAAGCCTACCTGCTGGGTTATGTGACCAATGCCAACATGGTACTTGCCCTTCCTGAGTGCAACAGGTCATTGAAGCGCTTGCGTCACTGGATCCAGATGTGCCGCACCACATCGTGGGAGTTTACTTCCTCCTCCCAGGCACGTTTGGACATGTGGGGGGAGCCTCCTCCTCCCGTCCTGGGATACGAGGACCTCCCACTGTGCTGCCACCTCTTCCAGGAGGGCAGCAAGGCAATCATCAGAAAATGAGGGGCACAGTGCCCCCCTGCCCTACCCTCCTGCCTGGCCTGCTCACCAGCAGTGCTCTGGGGAGCCCTTCCACTGGCCATGATTCTCAGCCTTTGAAAGGCTGCAGCAACTTTTTAAAACAGGCTGCCGGGTCGCCTTGGGACCTGGCAGCCATTGCAGTCCCGCCGCTGCCCGCCCACTCCCGCTGTCCTCGGGAGCCACGATTCACGCTGGATGGGCCTTAATTGGCCCACCTGTGTAAAATGGCGACACGGACCCCATCACGGGCAGCGATCGGGTCCGTGCCCACCCGCGCCCACTCCCGCACCACCCGCCCAATAGGCAGAAAATTCTGCCCATAGTAATCCCAAGTACAGTCTAACTATAGCTCCATAAAATTCCAATATTACCTCTGTTTTATACTCTGTACTTCTAGGCAAACTAAGGGTTTGTTTATCTACTTTTTCTGGCCCTGTGTACCTGTGTTCCATCTTTTTAATAACCTGTATATCTGCACAATAAGATTCCTCTGCTCCATTTAATGTTGTTCATTTTTTAGGTCTGTATTTCCTTTCTTCCTTCCAAAATCAATCACTTCAGATTTTTCTATGTTGAACCTCATCTGCCCAATCTCTGACCCTTTCTGTATCCGACTAGTTTATGCCCTGCTACGGTCTTTCACAACCGGCACTCACTCACTCACACCCTGGGCCTGGGAGGTTTGGAGGTTAATATTACTGAGGAGGATTCAGTACGGCTGTGAAGATGGCAAGACACGCTTCCCTTTGGCTCTGTATAACACTAAAGCTGCCCCGGGTGTTATTGTTGATGCAATCACCGCTTCTCATGGCCTCCCGAGCCCGCATCTTTGGCTCCTGTAGTCCTTTAGTGGGGTGGCACCTGTGCAAGAGGTCATGAGTGCAGCCAAGGGCGGACTACACCACTCAAAATGCACCCTGGCTGTTGAAACAAATGACTGTGCAGACTCAGGCTCTTGCTGCAGGACAGCTGGGAGTTGAATGCAGGAACTCTGTTCTGGAGCATCCACTGCATACTTGTTTGTGGCCACATTGAGAGATAAGGTGGCCATTTGAGAGTGAAGTAGTGCTGCTCAAACCTGAGCCCCCTGAAGGCACAGGCTCTGATGATTAGCACTGTGCGCACTTACCACTCCCAGGACCCGGCAATAGGTTAAAACTTGCATAAAACTGGGCTGTACAGTCCCACAACAATCACAGAATCATAGGATGGTTACTGCACCGAAGGAGGCCATTCAGCCCGTCCTGTCTGTGTCAGCTCTCTGCATGAGCAACCCAATTAGGCCCACTTCTCCACCCTTTCTCCATAGCCCTGAAAATCTTTTTTCTTCAGATAATTATCCATTTCCCTTTTGAAAATCACGATTGAATTGACCTCCACCACACTTTCAGCTAGTGGATTCCAGACCCTAACCATTTTCTGCATAAAAATGTTTTTCCTCATGTCACTCTTGGCTCTTTTGCAGTTACTATAAATTGGTGTCCTCTGATTCTCATGCCTTCTACCAACAGAAACACTTTCACTTCAGCTATAGCATGATGTAGCATAACACTAGTATAATATAGTAAAACATTAGCCAAACATCAGTCATTCTGATATCACCTGTATCACATTGACTTAATGGCCTGTAATTTATATGTCAAACTTCAAAAGAAGCAAATGATACCATCAGTATTTCTAGAATATCATAAAGGATGATTGATCAGTGTAAATCCTGCTGTCCTACTGCTAGACACTACAGGTTTAGCTTTATCTCATTCCTTCAGTTAACAGGTCACAGAGAAATGAACTGTTGTGGAGTACAAATGGAATTGATGAAAACTGTTTAATTAATGACTATCGGTTTGAATGGTAAGGATCATGTTACTTCTGTCAAGATGATTAATTACACATCATCTCTGATCAATAATGTTGTCTGCAGTGCTTGCAGGCCTGAACAAAACATATAACCAGATAAATTTTCCCCAATTCTCATTCCACTATTTTTTCCCACCGCTCCCTGCCAAACTTTATCCTCTTTTCTCCTCTTTCGTAAATTGGGCATTTTTCCTTGGGTGTGGCTCCAAAGTTAGCTCTCTGCTACATTGTTCAGGTAGCTATTATTAATTCGTGAAACCAAGTGGTGAACATTGGCAAGCTATTCATCCATGGGTAATGTCACAGCCAAGCTCATAAAAACATAACAAATAGGAGCAGGAGTAGGCCATTTGGCCCACCCGAGCATGCTCCTCCATGCAATAAGATAATGGCTGATCTGATCTTGGCCCTGCTTCACTTTCCTGCCTGCTCGCCATAACCATTGACTCCATGGTCAATCAAAAATCTGTGTAACTCAAAGTTGAATATATTCAATGACGCCCCAGCCTCCATTGCTTTCTGTGGTAGTGAATTGCAAAGATTCATGAACCTCTGAGAGAAGCAATTCCTCCTCATCTCCACCTTAAATGATTAACCCCTTAATCTGAATGATCCCTCATTCAGAATTCCCTTAGAAGGGAAAACTTCCTATCAGCATCTAGCCTGTCAAGCTCCCTCAGTATCTTACATTTCAATAAGATCATTCTTCTAAACTCCAATGCGGAGAGGTCCAATCTGCATTTCGTCATCCCCGGAATTAACCTAGGGAACCTTCTCTGAACTACCTCTTTAAATAAAGAGGCCAAAGCTCTACACTCAAGGTGTGGTCTCACCAGCGTCCTGTAGTTGTAGCAAGAGTTCCCTACTTTTATACTCCATTCTCCTTGCAATAAAGGCTGACATTCTATCTGTCTTCCTAATTACTTGTTGTACCTGCATGTTGACGTTTGAGCTTCATGTGCAAGGACACTCAGATCCCTTTGTATTGCAGCATTCTGCAGTCTCTCTCCGTTTAAATAATATTTCACTTTTCTATTTTTCCTACCAAAACAGAGAACCTCCTATTCCATTTACCAAATTTTTGTCCACTCAGTTAACCTATCTATTTCTCTTTGCAGACTCAGCCTTCATCACAACTTGCTTTCCATATCTTTGCTTAATTAGCAAATTTGACTACAATATACTTGGTCCTTTCATCCAAGTCATTAATATAGATTGCAAATATTGAAACCCCAGCACTGATCCCTGTGGCACTCCACTGGATGCCAACTTAAAAGTCATCCATTTATCCTGACTCTTTGTTTTCTGTTAATTAGCTAATCCTCTATGCATGCTAACATCATTCCCAACACCGTACGCTCTTGTGCAGTAATCTTTATGTGGCATCTTATTGAATGTCTTTTGGAAATCTAAATACACTACATCTACTGGTTTCCTTTACCCACCCTGCTTGTTACATACTCAAAGAACTCTAATAAATTTATAAAACTCAGTGGGCTAAGCTTTCAGGGCCAAGGAAAGTTGGGAATGGAGGCGAGGGAACCCCGACCATACTGGCAATGCATGGTGTGTCAATTTCAATAATCATGAGGGCACGGGGAAGGCGATACAGGAATCCCACTTTCTTTCCAATTAAGCCCAAGTAACCTAGTTAAAAAGCATATCAAGAGCTTGTTGAAGAAGGAAGGTGAAATATTTAGGGTGGAATTTTTTGTGCCCATTGGCGGTGGGCGTGTTTGGCGTCATGAGTGGACAATATGGCAAGAAGGCCAAAAATTGGTTTCACGATATCGTGAAACCAGTTTACAATCGTTTGCTCTGCCTGTCAATTGCAGACCACATTTCCTGCTGTTGGACGTTGGGAACTTCATTGTAATACATATGCATAGTATAATAAGCCCAGCTCGCCTGAACCATCCCCAACTCTGGATCATCTGAGCATGTCGGCGTGCACAACTGTACATAAGCAACATGCACCTGGTGAGCTGCACTTTGCTCGGGACTTCGAGGTTTGATTGTCTACCTTGTTGCGGGCAGCACTCGTGGCCGTTATCGCCAGACTTCGCAGACAGTACCACATCACTTTTAATGGGAGCTCACAGGCAAGTCTCCACCTACGAGACCAGCCATAAGGCAGGGGTGGATTTTCAACAGTCGCAGGGCTAGGATTTGCTTGGGGAAAGGGGAGAAGTAGCCTTAGGCAAGGGAAGGGGCTGCAGGGAGAGGGCTGTACTGGGGAAGGGGGATATCCTAGGGTGTGTGTTGGGGCACAAGTTGATCACAAGTTGAGGCAAGTAGCCTCAAGTTAGTGAGGGCTGAGGAGGCAGTCTCCAGAGGAGATGAGACCAGATGAAAGATGCGAGAGTGTTTGTGAGAGAGTTAGTGGTGATGTCCTTTGAGCTGGAAGTGAGTGAGATGCCAAAGAATGTGTGATGAACTTGAGTGTGTGAGTTTAGAGTGATGAGATGGTTGCCTTACCCTGGCGGCATAGATGAGATCATTCATTCTCTTTCTGCATTGGATAGCCAACCTCTTCTGTGCAGCATTGGCACTGATCACCAGTGCCATCGCCTCTCAAGCACCAGAGTGGTGATATTGTTGGACTTTCTGTGACCAGAGCATGGGTACAGGACATCTTGGCAGGCCTCCATGACATCCAAAATGCATTCCAGCGATGCATCACTGAATTGGGGAGCTGCAGTCTTGTCTTTCAGGGCCATGTCTTCTGTACAGCAGTCCTGTGCTGGAAGCACTGAGAGGTGTGTGCGAGGCTGCACTTCAAATATGGCACCCGGCATGAGGAAGCGGCGAAGTGATGGCGTGGCGGCCGAATGAGAGCCTGCCCACCATTGAAATGGCGTCTTGTCTGGGAATGCATGATCAATGAGGCAGGATTGGGACAGTAGTGTGAAAAACCGCCATTGCGGCCAGCAGGTAAAACATTCTTTATTCTGCCCGCTACCTCACTTAGTGCAAACCTGGGACGATTTCACCCTTAGAGGTACATGGTTTCAGAAGCTATCAGTTTCTCAGCAGCTAAGGGGAGGCAGGTGCACAGTGAGAAGCCAGTCAGGGTTGCCCCAGGACATCACCCCAACGCCATAAGAGGGTCAGCTGGGCAAAGGGGGAATTGGAACTTGGTAGCAAGGTGCCTGTGGTAGCAGGTGGCAAGGACAGTGGGCACTCAGTGCTTGGGCATCAAACAAGGTCATTACCCCCCCTGGCATTTCAGGGGCAGAAGAGCAGGGAGCAGGACTGCCAACTATAGGATGGTACTTGTCTAAAAGGAAAGCTGCAGTTGAGGGCACGACTGTCGGATTTTGGGCCCAGTAGTGATGAGGGGCAACACCCTACACTGGAACGGTAGAACCCAAAGCAGTAGGAGGACATGGCAGAGGAACGAGGGGCAGGAAGGCAACGGAGGCCATGCCCTCAACTACTACCGAATACGAGCTATCTGGCGATGACCGAGAACCAGTGCCACAGGAGACTGCGACTCTCCAGGCAGGTGATCACTGACATCTTTGCTCTTGTTACCAAAGACCTCGCATGATGCTGCACTGTTTGTCATGCTTTGCCAGTGGCCGTCAAAGTCACTGTGGCTTTGAACCTCTTTGCTTTTCGCTCCTTCCAAGGATCAGTTGTGGACCTCAATGGAATTTAAAAATGGCTGCCGTTTTTGCCAAAGCTGGACAGTACATTCATTTAACAACAGACAAAGCCTTGCAGGGGCAGAGGGAAGTCAGTGAGTTTCACCTCCATCACTGGGTTCCCCTAGCAGCAGCCTATCATTGATTGCACCCATGTGACCATCAAGGCACTCAGTAATCGGCCAGTGAGGTCCCATCAGCAGAAAATCCTTCTACTTCCTCAACATCCAACTGGTCTGTGATCACAGCAAGAGCTTCCTCCATGTGTGTACTCATTTCCTTGGCAGTTGCCATGATTCCATCCTTCAGCAGTCCAGGCTGCCTCAGGTCTTCACTCTAACCCACAAAGTGTGTGGGTAGATCCTAGGGGACAGGAGAAATCCCTTGAAGAGATGGAGGCTGAGGTACAGAGGTGATACAGTCACTGTCACCAACTCACTATGGCAACCATTGAGCAGGCCACCAGGCTTCTGAAGATGCGATTCTGGTGCCAGGATTGGTCAGGATATGCCCTCCAACAACTTCCTGCAAGGGTCTTGATCATTGTAGTGGTTTACAGCACTCTCCATAACATGGCCATCGGGAGGTGTGGATCTGGAGGGTGAGGCCCTAGAAAGGGACAGCCCATCGGAAGGAGCAGGATGTGAGAGAGGAGGATGGGGAAGTAGAGGGAGGTGACGCTAAACCGAGAGAAGCTAAGTGCCTTTACAGGACTACTTGCTGATCAGGAGGAGCAGGAGTGCTTCCCCCAGATGCCCAAGATCACCCCCCCTCCCACCCCATACAAAGGCCCTCGAATTTGAGAATTGTACCACTCAACAGGATTGGATCATCTCCACCCAGGGTCAGTGATTGGACCCTCTCCAGAGTCCAGAATCGAACTCCCACCTCAGGATCAGACACCCCTCTCCCCGCACCAGCCACCCCCCCCCCCCCCCCCCCTCCCCGACCCCTGCATGATGAATCGGATTCCCTGACCATGGATCGGATTTGATTTACCTGGCTGTGTGGCCTGAACTCTAGTGCTTCCCATCCAACTGGAAGCTAAACCTTTCAATCAGGCTGACTTCCAGGTGGGAAACCTGTCTGGGCCAAAAGACACATATTGTGTAGTTAAAATTCACAGCACAAAGGAAAACCCAGACTTCCGGGTTTCCTGTCCAAAACTCAGTGACCATCCGCACCCTTGCCACCCAACATCCGCTTTCATAACCCGTCCTTGTTAACATCTAAAGCATTGCTAATCTTTAAACAACTATGAGAGTTTTACTGTTCACCTGAACCAGTGGACAGGTCTTCGACTTAAAGTTTATCAAAATAAGAAAATAACAGTCAAAGAATAAAGTATTGGTTCATGTTGTAATTCAGCTCTTTTATATAAACTGGTAAGGATTTATAACAGGAGATGGTACCCTGGTTCACTTGTGTCGATTGACAACCATCAGTCAAAACCAACAATGATCTGTTTGCAAATGGGCTACATTTGAATTTACACTGCTGGTTCTGTATTTGCAAAATATGTATTGAATTCCAAATGTATTTGAATAATATTTTACACACAAAATACAGGATGATTATTGCATTTCTAAGAACTAATTCCACCAATAGGTTTGTCATTAAAATGTTTCAAACACAACGTGGGTATTTTACCTGGGTACGCTTGCTAAATATGTGACAAGTTGCCGGAGATCCTCTTGTTTTATTCTATCGTGATTACTCCGTGCTGGGAAAGTTAGAATTGGGCCACCTCTCTTATCACGTCCTCCTGCAATGAAATTATATTTTTCAATATGTAAGCCCTAAGTAACTCTATATAATTTTACAGTTGAAGAAGAATTCATTTTAATTTTTTCCACATTTATTTTTTGTGTACTGGACTTCAGAAACGATGGCATCTCCCTTAGACCGCCATCTATTTCTTTGCTCTGCAAAGATGTCAGGCTGAACAGATGCCACAAGTGGGCTCTGGCTCTTGCCAATTGGAACCTATGCCTCCCTTTGCAGACCCAGGTAGGAATATTTCATCCTGCATCCTCAGCAATGCTATTCCTTTTTCGGATCCACATTCTCTCAGGGTCAAAAAGCTGGATCCTCCCTTGCTAAATTATAGATAGAAATACCTCGACTGTAGAGTGTTTAAAGTTACAGGCTTAATGCATGGGAGACACAGCAACTTCGGCATTGCAGTAAGGGATATTGTTACTGACACAAAATGGCTGCCTTACACCATCAGCAATTCAAGTAGCACTGGAGTTTCCTTCCCCTCCTCAGAAGTGATTTATCTCTAGAAGAAGATAATGCTGAGACTCCACGATGAATATGTAGTTAGGAGCACTGAGGACAATTAGGTTGATTCTCAGTTGAAACAGACCCTGGTACCCTGGTACCCTCGGAACTGAGACCATGTCGGGTCCGTATTTTCCCAGATTTTGGGTGTCCAACCTGTACTGTGCCTGACCAGTGCATCATTTCAAAAATGTCCAGTACTCAAATTGACTCATTGTTTTCTTTATGGACAATCATGATTACATCGTGAGGTAATCATGATTGAAGATTACCTCACGATGACCTAAACCGCATGTCAATTACCAGCTTTTTAGCATAGCTGCTCCTGTTCAAGTCTGAGCAAGCATTATTCAAGCAGACAAAAACCAGTGTGCAGTGGCTCAAACTTTAAGTTCTCTACTACAAATATGTCCAGTTTTGGGCATTTCTGGTTTTTGTTCAGCTGAATTTTGGGTATTGGACCTGTACACGGATGGGTGAAAGTGCAGTTTGAGTTCCATGTTGGTGGTAAATCATAAGCCTACTTTATCATCTTTTATAGAGAAAAACAAAGAATTAATAGCTAAATTATCAACATTTTTTGAATGAGGTACTTGAAATATTATTTTTCCAATTTTCTTTGCTCCTTTGCTGAAAGCGTTGACCCTTCAAGAGGTATAGTTAGATGTGCCAAATACCTGACACTGCAAATTGTCAGTGAGCATTGGCAAGTTACATACTAACATACAAATTAGGAGCAGGAGTAGGCCACTCGGCCCCTCAAGCCTGCTCCACCATTCAATAAGATCATGGCTGATCTGAATATATTCTCAATCCCACATTCCTGCCTACACCCAATAACCTTTCACCCCTTTGTTAATCAAGAATCTATCTAGCTCTGTCTTAAAAATATTCAAAGACTCTGCTTCCATCACCCTTTGAGGAAGAGAGTTCCAAAGACTCACAACCCTCTGAGAGAAAAAATGTCTCCTCATCTCTGTCTTAAATGTACGCCCCTTATTCCTAAAGTGACCACTATTTCTAGATTCTCCCACAAGGGGAAACATCCTCTCCACATCCACCCTGTCAAGACCCCTCAGAATCTTAAAGATTTCAATTAAGTCACCTCTTACTCTTCTAAATTCCAGTGGATACAAGCCTAACCTGTCCAGCCTTTCCTAAAAAGACAACCTGCCCTTTCATGGTATTAGTCTAGTAAACATTCTCTGAACTGCTTCTAACACATTTACATCTTTCCTTAAATAAGGAGACCTGTATTGTACACAATACTCCTGATGTGGTCTCACCAATGCCCTGTACAACTGAAGCATTGCCTCCCTACTTCTGTAATCAATTCCCCTCACAATAAATGATAACATTTTATTAGCTTTCCTAATTACCTGCTGTGACTGCATACTAGCCTTTTGTGATTCATACACCAGGACACCCAGATCCCTCTGAACCTCAGAGCTCTGCAATCTCTCACCATTTAGATAATAAGCTTTTTTATTCTTCCTGCTAAAATGAAAAATTTCACATTTGCCCACATTATACTCCATTTGCCAGATCTTTGCCCACTCACTTAACCTTCCTATGTCACTTTGTAGCCTCCTTACGTCCTCTTCACAATTTACTTTCCTACCTATCTTTGTGTCATCAGCAAATTTAGCAACCATTCCTTCGGTCCCTTCATCCAAGTCATTTAATTATTTGTAAAAGGTTGAGGCCCCAGTACTGATCCCTGTGGAAGACCACTCGTCACATCTTGCCAACCAGAAAAAAGACCCATTCATGCCAACTCTCTGCTTCCTGTTAGCTAGCCAATCTTCTATGCATACCAATATGTTACCCCCTACACCATGAGCTTTTATTTTCCACAATAACCTTTGATGTGGCATTTTATCAAGTTATTCAATTAGTAGGAGCATTATAACCATGAGGCCAATCCTGACCTCACCTGATGCTTACATGCTTAACAGGACTTGCTAGATAGCAATTCAGAGTGAGCATCCTGTACGACCTTTCTTCCTCCACAGACATGGATGCCATTTTTACCACTGACCGCCACATAGCTGAAATCAACTAAATCAAACCCGAGACATTCCTGGTCTGTATAATTTAGTCACTGTGTAAAAGAGCTAAATCATCAGCTGAGCCTGACCTTAACTTCTCTAATGGTCCATATTGCAATTTACCCACCTGATACAAAGGCAACTTTTTCCTTCATTATGGGCATCACATCAGATACTTTTAATCCATCATTTCTGAAAGGTCCTGCAAAATAAACATTTGTATTTATCTATTTTGACAATCTTCAAAGTGTAGTCACAGTGAAGAAGATTACTGTTATAGGTAAAATATATCAATAGGAGGAACTAAACCCCTTGTGCAGCGCACAGACTTCCTGTTTAATAGACTACCTTGAGTGCAGAGTAATCAATATTTGAATGGTCCTCCACAGTACCCAGGAGACTGATATTTTATACAGCTGAATACGAAGACATAATAGCATCAGGAAGGTGATCCTTGAGAACTCCTTTGCTAGACAATATTGATTGCAGAATATATTTTTTCCAAGAAAGATCAGGAGCCATTTTTGTGTTTTTAATGGTTGCAATAAAGCCCACCAATGAAAAGGCTGATTTGGCTCTAAACCAAACCTCTGAAAATAAATTGTATTTAAAAATCTATAAGCAGCTGGTGAACACTGTCCACAAGCGTCTCCTTTAGCAGACATTGTCCATTTCACTTCCATTTGGATGACATGTTGGTCTCTTGGGCTTTGCAGAGAAGCTCTTAACCAAAGATTGCTCTGTGTCAGAGGAAATCTATTAAAAGTAAAGCCTAGTAGCTACATAAGAGGCCCTTAACTTACCAGCAATAGTTATCTCCTTTAAACTAAACAGAGACAGTGAACTAGGAGCACTCAAACTTCAACAAAGAAAGAAAATTGACACCTTGGGAATGCTCATGAATTTCTGCCCCCAAAATTGAAAAGTAAACTTAAAATGAAAGACTAGCATTTATATGGGCAGAATTTTCCCCCCCATTGTGGGGGGGGGGAATTCAGGAGTGGGCATGCCTCGGGCACGGTGCCATTTTATGTAGGCGGGCCATAAACGCTATGTGCTCCCTGTGCGGGTGGAGGGGGGATTCCCTCAGCCGAGAGTGCGCTCTTTCACGCATGTGCGCAAAAGAGCGCACTCATCTCCCTGAGGCTAAGTGCTGCATCAGGGAGATCGACTCCAAATTCAAAAATGGTAAATGTAGAGAAATAAAATTTCCCTGACATGTTCCCTCATGTGACACTGTCACATGAGTCGGGACATGTCCATCACTTTCAATTAAACTTTTGTTAAATTTTTAAAAACCCATATGAAACCTCATCCCGACTGTGGATGAGGTTTCATGATTTTTCTGAAGCCCACCAGGGCTCCCGGCCTGCCCACCAACCTTAAGGTTGGACAGACAGGTCCATTAACTAGTTGAATTAGTTTTTTAATGGCCTCAATTGGCCATTGACAGGTCGGCGGGCGCACAGCTGATTCAGCTGCGCCCCCCGCCAACCTGAAAATTGAAATGACGCGGGGTGACGTTGGGAGTTCCACCCAACGTCATCCCATGTCATTTTACGCGTCGGCAAGTGGGCCCCGCCCCCCCGCTCGCCGACCGGGAAATCCTGGCCCAGGAGGACCTGTGCCACTGGATCTTGAATACCCATTTTAATCTCAAATAAATAGTTGTTAACACCTCATTCCAAAAACACAAAACAAACTAGTACCATATTCAAATTACAGATATTTGCTGAAGAAAAGAATGCTTAAAAAGTTTTTGTTTTCGTTTTTACTTAGTACCAAATGCGCTCAATGACTTCATGTAACCCATAATTGCATTATTACACCTTCCGCCATAAGCAAACAATTACTTCTTGCAAGTTACTTGACCATTGCACCATACCAGCACATTATTACTTTCAGAACTGAATCTGCTAACAATTTACATATTTCTGCCTCTGATTATAAGAAAACTGCTTTCAGTGGAGTCTCCTCTATACAAACACCAGAATTCAATATAAATATACTGGCAATTATAGGCAGGATGTGGGCATAAGTCAATGGCTTGTGGAGGGTGATGTCTCATCTTCAGTTCAAATTCATTAACTGCATGCAAATTTGGCTTTCAAGTCCAAAATTGCTGAATGAAGCATATTTTAATCAATTATATCAATTATTATTTATGTAAAATTAACTTTGTAGTTCAACTCAACTCCAAGGCAACTTTTTAATTTATCAACTCCATCAAGAAAATGGTTTTGATTCTCTTACAAATTTGTAATATATATCGTGGGGATGAGAGTAAATGTTGCCAAGAACCATATGAATGAGGTTTGGATGGTTTGTGCAGTCATCCAAATTTCCAGAATATGTTATGCTTTGAAAATACTCATATTTTTATAGGGCAGGATTTTCAGTTCAGCGTGCGGGCACGATGACATCGGGCGAGCACCCGCCGACAATTAAGAGGCCTATTAAGGCCCTTAAATTGGTAATTATGTTGATTTTTTCACTGCCCATGCAATCTTATGGTTGGTAGGTAGGCAGGCAAATAGGCCTGGCAGCTTTTGCATTTTTTTGCGAAACCTCATCCAGGGGTGGGATGAATAGCAAAGCAATAAAAAAAATGTAAACTCATTTTCAACATATCCCTGTTCATGTGACAGAGTCACATGTGGGGACATGTTTTCCTTATTTTTCAAATCTTTATATTTCATTTTTAAATCCTTCAGCTCCCTGAGGCAGCTCTGTGCCTTCAGGGAGCTTTCAGTGAGTGCACCCCCGCGCATGTGCAAACTTCAGCGCTCGCACTCCTCCCGCCCCCATACCGGCAGCGCTGATGCTCTCAGCGCGCATTTCACGCTGGCTGGTTGTTAATTGGCCAGCCAGCGTGAAATCGCGATCGGGGTTCGATCGCGGGTGGCGGACCATTTTGTGGCCACTCCCGGGCCCGCCTGCTGCATGTGCCCGACACGGGGAAAATCTTCCCCATAGGGTTTATAAAATTCATCTTATCACCAACTGAAGGTTTGATATTAGTGTTTCTTTCATTAGCAACATAAACAATTACTATTATTGCTGCTTAGTTTCTCATATCACAACAGGAACAAGAGTGTTAACATTTACATCATGATTATAATAGGATAAAAGCAAAATACTGCAGATACTGGAAATCTGAAATAATAAGGTCAGCTGAGAAATGTAAAGGTCAACAGATCCTGTATACATTTTGGGCAAATTGTGAATGCTGGCTTAAGTGCTTTGCAATGCTCCCCTTACTTGTAAAATGCAGTATAATATCAGAGTCGCTAAGGGCTTTGATATAAAAATCATTAACTCACAAATGGTATTCACATTTCTGAAAGTTTTTATTCCAATCATATTATGCTGCTTTAAGTGCCAATGGAGAATGTATCCAAATTAAGGTTGCCCACCCTGGTTGGATGTACTCTTGGAGGTTTAATCACCTGATGTTTTCTCTTTTGAACAAAACAACGTTCTAGAAGCAAAGGAACTGGGCCTGGGTCTCCTCCATAACTGAGTGACATGCAGCCTATGCATATATTTGTGTGACTTTGTCACCATAGTGAGTGCATACACATTTAAAAAAAAAACTCCTGACTATATTTGTAGCTACAACCCATCTAGTCCAGTTGTAGAGCCATAAAAAAGCCCTATATCGTTGGGATGCTGTGGGATTAGACATATTAGGGGTAGGATCTTCTGGTCGGTGAGAGGGGGTGGGGCCCGCTCGCTGACACATAAAATGATGCAGGATGATGTCGGGTGGAGCTCCCGATGTCACCCCGCGTCATTTCCATTTTCAGGTCGGTGGGGGCGCAGCTGAGTCAGCTGCGCGCCCACTGACTTGTCAACGGCCTATTGAGGCCATTGAAAAACTAATTAAGGTAGTTAATGGACCTGCCTGTCCAACCTTAAGGTTGGCGGGCAGGCCGGGAGCCCTGGCGGGCTTTGGAAAAAGCGTGAAACCTCATCCATGGGCGGGATGAGGTATCATGAGGGTATTTAAATTTTTAAGACAGTTTCAATAAAACATATGGACATGTCACATAAGGTGACATGACAGGGAAAATTTTAAACATGTTTATTAAAAGTTTTAAATTGGAGCTGATCTCCCTGAGGCAGCACTTAGCCTCAGGGAGATCTGTGCGCTCTTTCACGCACATGCGCGAAAGAGCGCACTCCTGGCTGAGGGAACCCCCTCCCGCCTGCACAGGGAGCGCATAGTGCTTCCTGGCGGATGTCATGCTCAGCAGGCCTTAATTGGCCTGCCCACGTAAAATGGCGGCGCGCCCCCAATTGGGGGCACCGATCGGAGATGCGTCCGCCCGTGCCCACTCCTGCACTTACCCCCCAGTAGGGGGAAAAAATTTCCCTAGGTTTTTTTTGCTGCCTCCAATTTGTCTCGAATCTCGTTTAAACTTTCAGCAGGACTAATTTTCTTCATAGTTTCAAGAGTACAAATTCCCTACTTGCTTTGCTTCTTGTAAATCTGAATTTTAGAAACCAAGGAATAGGTGTAGGCTATTCAGTCTCTCATGCTTGTCCATCATTCAACTAGATCATGGCTGATAGGGGTCTCGACTCTATTTACTGGCCTTGGTTCCATAGTAACCTTACCTAACAAATGACCTATCAACCATGGTTGTAACATCTTCAAACTAGCCACGACTGATCTTCGGGGGGGGAGAAAATTCATTATTTCCACAACTCTTTCTGTGAAGAAATGCTTCCTGTCATCGCTCTTGAATGGCCTAGCTCTTGCCTCAAGACACCAGGCAAGCTAGACCTGCAAACTAGAGAAATGTAAATCTGCCAGAGTTCTGTGAATCAGCCACTTTGAGGCTAAGTTTTTTACTGAACTGGAAAAATTCACATTCATTGTGTTGCATGTATTCTACGATTGCGCAGACTCCCACTGCCATATCAACTCTTCTCCATCCCCCTTTTCACTGTATCCTTCTGAACACCCACAACAACCCCCAAAGAAGACACTTGAGAGCAGCAGTGCTTTTGAAGAGGCACCATCATGGGGAGGATTTTCCCCTCGTTGGGCGGGTGTGCAACAGTCTGCCACCCACGATCAGGCCCCGACTGCAATTTCATGCTGGCTGGCGAATTAACATCTAGCCAGCGTGAAACTCGCGCTGATAACCTCAGGGCTACCTGGGTGAGGGCGGGAGGAGTGCAAGCACTGAAGTGTGCGCATGCGCACACTCAGTGAAAGCTCCCTGAAGGCACAGAGCTGCCTCAGGGAGCTGAAGATTTTTAACATGAGAAATAAAGATTTTAAAAATAGGAAAACATGTCCCCACATGTGACTCTGTCACATGAACAGGGACATGTGAAATATGAGTTTTAAAAATTTATTGGCTTTTTTTTTAGTCAAAAAAATGCAAAGGCTGCCTGGCCTATTCGCTCGCCCACCAACTGTAAGGTTGGTCGGGCAGCAAAAAATTAAATTAATTTAATTAATTAAGGGGCTTAATAGTCCTCTTAATCGTTGGCGGGCGCGCTGCTGACTCTCATGCACGCCCGCCGACCAAAATGTTGCGCGAGTGCTATTTCACGCTCGTGCCTGTCGGGCGCGTGCCCACACACCGAGCTGAAAATCCTGCCCCAGTTGTTCTATCACTCCCAAACACCAGTATAGTTTGGCACCATGGCTGGTTCAGAGACTGAGGTGGAGGGATGTGGTGATGCACCTGGTACAAGTATGCATGGACAGCCCGGGGAACTGCTCATCAGAGGGTAAGGTTTACTGCTATCTCTGCTGAGAGATGCAGCTTTCAGGGGCTCTTGAACTCTACCTAGCCACTTCCCACAATTATTAATTAGGGGGAAGAAACTCCCATCCAAGAACATCTCAAGGCTGAATTTCTGTTAAGGCTAAACTCCAGCCTCCTGATCTTTCACGCTCTGTTGGACTCAAAAATTAATAACTTCCTACTGAGTTCAAATTTATGTTGAATTAATTTATACAAAAACCCAACTGCTAAAAGAAAAACTGCCAGAAAACAGCTAATTACATCAGCTATTTAACTGCTAATCAAGCTACTTAGTTAACCAACTAATTATCTATTAGCAGCTCATAGTTAAGGTAAGAAAAAGTTGAAACAGATCCTACTAAGCACATCCTTACAGTCAACTATAAGGAGCATTTCTTTATATATATACTTTCATGGGATGTCAGTATCACTGGCAAGGACAGTGTTATTGCCTTTAACTGCCCTTGAGAAGGTGGTGAGGAGCTGCCTTTTTGAACCACTGCAGTCCATGTGGTGCAGGTACACCCACAGTGCTGTAGGAAGGAAATTCCAGGATTATGCCACAGAGACTATGAAGGAACGATGATAGTGTGTGGCTTGGAGGGAAACTTGTAGGTGATGGTGTTCCCATACATCTGCTGCCCTTGTCCTTTCTAGGTGGGTTCAGTAGGGTTTAATTATAGTCATTTACTGCACAGAAGGAGGCCATTTAGCCCATCGAGTGCCTGCTCCCCGTGGAGCAATCCAGTCAGTCCCACTCTCTCTCCTTCAGTTGTTCCCATAGCCTTGGAAGGTTATTTCCTTCAAGTGCCCATCAAATTTCCTTTTTAAATTCTTGATTGTTTCTGCCTCTACCAACCTTATGGGTAGTGAGTTCCAGGTCATTAACTCTTGCAAAAGAGGCTAGTTAGTTGCTGCAGTGCATCTTGTAGATAGTACATATTGCTGCCGTTGTGCGTCAGTGGCGGAGGGAGTGAATGTTTAAGGCGATGGATGGAGTGCCAATCAAGGAGGCTGCTTTGTCCTGGATAGTGTCAAGCTTCTTGAGTGCTGATGGAGCTGCATTCATCTAGGCAAGTGGAGAGTATTCCATCACCACACTGCTGACTTGTGCCTTGTAGCTGGTGGACAGGCTTTAGGGTGTCCGGAGGTGAGTTACTCTCCGCAGAATTCCCAGTTTCTGGCCTGCTCTTGTAGCCACAGTATTTAGATAGCTGGTCCAGTTCAGTTTCTGGTCAATGGTAACCCCCAGGATGTTCTTGGTGGGGGATTCAGCAATGGTAAAACCAATGGATGTCAAGGGGAGATGGTTGGATTACCTCTTGTTCAGATGGTCATTATCTGGCACTTGGTGCAAATGTTGTTTGTCACTTATCAGCCTGAACCTGAATGTTGTCCAGGTCTTGCTGTACATGGACACGTACTGCTTCAGCACCTGAGGCATCTCAAATGGTACTGAAGGCTGTGCAATCATGAGCAAGCATCCCGACTTCTGACATTATGATAGATGTAAGGAAGTTGATGAAGATGGTTGGGGCTAGGACACTGCCCTGAGGAACTCCTACAGCAATGTCCTGCAGCTGAGATGATTGACCTCCACCAACTACAATCATCTTCCCTTGTGCTAGTTATGACTCCAAACAGTGGATAGTTTTCCCCCGATTCCAAATAACTTCATAGGACTGCTTGATGCCACACTTGGTCAAATGCTGCCTTGATGTCAAGGACAGTCACTATCACCTCACCTTGAGTTCAGCTCATTTGGCCATGATTGGACCAAGGCTGTAATGAGGTCAGGAGTGGAGTGATCCTGATGGAACACAAACTGAGCATCAGTGAGCCGGTTAATGCTGGCAAGTACCGCTTGATAGCACTGTCGACGACACCTTCTATCACTTTGATTGGGAGTAAACTGATAGCGTGTTAATTGGCCAAATTGGATTTATCCTGCTTTTGTGGACAAGAAATACCTTGGCTATTTTCAACATTGTCGGGTAGATGCTAGTGAGGGAGCTGTGTACTGGAACAGCTTGATTTGGGTGCAACTAGTTCCAGAGCACAAGTATTCAGTACTATTACCAGAATATTGTCAGGGTCGATAGCCTTTGCAGTATCCGGTGCCTTCAGCCATTTCTTGATATCATGTGAAGTGAATTGAATTGGCTGAAGACTGGCATTTGTGATGCTGGAGACCTAGGAGGATGTTGAGAGCGATCATCCACTCGGCAGTTCTGACTGAAGATGGTCGCAAATGCTTCAGTATCATCTTTTGAGCTGATGTGCTGGGCTCCACCGTTATTATTTAAGTGGATATTTGTGGAGCCCCCCACCCCCCCCACCCCCAACTCCTGCTAGTTGTTTAATTGTGCACCGTCACTTACAACTGGATGTGGCAGAGCTACAGAGCCGTGATCTGATCTGTTGGTTGTGGGATCGCTTTGCTCTGTCTATCACATGCCGCTTTCACTGTTTAGCATGCATCTAGTCCTGTATTATAGCTTCAGCAGCTTGGCAACTCATTTTTAGGTATGTCTGGTGCTGCTCCAGACATGCTCTCCTGTATTCTTCAGTGAAGCAGGATTGATCCCCAGCTTGATGGTTATGGTAGAGTAAGGGATATGTTGGGCCATGAGATTACTGATTGGTGTTGAATACAATTCTGTTGCTGATGGTCCACAGCACTTCATAGATGTTTAGTATTTAGCTGTTAGATCTGTTCTGAATTTACCCCAATTAGCACAGTGGTGGTGCCACATAACAAAATAGAGGGTATCCTCAGTGAGAAGATGGTATTTTATCTCCAACGCCTGTGCAGCGTCACTCCTACCAATACTGTCATGGACAGATGCATCTGCAACAGTTGGATGGATGAGGGCGATGTCAAGTAGACTTTTCCCTCTTATTGGTTCCCTCACCACCTGCCACAGACCCAATCTAGCAGGCATGTCCTTCAGGATTCGGCCAGCTCAGTCAGTAATGATGCTGCTAAGCCACTCTTGGTGATGGGCATTGAAGTCTCCCACCCAGAGTACATTCTGTGCCCTTGCTACCCTCAGTACTTCAGGAGTACCAATTCATCACCTGAGGGAGGGCAGCAGATGGTAATCAGTAGGACATTTCCTTGCCATGTTTGACATGATGCCATGACACTTCATGGGGTTAAGAGTCAAATGTTGAGGACTCCCAGAGCAACTCCTGCCTGACTGTATCCCACTGTGCCACCACCTCGTGCCATTAGGACATGGCATATCCTGCGATGGTGATGGAGGTGTGTGGAACATTGGCTGTAAGGTATGATTTGGTGTGTATGACTATGTCAAGCTTTTGCTTAACTAGTCTGTGGGGCAGCTCTCCCAATTTTGGCACAAAACCATGTTAGGAAGGAGACTTTGCCGGGTTGTCAGGGCTGCATGTGCCTTTATTTCTGGTGTCTAGGGCAGTGCCAGGTGGTCCATCTGATTTTATTCCTTTTTGACTTTTTTCTAGTGGTTTGGTACAACTGAGTTTCATTGCACGGGGCAGGTAAGAGCCAACTACACTGCGTGGATCTGGAGTCACATGAGGCCAGACCAGGTAAGGACAGCAGATTTCATTCCTTAAAGGACTTTAGTAAACCAGCTGGGTTTTAAAGCAATCCAATAGTTCCATGATCATCATTACTAAGACTAACTTTTAAATCCAGGGTCAGAGTTTTTCGCTTGTCGGGCAGGCGCATGCCCAACCCTAACTAGCGTAAAATGATGCATGATCACGCACTCGTGCAATATTTCGGTTGGAAGGCGCGCACGGGAGTTGGCAGCGCACCCGCTGACAATTAACAAGCCTATTAAGGCCATTAAAGTACCAATTTAATGAAATTTTTCGCTGCCCATCTAACCTTATGGTTGGTGGGCAGGCGAAAAGGCCAAGTGGCCTTTGCATTTTTTAGGAAACCTTATCCACGGGTGGGATGAGGTTTCAAACAGTAATTAAAAGTAAAATAAAAATTTTAACATTTCATTAATAACATGTCCCTATTCATGTGACAGAGTCACATGAGGGGACATGCTGTTAACATTTTTAAACTCTTTTTTATTTTTCAAAGTCTTTATTTCCCTGAGGCAGCTTTGTGCCTCATGGAACTTTTCCTGCGCGCACCCATGCGTATGCATGAGCTTGCATGCTCACTTTCCGTCCCCCCTCTCCGCCACAGGCAGCGCTGAGCGCTGCAGCATATGCTTCACACATTTAGTTGGTCTGCCAGCGTGAAATCGCAGTCGGGCCCTGATTGCGAGTAGCAGTTGGCTTCTCGACCACTCCCACTCGCCCCCCACCCCCCGGCAAGGCCAAATCCTGGCCTAGATTTATTAATTAATTGAATTTAAATTCCACCAACAGCAGTGGTGGGATTTGAACCCCAGAGCATTAGTCCAGGCCTTTGCATTACTAGTCCAGTAACATAACCACTACACCACCACCCTAAAGTGTTGTAGCTCCAGTGGCATCCAGTGAGCTCTCGCTGGCCCTTGAAAATCTGGGGAAGATGGTGTAAATTTCACGCCGAGCCACACCCATGTCCGCAGCAGGTCTCCAAGGCAAACTGCCTCTGGTATGGCAGATATGAGCATCTTACAGCATCTAGTGCAGCAATGCAAAGGAGCCCAGAAAAGTTGGTGGGAGCCCTGCGAAGAGTTCTCTTTCCTGTGTGAAAACCAGGGCGCCTGTGGAATGGGTTCACCCTGACAGTGGGGCTCGTACCTTGTGAATTTTCGTGGTTCCGGCAGCGTCTGGTGAGCTCTCACTGGCCCTTGAAAATCCGGAGGAAATAGCCATGAATGTAATATAAAATCACAGCATGTACTTATATAATTTACTACACCAGGCTGAAGATTTTAGAATCTGGTTAAATTTACACGATAAATCACCTGTCACACTTTGGGGTTTCTATTATCTATTCTGACTGTTGTCTTGCAAGGATCTTGGTATGATTTATATTAAAATGTTATCGTTAAGTTAAATTTTACTAGTATGGTGTTAAATTCTCTGAACAGCAGAACTGCAGTGATTTAGAATCCAGGGAAAGTGTGGAAACATTCTTTAGAGCAATGGAGTTTATTTAACACCCCAGTAATCATCCACCTATTTTTGTTGGGATGATCTTGTTCATTTGAACTTAGCTGGGGAGAGATACCACAGAGCCTTCGCCTCGGGACGATGATATCTATTTTAACTGACAACATATTTCATTGAACAACCTCCAGACAAGGAGGGAATCCAAAGCCAAACTTAAAACTTCCTATGCTGATCGGGAACTAAAGAGAAACTCTGGGCCGTAACTTTCATGGAGTGGCAATCGGACGAATTGCCACTTGGCTCCTAGTTACTTACCCCTAAAATGAAGCTGCACCTTTCTCGCCTGACCTTCTGACTCAGGCCAGGTGAGGAAGGTGCAGCGCAGCAGGTTGCCAAGGCCTTGTGCCGAGGGCAGCTGAGTCGAAGGTAAGGAAGCCATGCCCCCTTTATACAGCACTAGCTGCCATAAAGCAGGTAAGTTTAAAGGTCCAGCCACTTTGAGAAGCCAGGGAGAAGGTAAGTGTATAAGGTAAGTGGGTAGGATGGGGGTTGGGTGGTCAGCGTGGGGGGGTCGGGGGTAGTTGGAGTGGTCATGTGGAGGGTCGGGCGGGGTAGTCGGGAGGGTTGTGGTAATGTGGGGAGGGTAGTCGCGGGTCGCGGGGATTGCTGGAGGGTCGGGGGGTTGTGGGCGGAGGGTGGGGAAGGTGATCAATACTGTAGTTAATTAGAAGCCTGAAGTGTTTTAATTCTTCTAACTTTTTCTGGGTAACTATTATTTTAAAACAGTTGGAACCAAGTTTGTGATTTAAATCATAGTATTGGATGCTTCCCATTGCAGGGCAATTGCCCTACAGAAATTTGAACTTCCTAGGCAATTGCCATGCAATCTTTATGTGGGAACTTCTGGGAGGAGCGGGGTGGTGGTTGGGGGGTTCTCCAGAGTATCTTTGGGGTACCCCCTAGGTACGACATCCAAGGGAGCAGAGGTTATGCGCCAATGTCCTGTTAAGATTTGGAAGGCTGATAAGGGAGACAGGGAGAGAATATATTCTTCCATGTTTAAGGCAGAGCAGTCAGATTGAGAGAAAAAGTGGCAGGAAAAAATAAAAATGAGCTTGTTAGCTGAGATAGTGTTGTTTGCTTTATATGATAGGGGAAGCAATATGGAAAAAATTAAAATTCAGCATTTACTCACCTGTTCAGCCACATGTGATTTGGAAAAGAAACCAGCTTCTTGATTTCTTCAATTGGTCTTGTTGCATGTTGGTGTCATCAGTTTTGCTTCTTGTAGACTGGAGAAGCATATGTGATTGCATACACAGGCATTTAGTGTTATAGCCCTGGGTCATGTTACCATATGAAACTCCTAATCGTAACAGATGTAGGGTTGCTAACCCTCCAAGATTGGCCTGGAGTCTCCAGGAATTGAAGATCAATCTCCAGGACACTGCTGTGTGCAATCCTGGAGAAAAATCATAGGGACATTTAAAAAAAGGGGAGGGGACTCAGCAGCAAGGGCAGGGAAGTGGCTCTCAGTGGGCACCACACTTCCCAATGCCAGGTCAACATGGGACACCGCCACCCCCCCAAATCCCAGAAGCCTGCAAGCAACCCCGATAGGGTTTACTTTTCGGATTCCCCACATGGCGGTTAGCAGTGGCAACAGGATGAGGTCCTTAAATGCCCTTCCACAGCCTGGCAGCTATGGATTTTTCAATGCTAAATATTTTTCAACTCTCTTCAGAGACACCTCCATCTTGATTCTCCATGGAGATAATTTTCCCCCCGTTGGGGGGGTTGTGCGGGGGCGGACGCAAACCCAATCGACGCCCCTGATTGGGTCCGCACTGCCATTTTACATCGGTGGGCCAATTAAGGCCCACCCAGGATGTCATGTGCCCGGAAGTGCTGAGCGCTTCCTGTGCGGGCGGGGGCGGGGGGGTGTGGATTCCCTAAGTCAGGGCCTGTGCTCTTTCGTGCCTCAGGGAGATTAGTTTAAATTTTAAAAAGCTGAATAAAGAAAAAAATTTAAGACATGTCCCCTCATGTGACAGTGTCACATGAGCTGGGACATGTCAATGAATTTTTTAAAAAAAATTTTATTCAATTTATAAACCCTTCGTGAAACGTCATCCCGCCCGTCGATGAGGTTCCATGAAAATTGCGAAGGCCGCCTGGGTTCTTTGCCTGCCCGCCAACCTTAAGATTGGACGGGCAGCTCAGTTTATTGGTTTAATTAGTTTTCAAATGGCCTTAATAGACCTTTGACAGTTTGGTGGGTGCGCAGCCAAGTCGGCTGCGCGCCCGCCGAACTTAAAATCTAAATGACACGCGGTGATGTTGGGACGCATGCCCGACGTCACCCCACGTCATTTCATGGCCCACTCGCCGAGTCAAAAATTCTGGCCCATGTTTTTGAAACCGTGGAAGCACAGCATGTGCTAGTAAGCACTTTTTTGGCCACATATTCACCACAAATAAGTCAGGACACAAACACCAACATACATCTGCCTTTGCTTTGCTATTCAAGAGCATGTAAATTTTAATGACACAAGAGAAACAAAATAAAACTCCTCATGTAATGTAAAAAAACCCAGAAAATAGTGATGGTGATGCATTTTTCATTGCCTACAAAAGAGCCATAAAACAGTCTGACACTTCCTCACCATGCACCAAGTATTATTCACTCAGTTCTCTCAAAAGACTAATATCAGACAAAAATATGAACTTTGCCAAAAGAAAGGCTGAATATATTCAGAGATTCTTCAATTCCTCTGTGACCAATAAGATACTAATCATTTTCTCAAATGTATTGAAGGTAACTAAGTAGAATTACATACAATGACTGTTTGTGACTGCACACTGGATGGTATCAGTAACCTAATGGTAATAGATGTCGAAGAATGACTATTCAATGTCCAGTTTTCTTATTGAAATAACATTACATCTAAACATAAACTGTATTCAGCTTTGAACAAATGTGTTGTGGGTCACAAAATTCAGCCTGCCTTTTTTATAATTGTGCCATTGTCAGAATGGCTACCTGCTTAGGTTTGTGTAATTCAAAACTCTAGGTCAGCATGGCACTCTCTCGATAAGGTGTGAATATTGAAGATACAACTAATCTTTTAATAAAACTATTTCCAAATCACAAGTAGCGATGAAATTCAGATGTGTTCCAAATGAACAACCAGCATTACAGGGCTAGGGTAAAAGCTGTTCTATCAAAATCAGGAACCATCAAATAAGTTTCATTCTGCTTGATACAATGCATTATTTTTAGTATTTGAACAAAACATGAACCAAAGTTAAATACATTTTTACCTGCACTAATTACAAACCAGGTGCTTTACTAATGAAAAATACTTTCCAAAACTGATTGACCAAAGCTAAAGTTCCTAAATATTTGATAAAGTAATAAATGCACTAGGCAATAAAAAACTACAATTAAAGGAAAACTTGCATACTGCAAACATTTACAATTTGATTTCAAGAACAGTCAATGGAGCCAATTAAATCTAACAACTGAAATTAGAGACAACATGAACAACCTTGCCTGCTATGTCTTTCCTTTGGGCGGACAGCCAATGCACAAAAGAGCCATAGTACAGTTAACACCTTTAAAGCCGCAGCCTTTGCTCGCTGCTCTACTCCCTCCCTTTTACTGGGAGTCAGATTTAAAATGAACTTCCATTAGAACAATTTAAGATGCGTTCTGTTTCAAATAGCTGTGTCATTCAATGAAGCTGGAAGTACACAGTTTAGCTAACGGGATGTAATGTGACCTAACTGAATTACCAGCACTGGGGTAGCTCCAGCAAATTGGTGCAGTGTGGAATAAACAATGTTGCTGTCTGCTCACCATGTACCTGCTTTCAACTGAGCATTTGCAACTGCCAATAGGCTACCCAGCTGGTCACATACATAAATAAAAATGTAGCAGTACATAAAATATCAATTTCTCCTGCAATGCTGACATGATTTTATCACAATTAGATTAGAACTCTCCTTCCCCACACAAAGGACAGAATTTAATCCAAGCAACTGGAGCCCCACCTACCAGCTGGAGAGCCACCAAAAGCCCCACGTCTCCCCATACCCTTTGTAGCCTTTAGAGTCCAGAAATCTATCTATTTCCTTCTTAAATATATTCAGTGATTTGGCCTCCACAGCCTTCTGTGGTAGAGAATTCTGTAGGTTCACCTCACTCTAAGTGAAGAGGTTTCTCCTCATCTCAATCCTAAATGGTCTACCCCATAACCTGAGACTGTAACCCCTTGTTCTAGACCCCCCAGCCAGAAGAAACATCATCCCTGCATCCAGTCTGTCCAGCCCTGTCGGAATTTTATATGTTTCAATGAGATCCCCTCTCATTCTTCTAAACTCCAGTGAATACAGGCCTAGTAGGCCCAATCTCTCCTCATACGACAATCCTGCCATCCCAGGAATCAGTCTGGTGAACCTTCACTGCACTCCCTCTATGCAAGTATATCCTTTTCTTAGGTAAGGTGACAAAAACTGCACACAATAGTCCAGGTGTGGTCTCACCAAGGCCCTGTACAGCTGCAGTAAGACATCCTTGCTCCTATACTTAAATCCTCTTGCAATGAAGGCCAGCATACCATTTGCCTTCTTAACTGCTTGCTGCACCTGCATGTCTGCTTCAATTAGCTTGTGATTTAAAACATAACAGGCAAGACTTTACAAAGAGGCAAAGCGATATCTTTTTATAAACTGATCAGTAATTTTTTCGATATACAGTTTCTAAGTTAAATACCACAATACCTGTGGCAACCGTGCCAAAACCCTAGCCCACCTTGCATCCTGATTAGACAATTACATATCCAAGATACAGGCTGGAATTTTACCAGCATGCTGGTTCTACCTCTGGGATCAAATATGGGTCCCGTGCCTGCATGGACAAACAGTGGGACCGCAGAGGAAATTTTACCAGTGGCAGACAATTAAGAGGCCACCACTGGAACCACTATCCTATTAAGGATGGCATTCATGTTGAGGTGCCTTTGAGGGGCTGGTAAGAAATGTTTTTAATGCAATCAGAAACGTGAACCTCCCAGTGGTGGTATGGGAGCTACGGCAGCAGCCATTGCCATTGTGGGGCCTCTCTGTGGGAAATGGAGCCTCCGGAAAGGAAGGCCTTCCCCCGGGAAGCCACAGTAAGGCCACCATAATGTACCTGGTGTCTCCCCGTGTGACAGGTGGCTGTTCTGATGCTGCTAAAATTGACGGAAGAGATGGAAAATGGCCATTAATAGGCCAGTTAATTGGATTAATTGGCCGTCCACCTCCAGTCGGTGGGCAGCCGAGCCGCTGCTGTTCCCACCTTTCCAAATACCCCAAGGTAATGGGAAGATGATTGGCTTCTCTCCTGACATTTTTTGCTGCCATTTAACCAGCCCTCCCACCTTCCAACCTATCTCCAGAAGGCTGGTATAATCCAGCCGAATCACAGAATCACACAGTGCAGAAGAGGCCCTTCGGTCCATCGAGTCTGCACCGACACGTGAGAAACACTCTTTTGATGATCTTCCATCAGAGGTCACTGACCTGATACCTTAACTCTATTTCTCTCTCCACAGATGCTGCCAGACCTGCTTTGGATTTTCAACATTTTCTGTTTTTTTTATTTCAGATTTCCAGTCTTTGCATCATTTTGCTTTTGTGAAGTAACAACATTTAGATCAATATAAGCTCTAAGATTTCCCTGTGAGATTTAATCTTAATATTTCCATCATAGTTTTTTTGTTAACTGCTTCCTTTTTAGATGGGTTCCATTTTTGTTAAAAATTCACAGCAAATATGTAAATAGGTTTTATCATTAGCGTCCTTGAAATATTGAACATTACTGTGGTGTTTTTAGGACATTTAATTTAACAGTTACGTTTGTACAATACCTTTCTTTAATTCAGTTCGACTTAAAGGTTCAAATACAGGACGTATTTGGTTAAAATTAAGGAAAATTAGAAGAGCTATTACGTTGCTGGTTGCAAATTATAAGCACCAAATAATGGGAATGAAATCGAGGAGCAAACCTGTAGACAAATTACAGGGTAGAATTTGATGGCGGGGGGTATTTAATCTGATGGGAAGGTGGCGGGTGTGAACCCCGCCACCTTGCCGCCTACACCCCAGTAAGTCCAAGGCCAGAAGGCTTGTGGATGGCCTATCTGCCCTGCTGCCAATTGAAGTCCTAAAGTGGACAATTAGTGTCCTTTTAAGGGCCTCATCCTGCCGCCACTGGTATTTGCCCAGCAGCAACTGGGGGCTTATCATGTGGGAAGCACGGAAAGCAAACCCTTTCAAGGTTTCTTGCAGGCTTAGTACCTCGTTGTCAGGCATTGAGTACTTGATCGAGGGTCCCGGCATTGGGAAGGGGGAAGCTGCAGTGCTAAGAGCCATCCCTTACCCTTGCTGTTGACCTCCTTTACACCATCATTCACCTATGGCCCAGGTCCATCGGTGATCCTGGGCCTTGGGTAGATGCATTACCGGCAGAAGCCACCCTTTGGTGCTGCCAAGTAACACACAGTTACCAGCCTCTGATTGGCAGCTTTAGGAATTTGCAATTTCCGCTCCCAGGGTCCTTGATCCCGGGGAAGGCCTGCTGCTGCCCAGTTAATTGTCTGATTGGCACTTAACTCAGCGGGCCTTCCTGAAAGTAAGAGACAAGGGGCCCTTGCCAACTCTCCAGCCAGCAGGTGAGACCCCTGTGGCCTACATTAAATTCTGCCCACAGAAAGAAATCGAAAGTAGTGATAATGGGGGACATCAAGTATCCTAATATAGACTGGGATAGGAACAGTGTAAAGGCCAAAGAGGGGAAGAATGCCTGAAATGTTTGCAAGAGAATTTTCTTGATCAGTGTGTCTACTGTCCAGTGAAGAAGGAAACAGTGCCGGATCTGATTCTAGGGAATGAAGTCAGGCAAGTTGAGCTTGTTTCAATGGGAGACCATTTGGGAAACAGTTATCACAATATCCTTAGGATTAGAGCGATTATGGAAAAGGACAAGGAAAAATTAAATGTGAAAATACTCAACAGGAGGTGGGCTAATTTCAGAGAGTTGAAAAAGAATCTAGCTTAAGTGGATTGGAATTCTAGATTGGCTGTTAAGACAGTAAATAAGCAATGGGAGGGCTTAAAAGAGGAGATGTTTCAGGTACAGAGCAGACACATCCCCCTGAGGGGGAAAGGAAGGGAATCCACAGCTAGAACTTCCTAGCTGATTAAAGTTATAGAGATTAAAATTAAACAGGAAAAGAAAGCTTGTGATAAATGTCAGGTTCATAACTCAGTAGAGAACTGTAGTATAAGGGTCTGACACAGAAAGGGTTAACGTGGGACTGGGTACAGTACCCCCCCATATTGTGATGTAAAGGAACACATGACCCGAGTCTTACAAGAACTAAGCTGAAAACAAAAAGTACAGGGAGAAATGAGAGTGGGAATAAAAAAGCCAAATATAGTGTACGAGAATTGGTTAGTGGTTAAAATAAAAGATTTTTGGGTTCCCTTTTATGAAGGGTAGTCAAAAGAAGGGTGGGGTCAGTTAGGAACTAAAAAGGTCATCTTGTGGAGCCAGAAGCCACAGCAGAGGTGCGAAATGAGTATTTGCATCAGTCTTCACTAAAGGGGATGTTGACAATGTCACCGTCAAGGAGGAGGCAGCAGAATCATTGGACAGGATAAAAAATTATGCAGATTGCCAGCACCCAAAGTAGAAAAGTTGCCCCATCCGGATGGGTTGCATCCGAGGTTGCTGAGGCAATTGAGGATGGAAGTTGCAGGGGCTCTGGGTACAATCAACCAATCCTCTTTAGATATGTGAGTGGTGGGACTGGAGGTAAGCCCTGTTCAAAAAAGGGGACAGGGATAAAACCAGCAATTACAGACCAGTCAACTTAGGTCTGAATCTTCCAGTCGGCGTGTGGTGGCGGGCCCCGCTTGCCAACGCATAAAATGATGCGCGGTGACGTCGGGCGTGCATCCCGACGTCACCGCGCATCATTCAGATCTTCAGTTTGGCGGGCGCGCATTGGAGTCGGCTGCACGCCCACCAAACTGTCAAAGGCCTTTTAAGGCCATTTAAATATCAATTAAAAGAATTAACTGAGCTGCCCGTTCAACCTTAAGGTTGGTGGGCAGGTAAAGAGCCCAGGCAGTCTTTGCATTTGTCATGAAACCTCATCCACGGGTGGGATGAGGTTTCATGAAGGTTTTTAAGCTTCATAGACATGTCCCAGCTCATGTGACACTGTCACATGAGGGGACGTGTCCAAATAATTTTAAAAAGTCTTTTATTGACTTTTTGATAATGAAATTAAAGCTGCCTTAGGGAGATTTCTGCGCTCTTTTGCGCGCATGTGCAAAAGAGCACAGGCCCCGACTCAGCCTCCTTCCCCCGCCCGCTTCCGGGTGCGTGCCACGCTGGGTGGGCCTTAATTGGCCTGTCCACGTAAAATGGCGGTGTGCAGCCGATCACAGGCGGCGACTGGCTGCGCACCCGCCCGCGCCCGCTCCCGCTCAGCACCCCCAACAAGGAGAAAATTCTTCCCCTAATGTCAGAAATGGAGATACTTTTAGTGCCATTAATCTGGGACAAAATTAATTAGCACTTAGAAAAACGGATTAATAAATGAAAGCCAGCATGGATTTGTTAAAGGCCAATTGTGTTTGACAAACTTGGTTGAGTTCTTTGATGAAGTGATGGAAAGGGTTTATGAGGGGTAGTGTGTCTGATGTTGTGGTATATGGACTTTCAAATGTGTTGTTAAAGTGCCACATAATAAACTTATAAGCAAAATTGAATCCCAGGGGGTTAAAGTGGCAGTGGTTGTGTACAGCATTAGCTAAGGGTCAAAAAGCAGAGAGTAGTGGCGTATGGATATTTTTTCAGACAGAAGTGAAGGGCTGGATTTTACCAGCCTCTGGGGACAGCCTGGGAAGCAGAGGGGACAAAAATGGCAAGGGAAGGCAGGGACTGGAGTGGCCATTGTCTTTCCACCGTCATGGCTTTTTACCCGTTGAGGAGTAGGTGGAGGAGGGCCCTCATGCTCGGAGGCCGATTAAACCACTGTAAAGAATCTATTTTTATTTTTCTTGGACTGTGGCTTTAAAATTGGACTGTGGCTTTAAAAACTACCATGGCTGCAGTTGAAAGACATGTTCACTGGAACAGGATGAGGAACATCTACAATGTTGCTATCCTGAAACAGTGTGTGCCATAAAAGAACAGGATGGTGCCAGAAAGGAGTCCTGGTCTAAGGGGGACTGCCCGATGACTGCATTTTAATTGGCTTCTGACCAAGTGACAAGGATTTTGTGTGGTAACAATGCAGGCAGTACAGCTCCTAGCCTCCAAAGAGGGAAGACCTAAAACCTCCCTCTCCTGTGTTTGTAAGATTCTAGTAATTCTGCCATAGTAGCTAGCTGGCTATTCTTCACACCTCTGTAACCTGCTTTCTCTGAAAACCCCTGTCAAGAGGAAAAGGGGAAAAATAACCAGTACAGTCATTGAAAAGCAAGTTTTTCAACCAGTGAACCAGACTGAAAGTGTTGGGAGACCACCTCGTGTCATCAACAACAAACTGCAAGGAATTTGGAAGATATCATTCAAAATCAACCCATCTAATCCTGTACTCCGGATTGGTGCTCTTGAACTGTTTTATCTCACCCTGAAAATCCATATTTTGTATGTCTTACGTATGTGTGTGTGTGTTTGTGTATAGGGGTTTAAGAAGGGATAGAGTTTAAGTTATAGAGTTAGAAGTTAACAGTTCATATTTCTTTATTTTGCCACTAGTTAAAGATAATTTGCTGAATAAGCAGTTATTTACTTATTAAGTTTACAAACCTGGTGCTCGTATTCTGTTAACCTAAATTAAGCAGTTAGGTAGAATTAGGGCAATCCGGTGGTTTGGTCAAACTTTGCACATTTGATGCAGCTCGGGGAACAGTGGGGCTTGATATTACAGCGCACTATCCCCAGTGAGTCGTGACACCACTTAAATGGCCAATTAAAGGGCTCTATTTTCTGCCATTGGCATTTTACCAGTGGCCGGTGGGCCCTCTGCTATGTGGGGAGATCACCTAGCAGCCTTTCTGTCGACTTGGAATGGGGGGGGATGGAATCTCCGAATTGGGCACGGGCACTCTGTGGCCCACAAAGGGCCCCCCTTGGCAGCTATGGCCTCTCCCGTGGCAACACACCCTCACTCTCACCAACCATCCAATCCATCTCCCTTTCTGGGGTCTGCCTGCCTGGCCCCAATGGCCACCGACCCCACCTGCCCTGCTGTAAAAATGGTATCCATCCGTCTCTTGCCTGGGTGTCACCCCAGCAATGGGCACTGCTCACAATGGTGCTGCTGAGACTGAAGAGCTTCCGGCCCTCAGACTGGCCAGCAGATCGCGGGAGCAGGCTCCTGTCTTTTAAATGGACGGGAGTCCCAACGCCAATTAATTAGTTGCTGAATGGACCTAAAATGCAGCTGGGGGTCCCCCAACCGGTCAAGACGGGGATGCCCTCGGCTTTCCGGCCTGCTGTCAGGGTCTCCACCATCCTGACTAAATTCAGCCCGAAGTGTGCAGGTGTGTCCCTAAGAATCAGTGTTGGGACCACTACTCTTTTTGATATATGTTAATGACTTGGACTTGAGTGCATAGTGCATAATTTCAAAACTTGCGGATTTCTTTTTTGTATTCATTCATGGGATGTGGGCTTTGCTGTCTGGGTCAGCATTTATTGCCTATCTCCAGGTGCCCTTGAGAAGGTGGTGGTGAGCTGCCTTCTTGAACCGCTGCAGTCCATGTGGTGTAGGTACACCCACAGTGCTGTTAGGGAGGGAGTTCCAGGATTTTGACCCAGCATCAGTGAAGGAACAGCATTATATTTCCAAGTCAGGATGGTGAGTGACTTGGAGGGGAACTTCCGGGTGATAGTGTTCCCATCTATCTGCTGCCCTTGTCCTTCTAGGTAGTAATGGTCGTGGGTTTGGAAGGTGCTGTCTAAGGAGCCTTGGTGAATTCCTGCAGTGCATCTTGTAGATGGTACACACAGCTGCTACTGTGCGTTGGTGGTGGAGGGAGTGAATGTTTGTGGATGTGGTGCCAATCAAGTGGACTGCTTTGTCCTGGACAGTGTCCAGCTTCTTCAGTGTTATAGGAGCTGCACTCATCCAGGCAAGTGGGGAGTATTCCATCACATTCCTGACTTGTGCCTTGTAGATGGTGGACAGGCTTTGGGTAGTCAGAAGGCGAGTTACTTGTCACATGATTCCTAGCCTCTGACCTGCTCTTGTAGCCACAGTATTTATATGGCTAGCCCAGTTCAGCTTCTGATCAATGGTAACCCCCAGGATGTTCATAGTGGGGGATTCAGTGATGGTAATGCCATTGAACATCAAGGGGCGATGGTTGGATTCTCTCTTGTTGGAGATGGTCATTGCCTGACACTTGTGTGGTGCGAATGTTACTTGCCACTTGTCAGCCCAAGCCTGGATATTGTCCAGGTCTTGCTGCATTTCGACATGGACTGCTTCAGTATCTGAGGAGTGGCGAATGGTGCTGAACATTGTGCAACCATCAGCGAACATCCCCACTTCTGACCTTATAATGGAAGGAAGGTCATTGATGAAGTAGCTGAAGATGGTTGGGCCTAGGACACTACCCTGAGGAACTCCTGCAGTGATGTCCTGGAGCTGAGATGACTGATCTCCAACAACCACAACCATCCTCCTTTGCGCTAGGTATGACTCCAACCAGCAGAGAGTTTTCCCCCTGATTCCCATTGACTCCAGTTTTGCTAGGGCTCTTTGATGCCACACTTGGTCAAATGCTGCCTTGATGTCAAGGGCAGTCACTCTCACCTCACCTCGGGAGTTCAGCTCTTTTGTCCATGTTTGAACCAAGGCTGTAACGAGGTCAGGAGCTAAGTGGCCCTGGCAGAACCCAAACTGGGCATCAGTGAGCAGGTTATTGTTAAGCAAGTGCTGCTTGATAGCACTGTTGATGACCCCTTCCATTACTTTACTGATGATCGAGAGTAGACTGATGGGGTGGTAATTGGTCGGGTTGGGTTTGTCCTGCTTTTTGTGTACAGGACATACCTGGGCAATGTTCCACATAGATAGATGCCAGTGTTGTAGCTGTACTGTAACAGCTTAGTTAGGGGCACGGCAAGTTCTGGAGCACAAGTCTTCATTACGGTTGCCGGAATGTTGTCAGGGCCCATAGCCTTTGCAGTATCCAGTGCCTTCAGCCATTCCTTGATATCACGTGGAGTGAATCGAATTGGCTAAAGACTGGCATCTGTGATGCTGGGCACCTCCGGAAGAGGCCAAGATGGATCATCCACTCGGCACTTCTGGCTGAAGGCTGTTGCGAATGCTTCAGCCTTATTTTTTGCACTGCTGTGCTGTGTTCTGCCATCATTGAGGATGGGAATATTTGTGGAGTAACCTCCTCCAGGGAGTTGTTTAATTGTCCACCATCATTCGCGACTGCATGTGGCAGGACTGCAGAGCTTAGATCTGATCCGTTGGTTGTGGGATCACTTAGCTCTGTTAATCACTTGCTGCTTATGCTGTTTGGCACGCAAGTAGTCCTGTTTTATAGCTTCACCAGGTTGGCACCTCATTTTTAGGTATGCCTGGTGCTGCTCCTGGCATGCCCTCCTGCACTCTTCATTGAACCAGGGTTGATCCCTTGGCTTGATGGTAATGGTAGAGTGGGGGATATGCCGGGCCATGAGGTTACAGGTTGTATTCGAATACAATTCTGCTGCTGCTGATGGCCCACAGCACTCATGGATGCCCAGTCTTGAGTTGCTAGCTCTGTTTGAAATCTATCCCATTTAACATGGTGGTAGTGCCACACAACACGATGGAGGGTATCCTCAATGTGAAGGTGGGACTGCGTCTCCACAATGACTGTGTGGTGGTCACTCCTACCAATACTGTCATGGACGGATGCATCTGTGCCAGGCAGGTTGGTGAGGATGAGGTCAAGTATGTTCCACTCTCTTGTTGGTTCCCTCACCACCTGCTGCAGACCCAGTCTAGCAGCTATATCATTTAGGACTCAGACAGCTCAGCCAGTAGTGGTGCTACTGAGCGACTCTTGGTGATGGACATTGAAGTCCCCCACCCAGAGAACATTCTGCGCCCTTGCCACTCTCAGTGCTTCCTCCAAGTGATGTTCAACATGGAGGAGTACTGATTCATCAGCTGAGGAAGGGCGGTACCTGGTAATTAGCAGGAGATTTCCTTGCCCATGTTTGACCTGATGCCATGAGACTCCATGGGGTCCGGAGTCGATGTTAAGGACTCCCAGGGCAACTCCGTCCTGATTGTCTCCCACTGTGCCACCACATCTGCTGGGTCTGTGCTGCCATTGGGATAGGACATATCCAGTGATGGTGGTGTCTGGGACATTATCTGTAAGCTATGATTCCGTGAGGATGACTATGCCAGGCTGTTACTTGACTAATCTGTGAAACAGCTCTCCCAATTTTGGCACTAGTCCCCAGATGTTAGTAACGGGGACTTTGCAAGGGTCGACAGGGCTGTGATTGCTGTTGTCATTTCCGGTGCCTAGGTCGATCCGTCTGGTTTCATTCCTTTTTTGTGTCCTTGTAGTGCTTTTGTTACAACTGAGTGGCTTGCTAGGCCATTTAGCTGTGGCTCTGGAGTCACAGAATGACAGATTTCCTTCTCTAAAGGACATTAGTAAACCAGATTGCAACAATCAACATAATTGGACTTTTAATTCCAGATTTTTATTGATTTCAAATTCTACCATCTGCCATGGCAGGATTCAAACCCAGTTCCCCAAAGCATTACCCTGGGTCTCTGGATTCCTAGTCCAGCGACAATACCACTATACCATCGCCTCCCTGATGATAGAAAACTGAGAAATGTAGTAAACAATGAGCAGGATGGTAACAGAATTCAGGAGAGTATAATCAATGGTGAAATGGACAGACACAAAGCAGATGAAATTTAACAGATAGAAGTGTGAAGTGATTTATTTTGGTAGGCTGTGACAAGTGAGGTGCCACAAGGATCAGTGCTTGGACCCTAGGTATTCACAACTTGTATCAATAATTTGTATGTGGGAACCAAATGTAATAATTCCCAGTTTGCTGATGACTCAAAACCAGGTGGGAATGTGAGTTGTGAGAAAGATGCAACAAGGCTTCAAGGGGACTTAGACAGGCTTAGTGAGTGAGCAAGAACATGGGAAATTTGATGTAATGTGGAAAAATGTGACGTTACCTGCTTTGGTAAGAAAAATAAAAATGTAGAGTAGTTCTTAAATGGTGAGAGATTGGGAAGTATTGATGTCCAAAGGGACCTGGGTGTCCTTGTTAATGAGTCACTGAAAAGTAACATGTAGGTGCAGCAAGCAATTAGGAAGACAAATGGCTTTTATTGCAATAGAATTCGAATACAGGAGTAAAGATGTCTTGCTGCAATTGTGCAGAGCCTTGATGAGACCCCCATCTCGAATACTGTGGACAGTTTTAGTCTCCTTACCGAAGGAAGGGTATACTTGACACTGAGGGAGTGCAACAAACGTTCATCAGACTGATTCCTGGGATGGCATACACAAGTATTTGAAGGTGACAGGGCAGGTTGAGAAGGCTGTTAAAAAAAACCTGTTGGATCAGAAATGTACTGCGTGAAAGGATGATGGGAGCAAATTCAATAATAACATTCAAAAGGAAATTGGATAAATACTTGAAAAGGAAAAATTTGCATGTCTATGAAGAAAGAGCAAGGGACTAATTGGATAGCTCTTTCAAAGAGATGGTGCAGGTATGATGAATGGCCTCCTTCTCCACTATATCATTATATGATTTAATGAAATTGCATTCCATTCTGCATAATGAGTCTCAAATAATTTTATAACACTAGTTCAAGGATAACTTACATGATGCAAATGCTTATACAGCCTATGGAACTGATAAACAAGCTGTGCATATGTAACCATGCAAATGATAAAGTCAGTTTCTGGAATGCTTCCAACAAAGTGGTGCACAATTAGAAAGTCTGAAGTAAGTATCTTCTCAACTGAGGTAAATTACAAATCTAGATGATAAGTAGTCAACTGATTAAGAGCTAAGCCCCTCTGGGATTAAAACATTTACTGCAATGGAATGTTCACCTTTTTCATCTTTGTTCTTTTTATTTCTTCCTTTCAGATTCAAAAAGAAATACTTAAATTTATGTAGTGTCTTGCCATGTCATCAAAACCTCTCAGGATGCTTCACAACATTTTTAGGCTACTTTCAGGCTACTTTTAGGCTGCAATGTTATGTAGCCATTTCCACTGCCTCCAATGTGATCCAACCAAAATGAATATTCCCCTCACCATTCTACTTTCAGCATTCCAAAGGCACTGTTCCTTCTTTCTTGGACAAAATATATGTGCTCTCTTAATGCCCATAGTCATTGTGTTTTGTATGGTGTGTCTTTTCTTATCCTTGGATTGTGTATTCCAATTAAATAATTCAGCAGCAAGCTTTTGTGAGCTTAATATAAAGAATGTTATTTATTCTCACAAACGTGCCCTGAATTAAGGCAACCTCACCCCTGCCAACACACACACACATGCACACGCGCACACACACACACACACAGACTGGATAAAAATAGTGCAGTTTTATGAATTACTGTCTCTGATTTATGATTTCAGGTCTCCCATGTGGCAAGCCTGTGGTTTCTTGAATTGATTCGATGGGTTAAAGTTGAAGTGAGGGTTTTGTAAAGCAAAGGGTTCACAGCAGGTTGTGAGGTTTCTTGTAGACAACTATCTAGGAGGTTGTTTCTCAGGTGAACTTTGAAACTGAATCAGTTTAAGTACTTTGGCTGTTTGATGACTTGCAACTAGTTTCACAGTCTAGTTCTCAGACTGCTGACAACTGATGGTTCAGATGGATCTGCTGAGTCCTGGGATAATAAAGGTGCAATCCCTGAAAGTGGTTTTGATCACGTGGCAGCTGGGTTAACACTTCTGAGGCCCACCCAGTCTAGTTTGGATGTCGGAGGCCACCGTGATTCAATAGGAAGTTGATAGTGGCCATTGAGTTTAAATTTTCCCTTTTGTCCAGTATGAAACATGGAGGCAGGCAGTCTGGAAACTCTAAAGGCCAGATTTTTCTGGCCCCATTGACATCAGGTGTCATGGTGGGCGGGTGGGACGACAATATGGTGAGAAGGCCAAAAATCGGCTTCACCCCGTTGTGAAACCAGTTTGCA
The DNA here is from genome assembly GCF_964194155.1 of Cetorhinus maximus. NCBI lineage: Eukaryota > Metazoa > Chordata > Chondrichthyes > Lamniformes > Cetorhinidae > Cetorhinus > Cetorhinus maximus. Next base: position 67,168,113 of record NC_135889.1, read on the forward strand.
ATCGTCTTCTCCACCCGTCAATGGTGGGCTGTGTTTCCCGCCGTTGCACGTCGGGAACCTAATTTCAATACTTTAGCATCTAATTATAAGCCCTGCTTGTCGGAATCATCCCGCCACACTGGATCATCTGGGCACGTTGGCATGATTGTACGCTGAATTGTTTCACAACTGTACATAAACAATGTGCACCTGACGAGCTGCACTTTGTTCAGGACTTTGAGGTTTGTTTGCCTACCTTGCTCCAGGTCATCAGCACCAGGTTTTGCAGGAAGCACCACATTACTTTTAGGGGGGCTCATGGGCAGGTGTCTACCTACCAGACCAGCCATAGTTTTTCAATGGCTGCAGGGCTAGGGCTTGCTTGGTAATGATGAGCCATTGTAACAGAAGCATTCCAAGGCTAACTATGCCACATTTGTGGTTCCCTAAGCATGGCTCGTTTATCAGTTCCATGGGCTTTATAAGAATTTGCATCATGTAGATAAGCTCCCTTTCACTTCCCATTTCAATTATCTGTCCCATTCCCACAATGACCTCTCTGACTTTCACCTTCTGTACTGTTCCAATGTAACTCAATATAAGCTTAAGGAACAGTACCTTATTTTTCTATTAGACACTTTGCAGCCCTCTTGCCTTATTATTGACTTTAACAACTTCAGACCTTAAGTACAGCTCCTGTACTTCTTCTGCTCTTAGGCTATGAACATGAGTCAGGACCATTTCTGGGTCCTGATCCCACTCTCACCGTCTGGGTGCACACAAATTAAGGACGGCGAGCAGATGCCTGAGGGTGTGGGCCCAATCAGATTTCCAGCAGCCTTGGAAGGATGGCAACTCCACTGCTAAAGTTGGATACTGCCACTGTTAGACGGAGAACGTGAGGCGCATCCATGGAAGATCCTGGCGGTGTGCCGAGTCAGCCCACAAATAGGAATTCAATTATGCAAATTGGCTACCCAAAACTGCTGGGCAGGTAGCCTCTCCAGGTGCTGATCCATCTTTTGGAAGATCGCCTGGAAGCAGAAACGCCTTGGGTCGCTCACTCGATGTGTCTTTCTCTGAAATTTCTTCCCATCCTGCCTTGAAGTCCTTTCCAGATGATTCTGCTGCTATCTGTCTGGAAGTATGTGCTAGCAATGGGGAATGGGTGTGCTGGCAGCTCTGGAGATTTGGGAAGGAGCAAGTTATTATCTGGGGTGGGAACCCTCTTCAGAACGCCAATAGCAGGGTGATTTGCATCTTTTGTGTTGCCTTGCTTTTTTCTTTCACCAGGCTCCTTAGCTTTGCTGGTTTTTCATACTTCCCTTTCTAACTACGTCTCTTTAACTATTCATACACTCCCTGTTCCTCTTTATGTCTTTGATTTTTCTCATTGTGCCTCCTGCTAATGTTACTTCTGTCATTTAACTATCTCCTGTTCACCATCCGAGTAGTTCGTTTCTTTCCTTGTGTACGCTTTCTTTTTTCCTTTCCCTCATTCAATTCCTTTTTCCACTGCTGCCCCCTATAATATTTTACAGTCCTGAGGATAAATCTTAGACCCAACAGTCGATTGCCTGACTTCTGTCCCTCTATTGATGCTGCTTGATCTGTTGAGTATTTCCATCTGTTTCTGTTTTTGCTTTGTAAATAAATTATATTTTTGGACATGTTTTTTGTTCCAGCAGGCTCAAAGCATTATATGAACTGAAGTCAACATCATGTTTGGCATGATACAATATTCCAGCGGTGGCATGAGACCTCATAACACACAAGCAGCAAATCAAAGTTGAGAGTGGGTTATGCTGATGGAATTCTACCATTGTAACACTGCCAGATCACACACAATGTTTCATTTAATTCATGGAGAACCAAGGTTCTTTTTTGAAAAGTAAAAATGATTAAAGACATATATTTGTTTAATTGCCCACTCTATAAAATTATTAGGACTAACCAGTTCTAACAGAAAATAGCCTGTCCTGATATGATCATATTAATGGTAACCATAGAAAATACAAAATATGCTCCCAAAGAGGAAAGCATGGCATCAGTAAGAGAGATCTGGAGATCTCAGATAGAAAATCCAACAGAATCAGAGTATTACTTTGTAGTATTTAAGCATTTGTCACGCAAAGCCAGATCGCCACATGCAAAGGAACAAAGCAATATGGGAGCAACATAGTGAACTACTGGAACACTACTTTAGAACAAAAAAGCACTGTTCTTAAATTTTAAGAACAAGGAAAATAAATTCCAGTACATGAATGAGTTTGTTGGAATAGGACAAACATATGCTTCTGCGTTCTGCCCTAAATCGAACACCAGGAATAGATAACGAGCTGTACGGTGCTAACTGTAGGCTACTGAATCTGAAGTTTATGAAACCTTAAGGCACCCAAATTTAAATGCCTCTCTCTAGATGTTGACTTAAAGCAAGTGACCACGCTGCTTCTCTGCTGTGGTAAAAGTAAATGTAATCATGACAGTAATCATACACCAGAGGGCACCCTGAACAAAAAGAGTGATGTGATGGAGGAAGGATGAGCTTGCGTCGTAAGTGAAATGCGTAAGGAAACAAAGAGAATGATGTCACAGAATAAAGGCAAAAAGACATTAACGACAGAGGAGGAGGGGACAGGATACATTTGAAAGAAAAAGCAGCTACATAAGGAACAGGAAAAGATAACACAGTACACAGCTATAGAAAAAAGCTACATGGTGGAAATGAACCTGTTCTCCTAATACAGTTTTTACTTGTAAACGTTAATTGAGATTACTGGATAAACAGTTCGTAACTGTGTACAGAATAATAGGTATCTATTGAAGTATTACAAAACACATAAAAACGCACAATGTCTATGAGTAGAGCAGTTGGTAGTTTCTCACATGAAAGAAAAAGCAACTATAATGAGATTTTGCAAGGCGAAGCACAGCCCATCAATCTCCCAGCCTCTTGGGTGAGGTGTGCAAGCTGCTACATAAGTAACCCTTGGGAAAACCAATGTTATCAACCATTGACAGTAACCCATAGCAACACATCCTGCTCTGTGCTAAAATCAGGTCAAATACGACTATGATTAACAGCATTTCAGGCAGAATCCCTTTAAGAAATATTTACTATTTACTGATCAGTTCTTGAGTATTATGCTTTTTTTTTAAACCGTAAGAAATGCTCATTTTTGTGTTATATGGTTTACACAAAAAATATTCACAGGACAAAGAGAATACACACATACTATTCCCTTCGGCATAGCCAAAGATAATATAATGAATCTGGTTTACAGAAGATGGTTACTATCTGTTGACAAAAGAAAGGACAAAGACCACATTGTTTAACTAACAGAGAACCAATGTAGGATCCATTCTTATAAACTATACTGCAGACTGCATTTATTTCAAGTGGTACAAAATACAATACAATATTGTGTTAATAATCATGCTGGCAAAGGCAGAGTGGTGTGGCTTAAAATTCCAACCCAATGCCTCCAGCCCCCACTACCAAGCAAACAATGATTTTAATCCACCTAATGATTCTGAGGCTAGTGGAAAAAATGCACACACAAGTGCAATATACACATCCGCTCTGTAGCTTCAGACTAAGAGGGGAGAGGTGCTTTTGAAATTCAGGGATATAGGGACAATATGATGGTTAGTGCTACCTGAAAAGGTCAGAAAGAGTGCCAGTCTGAATTTGCTCACTATATGTAGCTACAAAAATATGCCATGTTTAAAAGTCTTCTTCAGTTAGAAGCACATTAATGGTTATGGAAATACTTAAAAAGCTTCGGGGAGCATTCTGCTGCTCCCTAAAGTATGGGGTCAACAACAGGTGTTGTGGGAAGGAAGTCTGTGGTGGACTGTGGGTAGAGCAGGTTTGATGAGCTCAATGGCTTTTGTCACTTGGGATTCTCTTATATTCTTAACTCTAATTCAGGTGGAAATTTATACCTGAAAATCTTCTCCAGGGTACATGCCAGCCTAGACATCTCCAGTGATCCCTACATCTGCCATTTAGCACAGCACACACGGTTCAATTGGGCATACTGCTGCTAACCCTATACCAGGTCCACTGAGGGCTGGGAAAGTGGAAACTCCCAACGTAGATAATCCCCACTTCCAGCCCTGCCCCTCTCCTACACTGGCTATTTTTGGGGTGTCTGGCGATTCTGTCTGAGCAGGAAAAGATGGGACCTTTTGTCCTAATAGCCTATTGTGCCATGTATTGCCATCTTACGGGCAAACTCCTGCTAAAGTTACAGTAGAATATGCCACGGATTTCCAGGGCCTTTGTGCTTAACCCTTCGTCACCTCTAGAGTACACTTCAAAACATAAAGTTTGAATTGCATACACAAGATGATCATTGATCATTTCTAAACATGATGAGGAAATTACAATATGCAAGAGCATTTGGTACCTGTGAGGTTAGTTCAATTCACATCTGCAGTTTATTACAGTAATTTTTCATGAGCGTGATAATCTGCCAACAATAATGTTCCAGCACTGAACTCTCAAATGGGAAACTATTCACACTCAGGATTTCTCCGGAAAAAGAGTTTCACTGGTTATAATCACTGGTATATAATGTACAAAAAATTTCCCACATATGCTTTGGGGGAGTGGGGGAGGGTAAGGTAAAGGACAGTTGTAACTATAATAGTTATTAGTATTCATAAATTTACAGTAGCAAATTATTAATTCAATGCTTCTATACTTTTCCAATGTGTAGTAAAAGTAAAGAGGCAATATATAGACCTGTGGAGCATTTTTAACTTTTGGATGGAATAAAGTTGCTGTTTTAATTTAAGGTACACAATAAATAAAATTTGCTGCAGTAACAGTACCCATTCAGTAGGCTCTCCACTCCCTATTTAATAAGCCTAATTAATTTCCCTTGTGCTACTCTATTCCCCAAAAGAGAGGATAGACACATGACCTGTTCCAGTTCTCTGTTAAAGCCAGTCTGAGCTGGCTAATAAGAGTCATTAGAACATATGTAACTAGTCTGAGTTGTTTCGCCCACTGATATTTTCTTTCTTTCAAGGCGGCAACTCATACCCTTGTGGCTTTTTTCCTCACTATCCAGTTAATGAGAGAAACTCTAGGGAAATCATAAGGCCAAGCACATACTGTAATTAGGCGCATCTAAGCACTAATCCATGTTACTACTAGGTTATCCATTGGTGCAGTTCAAAAACTCTGGTAGTATCTCTCTGAAGCATGCTTTATCATCAGGAAATCAGCCACACAAGTTGTGTGCTGCATGGAATTCTCTCCATCAGAACTATCAATAAAAAAAGCTTGAGGACAAAATTTTATCTTCACTAATTTTAATGGAAAAGTTCAAGCATAACATTGTGATCCACCACATTATATTCACATTTACTTTTTCACTAAAATTAGAATTAGTAGGAATTTCACCCTTTAATATTACTTAACTGGAGATTATGTAACATTTAAAAGGAAAATGGTGAACAGCCGATCAATAAAAGAGAGGGACTTTACCATAGTAAGGAAAGAAGCATTGAAGGGGTGCCATATCCAAGAGTAGCATCTTCCTTCCTTTCTGTATTGAGGTGCCTCTCCTCCAATGGTTGCCATTCACCGTTTTTTTTAAACAACCCAAGAAGCGCTTGTCTAACTACCCCGTTGGTCTTGTGATTTGGTATAGAATCTAACATCAGGAAGATAAATCAGAAAATTGAAGGAAAGAGAATTCAAACAAAATTAAAGGCATAAAGGTTAAAATAAGATATCAACTGAAAGACTGTTGTATATTTCTTATACTAGAATCTGCCTCTATTCACTGAGTTACAGCATGGTGCCTCCAGCAATCCTCTAAGACATATTTTTCTCAAAAGCAACATCGCTGAAAGAATCTATGGCCAGTATTTTCACCTCGGCGATTTGGGGGTGGGGCCCACTTACCAATGGGAAAATGACGCGGGATGACATCGGGAGGAACCCCCGACGTCATTCCAGTCCCTTTAAATTTTCAGGAAATCAGCTGTCCGCCCGCCAACCTGTCAATGGCCAATTAAGGCCATTGACAGGCTAATTAAGATTGTTAAAAACCCTGCCCGTCCAACCTTAAGACGGCGGGATAGATTCCCCAAAAGCAAGAGTGCGCTCTTTTGCGCATGCGCACGAAAGAGCGCACATCTCCCTAAGGCTCAGTGTTGCCTCAGGGAGGTCACTGACAGTTCTAAAAACATTAAAAATAGAAAAAAAAATCCTTAACATGTCCCCCTCATGTGACAATGTCACATGAGATGGGACATGTTCATAATTTGCACTAAAACTTTATTAAACTTTTTAAATCCCTACATGAAACCTCATCCCGCCGGTGGATGAAGTTTCATCTTTTTTCTATTCCCCACCGGGGCTCCTGGCCTGCCCACCAACCTTAAGGTTGGACGGGCAGGTCTTTTAATTGTTTTAATGATCCTGTCAATGGCCTCAATTGGCCATTGACAGGTCGGCGGGCCCGCAGCAAAATCAGCTGCGGGCCCGCCTTCCTGAAGATTTAAATAGGGCGGGATGACGTTCCCTCTGACATCATCCCGCATCATTTTACACGTCGGCGAGCGGGCCCGCCCCCTGCTGGCTGACGGCAAAATTCAGCCCACAGTGTATTAAATCACTCACTAGTCTTCGTGAAGTTCATAAAGTGGGTGAGAAATATGAATTTCATCAGCCCCACAGTGCAATACAAAATATTGCAATAAGCAACAATAACACAAAAAAGGCCAGCGCTATATTAATATTTTATTGTTTTCTTCAGCTTAATGCAGCCGAATCTATCAATATCTTTGAATCCTTTACATAGCAGCTATTGTTTACAAGCAAGCCATGAAGTTTGATTAGCTCCTGCAACAATGTCCATTTTTGCTGTCGACTACTCAGTTTGCACCATAAAGTCCAGTCAATCAATTTGCTACAAAGGAACATTTGCTTGGTTATTCTCTCAAAAACACCAATTCCAGCTCACAAGAACATAATTTGTGAAAGATTGATGCCAGACCCATTCATTGGCAACAGTCATCTCCATAGTACAATAGTTTACTAACAGTAATTATATTAATGATGCTTGGTTGATTACAGCACAGGTAGCAACTGTCTTTAGTCCTTTGCCACATCAAAGAGTTGCCTCCTATGATGTTTGGAAAATGGGCGATTGTTGTCTCAAGGTGCCAGTTTGAATTACTGGAAAAACAAAACTGAACATAACTTCTTGTTTAAAAGGGTCATCAACATATGTGCTAGCTGTCAGTGTGTTAGGGTTATGCTCATTCTGACTCCATTATACAGAAGTAGCAATAAAAGAACTTAACGCTGGGATCATGCTAAAAGGAAGAGTAATATGTCTGATATGTTGGCCAAAGGTAGGGGCATGTAGGAGCAAGTGGATGGCAAGACAGAAGAAAATTAAAGGATGGCAACACATAAGAAAATCAAAGGGTAGCAACACAGGAGAATATGCTGGAGAGGGGATGGGCAGAATGAATGGCAAGGCAGAAATGGATGGAGGGGGGAAAGTAGAGGACCATGAGAGGAAAAAGTTGACGCAAGTGGGAAGTGAAAATGAAGAGGAGAGGGTAATGGAAATGGAGAGTGTTATCATTAACAGAGGAGTGGGCAGGAGTGCCAACATAAATTATGAGACAGAGGGAAGGGTACCAGCTTGAATGAGGGAGAGTAGAAGAAGAATACACATTTGAACAAAGGACAGTGCAAGGAGAGTACCACCTTAATTAGCTGCAGGGTACAAAAGTACCAGATTGAAGTGATGAGGGAGAACAGCGCCATAATGACCTGGGGGAGGCGGGGGTGGTGGGGGACAGTGGTTGGAGAAGAGAGTTTCTCCGTGAAAGGATGGGGGTTTAGATGGGGTACAGTGCCTGCATGCTGGATTTGGAGAGAGTTGGTACCACTCATTATAAAAAAAGTAACAAATCAGAAGCAGGAAACTACAGGTTGTTATGGGGGACAATTTTCTCCCCGTCGGGGGGTTGGGCAGGCGCAGGAGGGCACACAGCTAATCGCCGCCTGCAATCAGCTGCACGCTGCCATTTTATGTGGGCTGGCCAATTAAGGCCCACCCAGGGTGATGCGCACCCAGAAGCGCTGAGCACTCCCTGTGTGAGCAGGGGGAATAGGCTGAATTGGGGCCTGCACTCTGGCGCACGCCTGCAAAAGAGCGCAGAAATCTCCCTGAGGCACAGAGCTCCCTCAGGGAGATTAGTTTGATTTTTAAAAATTTAAATAAAGGAAAAAAAATTCTAAGACATGTCCCCTCATGTGACAGTGTTACATGAGCTGGGATATGTCTATGAATTTTATTTAAAAATGTTATTAAAGTTTTTTAACCTTTGTGAAACCTCATCCTGCCCGTGGATGAGGTTTCATGATAAATGCGAAGGCCGTCTGGGCTCTTCGCCTGCCCGCCAACCTTAAGGTTGGACGGGCAGCTCAGTTAATTATTTTAATTGGTATTTAAATGGCCTAAATAGGCCTTTGACAGCTCGGCGGGCACTGATTTTAATGACGTGTGGTGACATCAGGACACACACCCGACGTCACCGCGTGTCATTTTATGCGTCGACGAGTGGGGCTCGCCCCCGCTCGTCGACCTGAAAATTCTGACCATGATCTCTGTAGAGACAGCTAACTTTAAGACAAAGATTCAGACTTCCAGTTAATAGGTAAAAGAATGACATGACAAGGTTTCATGTTTTAAAGCTTTTACTGCAACAAATAATTATTCAAAAATCACTATTGATAACCCTATTTTCTTTTTATAGGCAACTTGCACTTTGAACTACAGAAAGCACCATCCTGTTTTTATATTTATCATGCATTGCACTCTCCATGGAATTATAGGGCGGAACCCCCAACTTCATCCTGCCCCATTTTCAGGGAGGCGGGGGCGCAGCAAAATCAGCTGCGGGATCGCCGACCTGTCAGTGGCCAATTGAGGCCATTGACAGGATTATTTAAACGATTAAAGGACCTGCCCGTCCAACCTTAAGGTTGGCGGGTCGGCCAGGATCCCCGGCGGCAAATAGAGAAAACATGAAACCTCATCCAGTGGCGGGCTGAGGTTTCATGCAGGGTTTTAAAAATTTTAATAATGTTATTGTGTAAATTATGAACATGTCCCAACTCATGTGACATCGTCACATGAGGGGGACATGTTAGGGATTGTTTTTTTCTCTATTTTTAATATTTTTGCACTTAGCCTCAGGGAGATGTGCACTTTTTCATGTGCATGCGCAAAAGAGCGCACTCTCGCTTTTAGGGAATCCCCCCCCCGCCCACCCAGGAAGCACATAGCGTTTCCTGCCGGACGTCATGCTGGGCCCGCCCACGTAAAATGGTGGTGCAGCCCGCTTTGCCCGCTGGAGATTGGGTCGGGCCTGCCCGCCCAACAGGCAGAAAATTCTGTCCATAGTCCTTATAGCAAACAGTCCACAGTTGCTTCCAACTTCTAACGGATTTGCATTTCCTCATTTCGCCAAGTAACTTTAAGTGACCACCTCTAGGTTCTTCCCTTAGTATTCAGAGAGTTTCTTAAACCCACTGCCAGCAGTAAAGCCTGTCCGATGATTCTTCCCCTTTGGCCATGCCAGGACTAATCTCCTGGAATTCTTAGATGGCTACGGGATGCATCTCTTTGACTAGTGACCATGTGCCTGCCGCAGCCAGCTGTAATAGTTTGCAAAGCCAAGCAGCCTCGCTTCTCTGCTGACCATACAAAAACTGTTGTCTGTCTGTGATGTTCATTGATTTTGTAGGGAAGTCTGTAACCTGGGGGAGAATTTTCCAGTCAGCAAGCGGGGGACGTATAAAATGATGTGTGGTGATGTCGGGTGGGCGTCCCGACGTCACTGTGCGTCATTTAGATTTTCAGTTCGGCGGGCGGGCAGCCAACTCGGCTGCGCGCCCACTGAACTGTCAAAGACCTATTAAGGCCTGTTTAAAACTAATTAAATCAATTAAATGCGCTGCCCATCCAACCTTAAGATTGGCAGGCGGCAAAGAGCCCAGGCGGCCTTCGCATTTTTCTTGGAACCTCATTAACAGGCGGGATGAGGTTTCATGAAGTGTTTATAAATTAAATAAATTTTTAAATTAATGTTCCTTGACATGTCCCAGCTCATGTAACACTGTCACACGAGGGGGACATGTCTTAAAATATTTTCAATTCTTTATTTAAATGTTTTGAACCTTAAACAAATCTCCCTGAGGGACCTCTGTGCCTCAGGGAGATTTCTGTGCTCTTTCGCGTGCATGCGTGAAAGAGCGCAGGCCCCGACTCAGGGAATCCACCCCCCACCGCCCCCCCAGCACAGGGAGCGCTCAGCGCTTCCAGGCGAGCATCACGCTGGGCCTTAATTGGCCCACCAACGTAAAATGGCGGCGTGCACCCGATTGGGGGTGCCGATCGGGTTCGTGCGCGCTCCTGCCCGCCCCTGCACAACCTTCCCCCCCCACGGGGGGAAAATTCAGCCCTTAGAATCTACCCATTGTGAACTCAGAGATCACTGCCATTGTCTCCAACTGTGAAACCCTTGCAATACTGCCCCAGTAAAGTAATCTGGGTTTCCCTTTGATCTTAGGCCTGATGTCAAGCAGACTTCAGAACAGGTCACATGACCCCTTAATGTTACTTTAAATTACAGACACAGTTCCAAAACAAACAATCATATAAACCTTTTAATTGTAACAATATCCAATAGTCTTTCTTCCGTTCTGAGTAAAATAATGAACATCTAGAACTAGGGATCACTATTTAAAAATAAGGGGCCACCCAATTAAGACAGAGATGAGGAGAATTTTTTTTCTCTCAGAGGGTTGAGGGTCTTTGGGGCTCTCTTCCTCAAAAGGTGGTGAGTTTCTTACCCTGCCCACCACCTGGATCGTCCAGTCCCGCCGAAAGTCAATGGCTGGGCTGTCAAATCTCCCATTGCGGGTCCTGCCATGAAAGCGTCGGAAAATCCTGGCCAGAGTATTTGAATATTTTTAGGGCAGAGGTAGATAGATTCTAAGCAAGGGGGTGAAAGGTTATCGGGGATAGGTGGGAATGTGGAGTTGAGATTACAATCAGATCAGCCATGATCTTATTAAATGGCGGAGCAGGCTTGAGAGGCCGAGTGGCCTATGCCTGCTCCTAATTTGTATGTTCTTAAGTAATAGAACTGTTTACCAGGAGTAAATTTTAGGGTTATTTGTACAACAATGACCCAACAAATTTCAGAAGGGTAAGATCCCGCCTGACTATACTCCATGGCACGTTTGAGAAAATGGCAACACAAGTGGACTTGGAAAGCCTGACCGGGCAGAATCTTCGGGTTGGCGAGAGGGGGTGGGGCCCGCTCGCCGACGCGTAAAATGACACGCGGTGACGTCGGCCGTGTGTCCCGACGTCACCGCGCCTCATTCAGATATTCAATTCGGCGGGTACGCAGCTGACTCTGGTGCGTGCCCTTCAAACTGTCAAAGGCCTATTAAGTCCATTTAAATAGTAATTAAACAAATTAACTGAGCTGTCCGTCCAACCTTATGGTTGGCGGGCAGGCGAAGGGGCCAGGCAGCCTTCACATTTATCATGAAACCTCATCCACGGCGGGATGAGGCTTCATGAAGGTTTTTAAAGTTTAATAAAAATTTATAATAAAATTGATTGGCCTGTCCCAGCTCATGTGACACTGTCATGTGACACTGTCACATGAGGGGACGTCTTAATTTTTTTTTCTTAAAAATTTTCAAAAATAGAACTTATTTCCCTGAGGCAGTTCTTTGCCTCAGGGAGATTTCTGCGCTTTTTCGCGTGCATGCAGGCCCCGACTAAGCCTACTTTCCCTGTCAGCGCAGGGAGTGCACAACGCTTCCAGGTGTGCGTCACACTGGGCGGGCCTTAATTGGGCCGCCCACATAAAATGGCAGCGCACAGCTGATCGCGGGCGGCAATCGGCTACATGCCCACCTGCGCCCGTTCCTGTCCAACCCCTCCGACGGGGAGAAAATTCTCCCCACCGTGCAGTATTCTTGGATTTTTAAACATATCTGTCCAAGTTTCATATGCTAAGCTATTAGATAAATTTAAACATTTTTCCTGTTTGTTAGCTCCAACATCTTCTATTAACATTTAACATTTACTCTTTACTGTTCAAATAAACATTAGAAATACTTATCAGGAATGGGCATGCTGTCACAAATTTGTACTTTGGAAAATTTCTGCTTATGATTGTGAATTTCAACTCATTTGCATTAACATGGTTACTTCACCCCTTTCCCAGTTATGAATATGGTGCTATGCTGTGGAAGTCTCCTGAGAACAAATGTACAAGACTTCTGTTGTGCAGTTTGAAAAGAGCCATAGATATACATGGACAGATAGACAAAACCAATATCGCAGAAATAGAAGTCTTAGAGAATAACAAATGCATATGGGAACAGACTGATAAAACCACGGAAACACACAAGGACAGATAGAGAGACCTAAAGGCATGTAAGGAAAGAGAGAACAGAACAGGTACACATAAGGAAAAACAGGAAAAAAACACATAGGGCTGAATTTTGCCCTTGACGGGCGGGCGGGCCCGACCGACTCGGCGGCAGGCGGGCAGCCAAACGCTGCTGCCGAAACGGGCCCTGCCGCCATTTTAAGTGGGCCCATTTAAGCTGATCGCACTGTGCTCCCACCTTCCTGAAGATTTAAGTGGGGCGGAATGACGTCGGGAGTTCTTCCCAACGTCATCCCGCATCATTTTCACGTCAGCGATCGGGCCCCGCCCCCTTCTCGTCGACGGAAAATTCAGCCCATATACACAGAGGGAGAAGGAACAATATTCATAGCGAAGAAGGGAGAGAGAGACCAATCATTGACGCACAGCAAAACAATGAGTGATAGAGAATAAGAGCCATGGGCAGAAATTTCCCCCCGCTGTGCGGGGGCGGGCGGGCGTGAGCGCAAACCCGATCGGTGCCCCCGATCGGGTGTGTGCCGCCATTTTACGTGGGTGGGCCAATTAAGGCCCACCCAGCATGATGCACACCCAGAAGCGCTGTGTGCTCCCTATGTGGGCGGGGCGATTCTTGGGACGAGAGCATCACTGGCAAGTCAGCATTTATTCAGTTCTTTAATTTCCCTTGAACTGTGGCTTGCTAGTCCATTTCAGAGGGCAATTTAGTGTGAGCATCCTAGTTGTGAGTCTGGAGTCACATATAAGCCAGACTGGGTAAGGACAGCAGTAGGGCATGAAGTGCAGTAAAAATTTGTAAGGGCTTACCTGAATTAAAGTGTACAGCACTTATTTAAAATCCCTCCTTTGAACAAGGCTGAGTAGAACTATTTGTGTCAAAATAAGTAAATAGGGAGGAGTATTACATTCCAATTTATATTCATATAGTGAACAACTTATGGGTTTATAATCAAGTAATAGGAATCAGTAAATCCTTATTCAGGAAATTTATACAAACTCTTCAATCATGATTAAGCTCATTCAACCTACTCTAAATTGTGTCTCACATCATAATCTGAAATGCACAGTCAAAATTTAATAACGTTTAAAAAAAACATTCACCTGTGGGAAGTCTATGTAAATGTCAAATGCATGAACACCTCCTGGAGTGTGGGCCCTACACACACAGCTTAATAGGACATCTACACCAAATATAACATCTGGCACAAATAAGTCTCCAACTGGCAGAAAATTCTGGACATGAGCAAATACAGAGTCAAAAAAGAAGTTGCTGTTGGTTTGATTTGAGGGGGAGGTGATGGCGTAGTGACTAGTAATCCAGAGATCCAGGGTAATGTTCTGGGGACGTGGGTTCAAATCCTGCCCTGGCAGATGGTGAAATGTAAATACAATAAAAATCTCAAATTAAAAGTCTGATGATGACCATGAAACAATTGTCATAAAAACCCATCTGGTTCATTAATGCCATTTAGGAAAGGAAATCTGTTGTCTTTACCTGGTCTGGTCTACATATGACTCCAGTCCCACTGCAATGTGGTTGACTCTTAACAGCCCTCTGAGCAAGGGCAATTAGGGATGGGCAATAAATGCTGGCCTTGCCAGCAATGCCCACATCCCATGAACAGATAAAAAAAAAGAAATCCTGTAAGGAGTTCCTTGGAGATTTTTACTGCACATTTTATGTCAGCTCAACTCAATGACCAGAAATCTTGGCTGATAGACAGCAGCTCAAATTAGCATTCTGTGATTGCCAGTGTCTTATTCAACTCTCAAAGATTCAAGTTCAAATGCAAGCAAAACAACCACTGTGTTAGAAGGCGGAGGCGTCTTAATTAGCAGTAAGGGTTACTTCTGTATTAAAAAAGAGTGGGATGGGAATAAAGCAGGCTTCGCACAAGATGATATTGAGCTGGATTTTGTAATCAGTAGTGAATGATAGGAAGCAGACGTTCATTATATTTTCAATTACCCATAGACTTTCTATGGGCCTTTGCATTGGAAGTTCCTGTCAGCCAACTACCCAAAAAGTGCAGTAACCTCTACAAAGCTTGTGGAACCTGTGTCTATCTCCTTAATTAATCATATTGAATAATTGTTATTGAGTAATGCAGAATCTGAACCAATGCTTGTCAGTGAGAATATCAATTTCAACATCAAATCTGGTACAGAAAACAAAATAATGAAAGGGAAAGAAAGATTGAATTGAGATAGAAAAATAAAAAGTAAAAAAAAAATTCTGTAATCTCCAACAATAATTAAAATCTGAAGGAATGAGAGTTCACACTTGTTAAAGTTAGTTTAATTGCCAGAGAGGTTGTTTGGTGGTAAAGTAATTAAGAATATTTCATTAAAAGGATAGTTTCACTGGAATGGATAAACCCTAACATTTTCTGGTGAGTTGAGTGCATAGGTATTAGGTATGCGCAGCAACTTCAAAACATCCCATGTATTTTAATGTTGAATCTTGTGGTGAGATGTAGTTATCTATTAGCTTCTCAAGGAGCAGGGCATCTTGGACAACAGCTTTCTAATTTAACATTTAACTGTGCATCTCTGATCATTAGAAGTTGCTGTCCAATTTACATGTCAATAATAGTGAGTGCTCCTTTAGCCTCAATTATTTTTATCATAAAATCTGTCCAAATGTTGGTGAATGCATCACCCATTTAAACCAAAACTGGGAGGGGGGGCAGATAAGTTAAATAGTTCCACATTTACAACACAAAAATGAAGGTACCTTGTGCATCAGAATCAATGCAAAACCATAACTAATAATGAAATAACAAACATTTTCATGGAAATCTTCCATTAGAATGTTACAACAAATACGCTGCATACTAAAAGCTTAGCTGCTCAGGAGGGCACTGGTGGCCCATATAAAAACTTTTTATTTTAGACTTTCAATGGTTTCAACAAGATGTAAACATTTGATAGGCTTTGACCTTTCAATTGCTAAACATACTTTTATTTACTTAGCAGAAGGAATCGTGAATTATTGGTAAAGTGAAGTGTGCTTCGAACCCTTCACTGAGCATTGGGTTAATGAACACTCTATAACATGCTTGATCAAGCTGTGATGTAAAGTAGTCACAGACCTCAGACTCATTTTGTGATAATATGCAATTAGAAAAGATGCTATCTCCCACAATCAGTTACAACAATGAATAAAAAATATTTTATCAAGTGGATTCTACATGTTAGCTGCATTATAATCAGGAATCTATTTTAAGGCATGATGCATATGCATTTTTTTTTCCTGCACCTTGCACATGGTCTTTTTCCACTCAAGAAACAGTGTGATGCAAGATTGGTTGTGGCAGAAAATTCAAAATGATTTTGTTATTCAAGTTATTGCCTCAACTTGACCAACTCTGCTCTCCCAACTAACAACTTTTAAGTTGTTTGTCCCCAGTTTTGAATAATGGGGCAAAATTTTGCCCCTGATGGGCGGGCGGGCCCTACTGGCTCGGTGGCGGGCGGGCAGCTGATCGCTGGCACCGAAACGGGCCCCATCGCCATTTTAAGTGGGCGGGCCAATTAAGGCCCGCCCAGCGGGTTTGCGACTCCCATGTACAATGGGAAAATTGAATTGGCGGCGGGTGTGTTCAGACCACCGGTTCCAATGGGGAACCGGCAGTCTGTATAAAGAGTGGCCAGGCAGCCTCCTTGAGGCAGTGCACCATGGTCTCTCATAGAGAAGGACATGCTGGTTTGAGGGCAGAGGAGGAGGAGGAGGGGGGCAGGCTGCAGGATAGGCCAGCGGGGGGCCACTGTGACCCTCGGTTCTCAGATGCCTGCCTTGCTGTCCTCCTCCGAGAGGTGTCCAACCATCGGGATATTTTGTATCCAGAGGATGGGAAGAGGAGGGCCCCCGACGTCACCAGGCAGGCGTGGCAGGAGGTGGGGGGAGGCAGTAAGCGCCCATGACGAAGTGCGGCGCACCGGGACGCAGTGCCGCAAGCGCTTCAATGATTTGTTGCACTCTGGAAGGGTCAGTATCATGTCAGCCTTGGTCATTTGACCCAGCAGGTAGCCTTAGCCTTTGAGCACATCCCCCACCCCTGCCCCCCACGTCTTAGTGTCGTTACTGCATTGGGCATTTGGCGCACGCTGGGTGGGCAAACAGATAGTGACCATGCTTACATCAGCCTTAGTGGTTGAGGAGAAGATGGGTTCTCCCTGTAGCATATGTTGGTGTTTGTTGCATTTGAGTAGTCTGGGGGTAACCTGCAGGGGAGGCAGCTAGACACATATTCAGAACTCCAACACATGTCTTATTGATGGTGATGAGATGGTGGAAGGGGAGCCTCAAGGTGTCGTGGCCAAGAGTCATCTGCTAGCCTCGGTGCCGCACCTAGTTGCGCCTCCTTGCCATGGGCGCTAAGGCCAGTGTGTTATTCGAAGTGATGAACGCCGAATGTGTCCAAGGTGTCCGTTGGGGGAGGGGGTTGGGACCAGCCGTACTATCTTCTGGGGACTGATCACCAGTAGTGTGGACAGGAGCTGCTGGAGGCCTCAGATGGGCCACTGTGGTTGGGGTGCGGCGTATGCGTGCAAAGTACATGAGCGATCAGCCCCAATAAATCCTCTTCTCTGTTCTGCAGACAAAAACAGAGCACAATCTGAGGGAGTGCCAGTTTTGGGCATGCCGTGCTGCAGTGCCTCGCCGCCTACGTGGAGCAGGCCATGGAGCTGGGGAGGAGGCAAGCAGCCAGGTCGGCAGGAGTCGGCGAGGCTGGGGTGCAGCGGCCAGGTATTTGAGGTCCACAGTCCCATCCACCCTGTCTCCCCACCATCCAAATCACTGATGGTTGCTGCAATCATTAATGCTGCAACACTGCTCACTCTCAGACTGCTACAGTCAGACGTGTGGGTGATACACAAAGGTCCCTCGGCCCCTTGAGGATGCGCGTCTCTAGCACCTTCCAAAGTCACCTTATCCCATTTCTGACCACTATCCCCATGGCCTAACATGCCATGGCCTCGCTGCTGCACATCCAAAGATGTTTTGCATCTTAGGAGGGTTTGTACCTCCACCACCCTTTCAGCCAGTGCGTCCCATATTACTCTGTCCAAAAGGTGCTCAGCACCTCACCTGTCAACCTCATGGCACTCAACTTAAATAAATGCCACCACGTTAGTCATTCCCGCGCCAAGGGGAAATGTTGCCTTCTGTCCACCCGTTCTGTGCCCCTCATAATGGTCTGTAGGTCAATAATGTGATCTGTCAATCTCCTGTGCTCCACGGCAAATGTTGTAAGTGTATGCAATGTTTCCTCATCACTGCAACTCTACAGGCCAGCATGCATCCAGGTCAGGTACCTCTGCACTCTCCCCATTCCAATGTCATCCCTCCCATGAAGCGCAGGTCACAACTGGACGCAGAAGTGCAGATGTGGCCTCGACAGCGTTTTCTGCACTTGCAACATGACCTCCCTTTTCCTACATTCTATTCTTCGTCTAATAAAGGCATGTCTGGCTTCGACCTTGTTAAACGCTTTATGTACCTGTTCTGCTACCTTAACGGGTCTGCCCAGCAAGGTCCCTGTAATCGTCGTGACTTCCCACGGTCCTACCATTACTCATGTATTCCCGTACCTTGCTTGTCTTGCCCAAGTGCTTAACCGCACACTTATCCACATAACATTCCATGTGGCATTCCTTAGGCCATCTGACCAGCCTGTCTGTATGTGCGTGTAATGTTTGGGCCTCCTCTTGACTATTTACCACCCCACCAATGTTCATCTCCTTAGGTTCTTGAAGGGTGAGCAACTTATGCGGCTGGGGGGGAACACTAACTGATGCACTGTCCTTGATGTTAATTTCAGCATCACCACCGCATGGCTGCCCCCAACAAGTCTGGAGCCCCCCTCCACACCTGAGGGCCAAGACTTGCAACTTGCGGCACATCATTTCAGCCAGCCAGGCACCAGCGCAGTGACAAACACTTCGGTGGGGAGTATAACGTCGGTAGTGTCCCGGGGCACAGTGGAGAGGGCACTTCATAATCGCTGGAGGAGATGGCATGGACAGAGAGTGCTGATGGCGCCAGCAGCTGGAGGACTGCAGGGGACCAGGCACACGCTGAGTCCGGCAGTGATGATGTGCTGCTGGAGATGTCACCAATGCAGCAGCTGCAGGACAAGTGGCAGGATGTGCGGGAGCATCTGGCAGGGTTGCATGAGGGTATGCTTCAGTTGGTCTCTGTGGTGGAGGAGTCCAGGCAGAGTGTCAGTGAAGGCATGAACCTCAGGACAGAGCTCCTGGTTTCCTCCACTGAGAGATTCGCGACTCTCATGGAGAGGGGCTTCGATCGGATTGAGACTCTTCTGATTGGGTTACGCTCTGACCTGCAAGCCCTCACAGCGGTAATAGCCACAGGTGGTCATTCGCAATGTGAGAGATGTTCTGGGCACCAAGTGTCGCCGCTCGGTGCCCATCCATCTGCGGTGAGCAGAGAGGTCCAATGTGACCTCACGTCGGCACAGCAGCTGCCTGTTGTTGCTGCGAGCTCCTCTCAGGGCGCTCTGGATGAGGGCAGCAGCTCCTCTGCCCCTCTGCCAGTGACCTTTGCATCTGTTGAGGCAGCAACAACTGGGGAGGTGCCAGTTCTGCAACTGGCCACTCCCTCCCAGGTGGGGTCATCACAGGCTCCACGGGCCAGAGGACGCCCGCCAAGGTCATCGATGCCAACAGGACAGCAGAGTCAGCAGGCTGTCTCACAAGCCACTCCGAGCGATAGGGCGGCACCTAGACGTAGCGCCCACAAACAAAAGCATAAGGCACGTTAGGCACTCCACGGGTATGTCACTGGTGATTTTGTGTTGGCCCTAGATTAGGGAAAAAATAGTTATGTATGTCAGAGCGACGTTTGTGTTTTATGTTGGACAGAATAAAGTCCACTTTTCTGACCATAGCTGAGGGTGTTTCCTTTGTGCTGCATTTGTATGTTTCACAGACATCTCATGAGTGTTGAGTGGACATTAATGTTTCTGTACTAAGTCCTTAGTTGCAGCTGATGAGTTGGAAGCCTAGGTGCCACGTGTGGAAGCACCAGGCAATGCTGGTCCTGCTGATCGATGTGTGCGGAGCTAGCTGAAGGTTCGTTGGATTAAATTGTCCCGGGTGTCCCTACCTCCTTGGTGTAGTGGTGGATCGGAGTGCTGCCCCTCATCAACGCCCTGTGCTTCTTCATCCTCTGAGCCACTGCTGGATTCATCATGTGTAGCCTCATCCAGTGCGTCAAGGTCTTCATTGTCAACTGCAAGATTTCCAGCGCAAGATTGTGCAGAGCGCAGCATGCTACCACTATCACAGAGACGTGATCTGGGGGGTACTGGAGTGCGCCTCCTGAGTGGTCCAGACAATGGAAGCACATCTTGAGAAGACCGATGGCTCTCTCCACCACAGCCCTTGTGGTGCCGTGCTCCTCAGCTTCTGTTCTTGGACGGCAGAGTGGCGTCATGAGCCTTTGTCAGCCAGCAGCCAACCATCCAGCCCAGCCGGAGAATTGAAGAGCCCCGGCACCTGGGAGTGTCTGAGGATGTAGGCATCATGGGAGCTTCCTGGGTACCTTGCACAAACTTGAAGAATCTGCATCCTGTGATCACACACTATCTGTACGTTCATGGAGTGGAAGCCCTTCCTGTTGTGAAGGCACCGAGCTCACCTGCTGGTGCCTTGATGGCCACATGTGTGCAGTCTATTGTACCCTGGACGCGGGGGAAGCCAGCAACGGGTACAAAGCCTCTGGCACGCTGTGCCTGACTTCCCTGGTCGCAGCGGAAGTGGATGAAGGTCAATGCCCATCTGAACAGAGCGTCTGTAACCTGCTTGACACAAGTGTGTACAGCTGATTGGGAGACACCGCAAAGATCACCCACCGAGCCCTGGAAGGAGCCAGATGCATAGAAGTGGAGGGCAACTGTGACCTTGAGAGCCACTGGCATAGGGCGTCCAACACGCAGTTAGGGGAGATCTCAGGGCCAATCATCTGACAGATATAGTTGACTGTTTTCCTTGACAGATGGAGCCTCCTTCGGCATTGCACCTCAGTCATGTTGAGGTAGCTGCTTCAATGCCTGTATACCCTGGCAGCAGGATAGTGGGGTCTTCGCAGCCCCTTCCACCTTGGACAACCCCTTGTGCCTGTGCCTGACATCCCAAAGGTGGTTCCCCTGGAGGCTGATGTCCACTCCTGGCCTCCTCCTTATTCTATCCCTCCCTTCCTCCTCAGAGGAGCTGCCTCCAGTGGAGATGTCAGAACCCATGCCCAGGCTAAATGGAAAGCCTCCGGAAAGCTGCAGGCCCGATAAAGATTACTGTCTGCAGACTGGTGAACTGAAGCGTCAAAGTACAGAGAAAGCTATTGGAAAATTGATCTGAACTGGTAACAATCACACAGGCAAGTTTGAAACACTTTCTGCATTAAATACTTCAGAAAAAAAACATGAACAACCCCTCTGAGCCCACATATCCCGCTACTGCATGAGTTTTGTTAAAAAATCACTTACCCGCTTGCCAGTTGGCCCCGTGTGCCGAGCCGAAGTTCGCACGGGCTCCTCAAAATCGGCGTCAATTGCCGAGTTAAGGGCCTTAACAAGGCCTTTAATTAATGGCTGGTGCGCGGCGCACTGCATAGCGCCCGCCCACCTAAATATCGCGATGCCGCGCGCCGACGTCGGGACGCTCACGCGACATTTCAAGTGGTGACGTGCGGGCTCCGCCACCGGCACGCCAGCCAGAAAATTCTGCCCCAAGTAATTGTTTCCACACCTTTACACAGAAACTCACAGAAAAAAAACAGCTGTTTTTTGAGTCACAGGGCGAGAGAGACAAAGAAGATACTGTTGTGTGGGGGACTGTGAATTTGCTGCCACAACCTATCTTGTAGTAGACCGTTTCTTGAGGGAGAAATAGGCAATGTGCAAAGTGCAGGAAAGCAAAAGTGCATATACATCATGCGTTAGATTCTGATTGTAATGCAGCTAATATGTAGAATCCACTTGATTTTTTTTATTCATTGTTGTAACTAATTGTGGGAGATAGCATCTTTTCTGATTGTATATTATCACAAAATGAGTCTGGGGTCTGTAACTACTTTACATCACAGCTTGATGAAGCATATTATAGTGTGTTCATTAACCCAATACTCAGTGAAGTGTTAGAAGCAAGTGTGAAGAGCAGAGAAGGGCTGTTTTGTGTTAACAATTAAGCAGGATGCTTGTGAGAGCTTGTTTCGAAAAGAAAGGGACACAGCAGAAAGGGCTTTTGGAGATTTAAGCAACACGGATAGTTGGCCTTGCTGGTGAAGATTAGATCTCGAAGACTCAGGCTGAGTGGATTGATTTTCAAAGAGCACTGGTGTGGCAGGGAGAAGTGAGCCTGCTAGGTAGCAAGAGTAACTTTAGACTTGATCGTGTAATGCTATCTGCCAGAAGTGTGCCGCGCAGTGAAAGGTGTTGCAAGATGTACCTCAATTGAATAAGTTAGTTAATGCAAAAGTACCTTTTCTTCAGTTTGGTGTATTAGTTTTCTGCTTAGTAATGTTTGATTTATGTTGATCTTAGTTTGTTACAGTAAAAATCTTAAAAAGTGAAATCTTGTCCTTTGGCAATTTCTGTCGGTTGCTGGGTAATTCATCTCTTTTTTAAAAAACATTTATTGGTCTCTATGGGGATGGCAATGCAAGCCTTGGTCAAGGAATTGAAATCTTTCCCATACATTTCAAAAAGCAGAAGTAAAAGCATGCAGACCATTGTTTTGTGATAGGAACGACAGTATTGGAGCATAAGAAAGTCAGCACTCAAAAGCTTAACAACTTTGAAGCAAAATAATATAACAACAAAATACAGTCCAGTCTAGAAAGTCTAAATGCCTGGGACTGAAAGGCATTGCAGTCATTGTCAGGAAAGCAGCAAAGCTGAGAAAGGTTAAGGAGGGTGCAGGCTGAACAGCTGCCAGCAACAAATCTGTTTGCTATCTCCCTGTTTGACTCCTACACCAGTAGAGTGATTATATATCATTCAGTGCATTGCTCTTGTATTTCTGGTCTTGACAACCAGAGATTAATACCAGGCACATACTATCATGAATTTGTGGAAACCAAAAACAGAGTAACAGAAATACTGCCTGCTTAACATTTATTTCATAACCCTAGGGTTAAACAACCACTTCCTATAAGAATTTTTTTGGGAAGAAATATTGGATAAAAAATAATATGAACAAGTACATAGACAATTTCCAGAGTAATTATGACTATAGGTTTTTATTTGACAAGGACAAAGGGCACTGATTCAGCACAATTTTCATAAGCACTTTCTTGTGCAAGCCATAAAGCTGTAAGCAAGATGGCACAAAAGCTTTCCTTTATATAAATGATTGTTAAATTATGTTGTTATGACCCACCCCCAAGGAAAGGTTTCCCCAAATTTGTTGATCCAGACCAATTTGTCACCGTCTGGCTGGGACACCCCCAAATTGTTATGCCCTGGGTGAGGAGGGATGAACTAGCTCCCTGTCTTCTTTTTTCAGCAGCCCCACTTCTGTTAGTCGCAACAAGATTTAATCTAAAAGAGGTCCCTTTCGCGGATACATTTCTCCCAGGCCCAATCGTTCTGGTTTTGAAGGAGCCAATTTGATCAGACTTTCTTGAGTTAAAGGTAAAAGTAATTTTATTAAATACTAAAAGCAGAAAAGATAATACACGGACACATATGGTCATACAGGTTAAAAGTAATAATTTAGCTTGAATTAAGTGAAAGAAATATATATATATATATAAGAAAAAGGTATACAGAACAATTCTTGACTCATGGGGAGTAGGTGATTGAGAGTTTTGGCCATTGCGATTTGAGATTCCAGTAGAATTGATTCCAGTAGACGAATAGTCAGATACGAGGTTCCAATAGAGTTGACTCCAGTAGACGAATAGTTGGTTTCAAGGTTCCAGTAGAGTTGAATTCGGTAGAGAGGGAGAGCGATCGGGATACCTGCAAAATGGAGATTTGCAGGGGTACTGTGTGTGGCTGTTACTTCTGAGTCCAACTTCTAGCACTTGTTCTCTCTCAGAACACCTACCAGCAGACAGACACCAGGGCAGCTTTTCAGCTCACTGTTAACCCCTTCTTTGTATATTCAAGCTGAAAGTGAATTCACAAATCTATCTGGGCATTTCTCACAGGATTTCTTGATGAGATGATGCTCATCTCCCATTATGTCCAATTGTCTCTACCGGCAGGAGAAATTAGTTTCTGGATGTCTTTAGAAGTACCTTGTCTGGAAACAGGGTGGGGTTCCATTCCCTTTTAGGGAGTCACCCTGCAGCATTCCAGCCAGCGGCTTGTGTGCATTTTAGAAACTCAGGTCTTATTTTTTAAAGTCCAATATTTCCAGACGCAATTCAGTGTTTTCCCTTCATTATCATGGCAATGTACATACAACTATTATGATTACACTGCACTTGTGGAGGTGTATGTGGTCATGCATATTCCAGGGACAGTGCTTTTGTGGAAGTTGAGCCACTTTGTTGAATCCTGGCCCATTGGGTTCAGTTGGTTAAGGGTAGGTGAGGGCGAATAAGGTATGCTGCATGTATTAATTAATAAATCTGCTACTTGGGACTAATTTCTTTTCCTGACTTAAGTAATAACATGTTGTTGACTCCAGGATTATTCTTAGTGGAATATTCCTTTTTGAAAGATTCAGTGAATGTACATGTACAACTTCAAAGTAATTTAGTGGGAAATTTTACAAAATAACACTTGTTTTAAAGTAATAAATGATGAATAATGATTAAATTAGTTACTACTAATAAAATGGGCATGGGAGATCTTTGACTGGATGTTGGACAGCTGACAGTCAACAAGGGACTATGGACCGGATTTTCCCCTTTTTGAAGTGGAACCCATGTTGCAATTCTACCTCCTGCCTAGCATTGCGCACCCAGATTATTTTGTCAGAAGGAAGAGGGAATTGCAATCTAGACTTCATGTCACAGTTCTAAAGAGTGTGCAGGAACAGAGGGACCTGGGGTTGTATGTGGATTGATCTTTGAAGGTGGCAGGACTTTTTGAGATAGTGGTTAGAAAAGCATATGAGATCTTGGCTTTCAAAAATGGAGGCATTGGCTCAGATTATTGTTCTCAGGTCAGGTGAGCAGAGACGGGAGAATTCCCAGCTCCAAACTCTAAAAGTGTCTGCCTCCCCAATGGGAGAATTGTCATTGCTGCCGCCTAATCAAAATGTACTCTACTGAACCACTGAAAGCATGGAGTAGATTCACAAGGCACAGCCATGGAGGTGGCATTGTCTTATCACCACTACCTGATACAGAGATTATGCAGTCATGTAGTTAACTGCCAAAACTCAGTGGGCAGATGAATGACGAACAGTGCCATGCTCATTATCCCATCCACTTGCCCTCTTGCCACCCATCTATCAGTATGTGCCCACACTGTTGACACTTAACCAAGTCCCTCACATCTGCACACTGTCACAGCACAACAGAGGGAGGAAACCAATAGGGCTGTCAGTGGTTACAGAGCACTGCATGCTACACTGGAGTAACAGCCGCAACATACATGGCACCAAGCATTTGTGCACAGCCATTTTCTCCATCAAATCTTGCCAGTCTTCGATGATATGGTGAAAGTGGTTAGTGCATGTAAGCACACAAAAGTGAATGAGAGCACTGTAATCCAAATGGCTCACGACCCTTTTCGTCTTACATTTTTATTTATAGAGTCTCACACAGAGGAGACATGGGGGAAGGGATGCTCCAGCTGCCCCACACTTTTCAGACCAGGGCCTTCATGTTTTGGTGGAAAAGGTCCAGAAGAGAAGAGCAGTCCTCTACCCTGATGGCCACTGTAACGCCCCCGCAGCAACCAAGAAGGCCTGTATTCAAATAGCAGCTGTGGTGAGTGCAGCAAGAAACCAACAGCGCTTGTGGATTCAGTGCAGGAAAAGGTTCAATGACCTGCAGTGTTCCACTATTGTATGTAACTTGGCTCATCCACACAGAGCTCCACGGGAAGGACCATATTTGATGCTGCAGCTAAGGTGCGAGACATGGCATATACCTCTGCATCAGCATTGAGGCTTGTATGCGTACGCAGCTCATGTAGGTGTACACAGAACACATGTGAATAAGCACTGTGATGTACAGAAGCAGTGAAGAACAATATCCCTCCACGCACTATATATCAGGCTAACATAAATTCATTTTGTTGTTGCAGAAGAACGCCAAGGAGATGGCCCAGACTAGGGATGGGCCAGCCTTCCTGAGACACATGCCACCCATAGGACAAGTGGCCATGAAGATTACCAGGGTGCCTGAACAGCTGTCTGCTGGCGATGGTAAATCACTGTTAGCAGGTGATAAAGGCAGTGTTGAAATCACCTTGGCATATGGTGGTAATGATGAAGGTCATGCTGTCACTTTGCCAAGCACAAGGGGACGTTGGCATGAGATGGAGTACAAGGATGGGGTTGTGTCTTAAGGGCAGCGTAAGCATGGTTAAGGCAATGGCGTGCATCAGAGTGTGAATTCACAATGAGAAGGACTATACCCAAATAACTCCTTTTGTGCCTCACACCGGTCCAAGCTATGCTCCCTGACAGCTCCCCAGGCCAGATCATCCCTTAGGCATCGAGAGGAAGAAGAGATGTCCAAGGAGGCAGTGTCACATCATACTAGCCCACACTCTGCCAACTCAGATACCAGCACATCGGAGGGATGTAGTGCATGTGTAGAGTCAGTGGCACAGGGCGAAAGTCACCGCACCAGAGTGGAGAAGGAGGTGTCACAGTCAGAGACATCTGTGCACAGCCTCCTTCAGAGGAGGGTGGAAAGTCACAATGATGCTCTAGTGGGCAGGAACATGGAGCCTTGGGAGTCACCTTTTGGGGCACAGCATTTAGTTAATCAGCAGCAGATATGTTGACATTTGGCAGGGATTATTAGGCAGTGTGAGCTCTAGGACTCTGAATGGAGTAGTCCATTGCCGTCATGAGCTCCAAATTGTTCCAAGGGCTCAACTGCATGAGCCCTGACCATGAGAGATTGGTCAATTTCATGGAGAGACATATGCAATACTCGGAGTGCATGCAAGAGCAGCGTCCCAGCCAGGAAAGGGTGAAAGCCTCCCTCAGTAACCTGGATCAGTCTGCTTGGAGTATGAGGGCTGACATCCATGGAATGCATGAGGAGCTGTGTACCTTTAATAGAACAGTCACACTGTTGGCACAGCAATTACTGAATTGGACAACAGCTGCACACCAGCAGCCAGCCCCATCAACCTCACCTGAAGGCCAACCCAGGGCTGTGCAGGTCACTGAGGAAGATGAAGGTACCGAGAGCTCCTCAGCATCCTAATTTCCTCTACCTCCTCAGCCCCTCTGCCAAAGCCCTCGTCTACTAAATATTTGCCAGTGGTTGCCCATCCAGAGGTGCAGAGGCCGCAGTTTGAAGGAGGTCCCCAGTGGGTGTCTGTACAGCGATGTAGGCCAACACGCTCCTCATTGCCATTTAGGCACAAAAGTGAGCAGCCTGCCTCCACCATGGTTACATATTTCACATTGTATACAGCACATTTCAGCACTTCTTTGATATATTTACTTACACTTGTACATGACTCAGTGTGCGTTTGTACACCAGAGAGCTCAAAAAGAATGGTAACATTATGAAGATGGTTTTTACCAGTAATAATGAGGGCAGCATGCTGAGGTCCATCTTGACATGCCTTCAGCAGGATCAAGATTGTCAGCTGATTTGTGATGTTTTGGAGAACTTCTTCCATCTCTGCTATATCACATAAGATGAATGCCCTGCATTCAGCACTCATGCTTGAGATGTACCTACTGCCCAGCATTTCATGAAGGCTGATCATCGAGCTCTCTTAAAGTCAAGCTTGGACGGACAATGAAAGATACAAGGAGCATCACAGTGTTTGAGCTTGGGGCTATGCTTGTGACTGAATAGAGGTATTCCACAAAGCAATGACCCAATCTATGTTTGGTGTCCCTAATGTTGAGGAGACTGCAACATGAGTATATTTAGTGCACTAAATTTAGTATCAGCAGTATTTTGATTTTATATTAGTGCTTCATTCATTGCCACTTCTCCTCCAGGAATGCCCACCTTAAGACCATAAGACGTAGGAGCAGAAGTAGGCCATTCGGCCTATCGAGTCTGCTTCGCCATTCAATAAGGTCATAGCTGACCTGATAATCCTCAACTCCATTTTCCTGCCTTTTCCCCATAACCCTTGATTCCCTTACTGATTAAAAAATGTCTATCTCAGTCTTGAATATACTTAACGACCCAGCCTCTACAGCCCTCCGTGGTAAAGAATTCCACAGATTGACTACCCTCTGAGAAAATAAATTCCTCTTAATCTCTGTTTTAAATGTGTAACCTCTTACTCTGAGATTATGCCCTCTGGTCCTAGGCATTCCCACAAGGGGAAACAACCTCTCAGCATCTACCCTGTCAAGCCCCCTAAGAATCTTATATGTTTCAATAAGGTCACCTCTCATTCTTCTAAATTCCAATGAACACAGGTCCAACCTACTCAACCTCTCCTCATAAGAAAATCCCTCCATACTCGGAATCAACCTAATGAACCTTCTCTGCACTGCCTCCAATGCCAGCATTTCTTTCCTTAGATAAGGGGACCAAAATTGCTCACAATATTCTAGGTATGGTCTATCTAGTGCCTTGTATAGTTTTAGCAAGACTTTCCTATTTTTATACTCCATTCCCTTTGAAATAAAGGTCAACATTCCATTTGCATTCCCTATTACCTGATGAACTTGTATGTTAGATTTTTGGGATTCATGCACAAGGACTCCCTAATCCCTCTGTGCTGCAGCCTTGTGCAGTCTTTCGCTATTTAAATAATATTAAACTCCCCTATTCTTCTTGCCAAAATGCATAACTTCACATTTTCCCGCATTATATTCCAGCACTGATCCCTGTGGCACTCCACTAGTTACAGGTTGCCATCCCGAAAATGCCCCCTTATCCAAACTTTCTGTCTTCTAATAGTGAGCCAATCCTCTATCCATGCTAATATATTACCCCCAACACCATGGGCTCTTATTAAGTAGCCTTATGTGCAGTACCTTATCAAACGCCTTTTCGAAATCCAAATATATTATGTCTACTGGTTCTCCTTCATCCACCCTGCTTGTTACCTCCTCAAAGAATTCTAATAAATTTGGTAGGCATGGTTTCCCCTTCATGAAGCCATGCTGACTCTGCTTGATTAGATTATATATTTCTAAATGCTCTGCTTTTACATCCTTTATAATAGACTCCAACATTTTCCCAATGACAGATGTTAAGCTAACTGACCTATAGTTACCTGTTTTTTGTCTCCTTCCCTTTATGAATAAGGGTATTACATTGGCCATTCTCCAATTCTCTGGGACTGTTCCAGAATCTAAGGATTCTTGCAAGATTACTACCAGTGCATACACTATCTCTGTAGCTACATCCTTTAATAGCCTAGGATGCAACCCATCAGGTCCAAGGGACTTATTGGCCTTTAGCCCTATTAGCTTCCCTAGTCTCTAGTGATAATTATTGTACTTATTTTCTCCCCCCCCACCCTGACTTTTGCCCCTTGATTATTTAGTATTTTTGGAATACTATTAGTATCTGCTAGCGTGAAGAATGAAACAAAGTATTTATTCAACTCCTCTGCCATTTCCTGGTTCCCCATTATTATTTCTCCAGCCTCATTCTCTAAGGGACCTATGTTCATTTTGGCCTCTCTCTTCCTTTTTATATACTTAAAGAAGTTCCTCCTGTCTGTTTTTATATTCCTTGCTAGTTTGCCCTCCAAGTTTATTTTCTCCCTCTTTATTCTTTTTTTGGTCATCTTTTGTTGGTTTTTAAAACTTTCCAAATCCTCTGGCTTACCACTAATTTTTGCCACATTGTATGTTTTTTTTTTCTTTCAATTTGATACTGTCCTTAATTTCCTTGGTTAACCATGGTTGGTTTATCCCCTTCCTTGAATCCTTCCTCCTCACAGGGATATATCTTTGTTGAGAGTCATGAACTATTTTCTTAAATGTCTGCCATTGTTCATCAACCGTCTTTTCTGCTAAACTACTTTCCCAGTCCACTCCAGCCAGTTCTGCCCTCATTCCATTGTAATTACCCTTATTTAAGTTTAGCACAGTTGTATCCAACCCAAGTTTCTCACTCTCAAACTGAATGCTAAATTCTACCATGTTATGATCACTGTTTCCTAGGGGATCCTTTACTCTGAGATCATTTATTAAACCTGCCTCACGACACATTACCAGATCCAAAATAGCTTGATCCTTGATTGGATTCACAACATATTGTTCTAAGAAACTGTCCTGAATACACTCTATGAATTCTTGCTTGTGTCTACCTCTGCCAATTTGATTTTCCTAATCTACATGAAGATTAAATTCACCCAAAATTAATGTACTGCCTTTTTTACATGCCCTCATTATCTCCTGATTTATTCTCTGTCCTACAGTACAGGGGGCTACAGTCCAGCTACTGTCAGGGGGCCTATAAACATACATAGAAACATACATAGAAAATAGGAGTAGGAGTAAGCCATTCGGCCCTTCGAGCCTGCTCCACCATTCATTATGATCATGGCTGATCATCCAACTCAATAGCCTGCTCCCGCTTTCTCCCCATATCCTTTGATCCCTTTCGCCCCAAGAGTATATCTAACTCCTTCTTGAAAACATACAATGTTTTGGCCTCAACTACTTTCTGTGGTAGTGAATTCCACAGGCCACACTACTCCCACCAGTGTCTTCTTCCCCTTGTTATTTCTTACCTCCACTCAAATGGATTCTACATTTTCCGATCCAAGATCCTTTCTTGCTATCGTACTTATTCCATCTTGTACTAACAAAGCTCCGCACCACCCTTTCCTTCCTGCCTGTCCTTTCGAAAAGTCACATACTCCTGAATATTTAATTCCCAGCTTTGATCTCCTTGTAACCACATCTCTGTTATGGCTATAAGATCATACCCATTTACCTCAATTTGTGCTGTTAATTTATTTATTTTGTTCCAAATACTACCTGCATTTAAGTAAAGAGCCATTAATTTTGCCTTTTTAACATTTTTTCCCCTTTTGACCCTATTTGCTCCTTTTTTTAATGTTTGTCCCTGTCCCTTCCTGTCACACTCGGGTATCATTACTTAAATAGCTGCCCTGCAAGGCTGCCATGTCCTTTTGCTTTGCAAGCCGACGTATTCCCTTTCCAGGACCCTGCCCCCCCTCAATTTAGTTTAAAGCCCTCTCTAAATAGAGGGGGGGGGCAGGGTTCTGGAAAGGGGGTTGGGAGGGAGGGATGCCATTTCTCTCTATTGCATTTATCTTCGATGCTTTCTGTTTCCCTTCTCATATTTGATCAGGATTCCAGTAAAACTAGCTTTCACAACCATATCTTTTTCCTCAGCACTATCTCCAACTCTGAATTATGCCACATGGATTCCAACATGTTTTGGATCTACCCATGATTACAGAAAACTCCTAAGTATTTAGTGTTCCCCAAACCACTGCTCTTCCTGCATGTTGAGATCCATGCGCAACATCATGTGCCGCCAAGCTCTCTCTCTTCCGCAGTACTGACTCACTGTATCTCAAAGCTATCTTAGTCTACAGTCCCATTTTATCACTTGCCTCATCTGGCCCTTTAACAAAGGGCAGGATATTACACTTGGCGTGCGGGTACGCGCCCGACACACCAGAACATAAAATGATGCACGATGGCGTCAGGTGAGCATCCTGGCGTCATCGCGCAGTCTCGCGTTATTTCATTCGGCTGGCGCGCGCCGGAGTCAGCTGCACATCCACTGACGATTAAAAGGCCAATTAAGGCTATTAAGAAGCTAATTAAATTCAAATCTACTCTGCCCGTCCAACCTAACGGTTGGCAGGCAGGGGTAAAGACCAAGCGGCCTTTACATTTTTTAGGAAACATCATCCACGGGTGGGATGAGGTTTCCTAAAGCAAATAAACATCAAATAAAAATTTTATTTTTGAATTAAAAACATGTCCCAGCTCATGTGACAGAGTCACATGAGGGGACATTTATCATGACAATTTTATTTCCTTATTTTTCTTTAAACAGTGTTTTATCTCCCTCAGGCAACTCCAGGCCCGTTCGGTCTCCTACCCCCGCCTGCACAGGCAGCGCTGAGCGCTGCTGCATGCTGGGCGGACCTTAATTTGCCCGCCAGTGTGAAATCGCGGTGTGCAGCTGATCGCAGGCAGCGGTTGGCTTCCCAATCGCCCCCGCCGAGCACCCCCACCAAGGGTAAAATCCTGTCCAAAGTTCTTATTTCCTTCCTTTCAGGTGTCAAGGATCACAAGTCCTGGATACCAATGTCCTTCCAGATCCTTATTCCCTTCACTTTTTTCTGGTCCCATCCCTTCTTTCAATCCCATCCCTTGCCGTATTTTCACTATCCCTCTGACCTGCCCCTCTCTGACCCCAAATGCTTAGTCCTCAACCAAGGTCTCAGGTTCATCCCTTCACAACCACACCCCGCCTTATTGAATTTCAAGCTCAGCATGAGTTCTTCTTCCATTGCCTTCGTCTCAGAGCCCACTTCTTTGACCAAGAGTCCTTCACCCGACACAGACCCTTTCTCAAATCTTCAGAATTCTCATTCAACCTGGGCCCCTGTCTCTGGCTTCTTATCCTCTCTAGATCATTTTGTTGGCAACAGCCGGCGTAACATTGACCATCTCAATTTGTCTGCTCCTCTCATTCACTCTAACCTTCCTCTGAATTTACAGTACTCTGTTCTCTCAGGTACAACTCTAACATTATTAAACCTGTTAACAAGGTGGCGATGTTGTTAGTTGGTGAATTAACCACTACCTTGTGGAGGCTGAACACCAACTCTCTGACACCTCCAACATGCATCTGGACCATGATCCCACCACCAAATATCAAGCCATCATTCCCATGACGGTTACTGACCTCATCTCCTCTGGAGATCTTTTCTCTATGGCCTCCAAACAGCCCGCTTCTACCTTCTTCCCAAGATTCACAGACAGGACTGTCCTGGTAGACCCAGCATTTCAGCCTGTTCTTGCCCTATGGAACTGATTCTAATCTTTCTCCAATTGTCCAGCCTCACCCAACCATTTTCCATTTGTGACTCTTCTGAAGCCTTCTGCCACTTTTAACAGTTTCCATTTTCCGAGCTCTGACCATATCTTCTTTGCCATGGATGTCCATCCATGAAGTTCTATCCCAAACAACAGTGGCCTGAGGGCTCTCTGCTTCTTCCTTGAAAGGAAGCTCAACCAGTTTCCAGCAACTGCCACCTCCTCTAGCTGGCTGAAATGGTTCTCAAATTAAACAACTTCTCCCTTAACTCCGCTTAATCCCTCCAAATAAAAGGTGTGGCACGGGTACCTACATGTGTCCTAGTCTTCCTTTTCACAGGATATGTGAAACAGTCTTTGTTCTAGTTATACTTGTGATCCTTCCCTCACCTTTTTTTCTGGTACATTGACGACTGTATTGGTCTTGTTTCCCTCTCTTGCCCCAAACTGGAAAATTTCATCAACTTTGCTTCCAGTTTCCACCTTAACCTCATCTTCTCATGGTCCAGTTCTGACTCTTCCCTTCCCTTCTTCAACTTCACTGTCTCCATTTCTAGGGATAGATTATCAAGCAATATCCACAATAAGCTGGTGACTCCCACAGCTACCTTGACCACACTTGCTCCCACCCCACTTCCTGCAAATTCTCTATTCCACTGTCCCATTTTCTCTATCTCTGTTGCATCTGTTCTGAATGTGCCACCCTCCACACAAGTGCTTCTGATGTTTCTTCCTTTTTCTTCAACGGAGAATTTCCCCCCACTGTGGTTGATAGGGCTCTCAACTATGTCCAACCCATTTCCTGCACTTATACTCTCACCCCTTTCCCTCCCTCCCAGAACCATGGTTGGGTTTCCTTTGTCCTCATCCTCCACTCCACAAGCCTCCACATTTTACAAATCACCTTCTGTCTTTTCTGCCATCTCCAGCCTAATGCCACCAAGAAACAATTCTTCCCTTCCCCTTTCAACATTCTGAAGGGACGATTCCTTTCATGAAACCCCAGCTTCCCATGCAAGCACAGGAAATGCAACACCTGCTCTTTTATCTCCACCATTCCTACTATCCTAGGCTCCAAAATGCTCCTTCCAAGTGAAACAGTGTTTTACTTGTACTTCTTCCAATTTTCTATATTGTATTTGCTGCTCAAGATGTGGTCCCCACTACACTGGGGAGACCAAACACAGATTGGGTGACTGCATTGAGGTATACTTCCATTCAGTCTGCAAGTATGACCCCAACCTTCCAGTTGCTTTTCATTTTAATTCTCCACCTTGCTCCACCTCTGACCTCTCTGTCCTTGGCCTCCTACACTATTCCAATGAAGCTTATGTAAACCGCAAGAACATCACCTTGTCTTTCGATATAGCACTTCCAGACTCAACACTGCATTCAACAATTTTACATCATAACCTCTGTCCCCATTTTTTAAAATGCCCAACAATTAATTCCTGTAGGAATGAGAGTCCACACTTGCCACAGCTCATTTTCAATGTCGAGGAGATTGATTTGCAGCAATGAAAAATTATTGTGGCATTAAAAGGATACTTACACTTGAAATAACAAGACTTCACTTTCTATAGCAATTTTCGTTTGTATCTACCATGCAAATACAGCAACTTCACATCATTTAACACAATTCAATAGTGAGGCAAGCAGAGAAATGTGTTTTTGCAAAGCTAACAGCAGAGCAGCACATAAACTTTTAGCTATTCACATTTAACTGCCCAACTGCTCTGCATAGGAACATAAGACTTAGGACATTCGGCCCTTCAAGCCTGATCTCCCATTCAATAAGATCATGGCTGATTTGGTTGTGGTCTCAATTCCACTTTCCCATCTGCCTGACATAACCCTTGACTCCCTGTCTATCAAAAATCTGACTAACTCTTGCCTTGAATAAATTCAATGACCTGGCATCTATTGCTGCCTGAGGAAAAGAATTCTAAAGGTACCCTACCATTTACACATAAATAACAGTGAGAATAAATAGCCTCACCATTATTTTGAAAGCAAAATCTGGGCCATTGCATTAATTGTGGATGCCATGATTACCAACCTGATGGCACATTATGTAACCTAGGTACAAGGACAAAACACCTTTGTTACTTGTATTATTGAAACAGCTACATTCATTCGCTAAACATGATAACTCAAGGCTGGCCTGACTGGTAACCTCTAATTTTAGATCAAGTATAGTAAGTACCTACTGTATTATTGAAAACTGTGGAGAACATGAATGATAATCAGTAATATAATGGATAGCGACATGAGGACGGAAATTTCCGCTCCCATTGGCCGTAGGTGTGTTTGGCAGCATGAATGGACAATGTGGCGAGAAGGCCAAAAGTCAGTTTTACACCATCATGAAACCAGTTCGCGATCATCCGCTCCAACTGTCAATAGCCGGCCGCGTTCCCTGCCGCCGCACGTCGTGAACCTAATTTCTTAATACTTAATTACTAAATACTTAAACACGCCGACGTGTTTCACAACTGTACATAAGCGCATCATGCACCTGGTGAACTACACTTCGCTCAGGATTTCAAGGTTTGTTTGCCTACCTTGCTTCAGGCAGCACTTGCAGTCATCAGTACCAGGCTTCACAGGCAGCACCACATCAATTTTAGGGGGGCTAACGGGCAGATATCTATCTACCAGACCAGCTGTAAGGCGGTGGTGGGTTTTCAAAGGCTGCAGGACCAGGGCTTGCTTGGGGAAGGGGAAGAAGTGGCCTCAGGCAAGGGAAGAGGCTGCAAGGCGAGGGCTGTACTGGGGAAGGGTGTGTGTGGGGCCACATGTTGATCTGTGCAAGTGGCCTCAAGATGGTATGGGTTGAGGAGGCAGTCTTCAGAGGAGATGAGGCCAGATAGAGATGTGAGGGTGTGTGTGAGAGACTGAGTGGTGATGCCCTTTGAGATGCCAGTGAATGTGTGATGGCTTTGTGAATGTGTGAGTTTAGAGTGATGAGATAGTTGTCTTATCCTGGTGGCACAGATGAGATCATTAATCCTCTTTCTGCACTGAGTAGCCAACTTCTGTGCTGCATTGGCATTGATCACCACTGCCATGGCCTATTATGCCAGAGTGGTGAGATTGCTAGACCACCTGCGACCAGAGCAGAGGTGGAGGACATCACGGTGGGCCTCCAAAAGGCATTCCAGTGATGGGGCACTGAAGTTTTCTTGGCTTTCAGGGCCATGTCTTCACTGGAGCAGTCGTGGGCTGCAAACATTGATAACTTTGTGCGAGGCTGCAATATGGATATGGCACCTAGAGTGAGGAAACAGTGAGGTAACAGCATGGCGGGTGATTCAGAGGCCGCCACCAGTGAGATGCCATGTTTCCTGTGGCTACATAATTAATGAGGTGGGAAGCAGACAATATGG
This sequence comes from Cetorhinus maximus, assembly GCF_964194155.1. Classification (NCBI taxonomy): domain Eukaryota; kingdom Metazoa; phylum Chordata; class Chondrichthyes; order Lamniformes; family Cetorhinidae; genus Cetorhinus; species Cetorhinus maximus. The sequence continues at coordinate 67,204,103 of NC_135889.1, forward strand.
CACAAAAACCCACCATGCGGCCGGTGGGTAAAACATTTTTTTTCACGCCCTCTACTGCACTTAGTGAAATTCTGGGCCGCTTCCTCTCATAAAGACATAAAATAGATAATTATAAACACCTTTTATGAATTTAGATCTGGAGATATCTGATCAGGATCAGTTGTGTCAAGCACTCCCTTAAGTGGTCCAGTCACGTGTTCTTACAGAAGTCAATTTCCATTGCCCTACATTTACTAGCAGTGAGGCCCATGACTGTAATAATGAAATTCCCTTGTGTTCTAGACCAGATCTCTGTGTTTTTTACACACATACATACGCACACGCACACACACATACAGACACACACGCACTCCTTCAATCTCTAGAGAGGTGGGGCAAGTTAACACTAGGCAAAATGTCATTCCGTTCAATTTGTATCCATAAGCTGATTTTGTCTACATTTGGGAAAACAGACAGAACCGAGTATGATTAAAAAAAAACAAACAATACAATCAATATTACTTCTGATCTCGTTTTATTACAGAAATGAAGAACATATCTGAAGGGTACACTTCAGTGAGTCCTCCACTTAATACAAAAGTATGGACTCTCCAGGGGAAAGGTTGTTTCCTTGAAACTTGCTGTTGCCAGACTGGCTGTGTCCTGTTTCTAAAAACCTTTCTCCCCTCACCCCCAGAGATCAAACAAATTTATTAACATTAAGGTTTTAGATGTCTAACAGAATATTAGATACATTGCTAACAAATTGGCCACTGTTTGGAATCTGCGTAAATGAACTGCCTACCTGCCCTGCATTTAAATTACCTTTCATCTCATTTGATGACTGAACCAGAATGCGATGACTGGGGGAAATGACTCCTTTCAGGCAAATTTCTGCCCAAAACACATAATGAAATTGTTTATGTTCTAGTTTTTCCATGGAGGAAAGGCCAATGAATTCCAAACCATGATAGCATCGTTGGTAGCAAGAAAGGCAGTTGCACAGCATAATGTAATACAAAACTACAGCAAAGATCCAGTTTCAATCTCTGGTTCATTCTGATTAATCTGATCTCAGTTGGGGTCAGATGGGATCACAACAATTGGTCCAAGTGTTTCAGCTAAATGCTAGAGTTTCTGTTCCTTATCATGATTCAGTATATCCTGCTGAAAGTGCTGTGTACATTGGGTGGGGCATGTCTGAATCAGGGCCAATCTTTCCCTTTCTGTGATTGTCTAACTGGCTGATATTAGATCATTGTGAAAATATACAAATAGCTTTAAAAACAACGTAAAAAGAGAAGATTCTGAAAATATACAGCAAATGGCTCAGTATTTGAAAGAGATGCTGTCTGACCAATTGTGCATTTCTAACATGCTTAGTTTTCATTTTTTGTTTCTGATGTTCACGGGCAGAATTTTGCCCTTGTCGGGCAGGTTCAGTGGGGGTGGGTGGTCGGGAAGTTGACCGCTGCCCGCAATCAAGGCCGGACCGTGATTTCACGCTGGTGGGCCAATTAAGGCCCACCCAGCGTGAAATGCATGCTGCAGCACTCAGTGCTGCCTGTGCGGTGGGGGGAGGTGGGCAAGCAGGGCGAGCGGACAACTTCGCGCATGTGTGTGCTAGAAAAGCTTCCTGAGGCACAGAGCTGCCTTAGGGAGATGGAGAGTTCTGAAAAACAAAAATGAAGAATTTTTAAGTGTTACAAAATATGTCCCCTCATGTGACTCTGTCACATGAGCAGGGACATGTTATGAATGAGATATAAATTCTTTTCTTTTATTTTTATTTGCTGTTGGAAACCTCATCCCGCCCGTGGATGAGATTTCCTAAAACGTGCAAAGGCCGCTTAGCCTTTTTGCCTGTCCGCCAACCGTAAGGTTGGACGGGCAGCAAAAAATTTAAGCTAATTAATACTTTAATAGGCCTTCTAATTGTCAGCAGGCACGCTGCCAATTCCCGCGCGCACCCACCAACCGAACTATCAAACGACTGCGCGTTGATGGCGGGATGCTCACCTGATGTCATCACGCGTCGTTTCACGTTCAAGCGGGTCGGGCACGCGCCCGCCGGCCGAGGTGAAAATTCTGTCCCACATTTTTTCCAAAAATCTTTAAAAAGGACAGTTTAGCTTTTCTTCTTTTGAAAACATTGAAGTGAAATTGTTATAAATCTTGGTTGGATAATAAAGTAAATGCTGAAACTGCAGTATTATTGCACAAACATTTAGAGGTCACGATTTTATCCAAATAGATTGATGAATACTGCAGAATGTATATATTTTATGATTCAACTGTTTATACAGATTTGAAATGTGTGGTTTATTTGGAACTTCCTGCTCAAATGCTGTCTGATTGATTTAAATGGCCATTTCCCTTTGTTTAGAATTCACTGCACTTACACTAAATGCTGGACACAGTTGAAAGGCAAAAGCATGGTTCTATCAACCCAACTCACTCCAACCATTTATTATAGGGCAGGCTGCAAAGCGTCCATATTATTTCACAAACTTCAATCTACCCTTGATAAAGTAGCTGTTCATAGTGTTATGTGCTGTTATTATGCCAATGGAAACTAGCTTTGTGCCTGATGGTAGTGAGGAAAAGTATTTATAAGAGGCGTTCCTGGGTCAGCTCACTTGCATATTCACTGGAGTAGTTTTTTGGCACAAATGTTTAACTAATTTGATTGAGTTTTTTGATGAGGTAACAGAGAGGATTGATGAGCGTAATGCGGCTGAAGTGGTCTACGTGGTCTTCCAAAAAGGTATTTGACAAGGTTCACAAAACAGGCCGTTCTGCAAAATTAAAGCCCATGGAATAAATGGGACAGTAGCATCATGGATAGGAAGTTGGCTGAGTAACAGGAAACAGAGTAGTGGTGAACAAGTGTTTTTCAGACTGGAGGAAGGTATATGGTGGGGTTTCTCAGAGATTGTATTAGGACCATTGCTTTTCTTGATCCATATTAACAAGGAAGACTTTGGTGCACAATTTCAAAATCTGTGCATGACACAAAACTTGGAAGCATTGTGAACTGTGAGGAGGGTAGTGATAAACTTCAAGAGGTGATAAAGAGGCTGATGGAATGGACAGACACGTGGTAAATTAAATTTAAAGGAGAGAAGTGTAAGGTGATACATTTTGTTAGAAAGAACAAGGTGAGCCAATATAAAATAAAGAACATAATTCTAAAGGGATGCGGGTGCAGAGGGAAATGGGGGTGTATATTGTATGTACAAATCATCGATAGCAGCAGGGCAGGTTGGGAAAGCAATTAATAAGACATATAGGGTCCTGGGCATTATAAATAGAGGAATAGAGTACAAAACCAAGGAAGTTATGGTGACCCTTTTGAAAATACTGGTTCAACCTCAACTGGAGTGCTTTTCAAGAGTATCTGCAGCAGGAGCCATTGGAACAGGCAGCAGAGTCTGGCACCCAGGAATAGCAGAAGAACCTTTGCAGTTTCAGACCTCCAAGCTACCCTAGAAGGAATAAAGTTAAGGAAACACAGACTGGTGGGTGTTTGTACCAAAAGACCTCCCAGGGATCTTATTCACATTACCTGAAGGGACGTGGCACTGACATTTACTACCAAGTCTCTCAAACCACCCAGGATGAGAGAATAGTATCTCAAAAAGCTCAATAACCTTACAGGACAGTCAAGGTGATGCACTGGACACATTCTTTTCTTGTCTTTATCTGTCCTGGGCATCAGTACACTTCTCACCCTTTTAAATTATTATTTGTACAAATAATCCATCACAATGCACTCTGTTGGAGTCTCCCAGGACAGCAACGCAAGCTAGACCTCCATCCATTCCCTCTCAAAACATCATGCCAGTGGAACGTGAAAGGAGACATCAGTTGCCCAGGAATGAAAGCCACCTCAGTCCCATCACACTTTGTCTTACATGAAATGCCAACTAACCGTGGAATACTAACACACAGGTTGCAGCTACAAATATTAGAACAGGTGTTAGATAGGTACAGGGAGGCATCCAGAAGAAGCAATGTTCCTAAAGAATCAGTTGGTTTCTGTTCAATTTGGACTTTATAGTGAAACAGAATACATACTGGCATTGTGCTTTATTATTCATGATGGTTAGTGTCAGAGAGGAAAGGGTGTATTTGTTTGGTACAGTTATTCACTCGGATGCAGGGGCAAACTCATGTAGGGACAAAGACATTTGCTGTGTTATCATGCTGGAGAGGAGTAGTGGGGAGAGGAAATGTTCCTTTATTTGAGAGAGAAAGATGAGGTTCTGGGGTTAAAGGTAGACTGTGCACTGTAGAGAAGACTTCAGTGATAAGATGTGTTGTAATGGCCCTTGCAACAGTCACTCAGGAATTCTTTCAATACAGGTCATCGTGAAGCCCACTTCCATTTAGCTCTGGCTCCAGTGAAGTTAAGGTCTCGTTACCAATGTCAAAGTGCAGCCCTTTAGCCCTTCCCCAGTGCAGGGGAAGCTGTGAAGGGAGCAGCAAGATAAAGCTATTCATGGTATGTGATCTTGAACATACTGAAGACCCCATGCCAACCTGTCCAGGCAACAAAAGCATGCCTTTAAGTTTCCAATGGTTCTCTTGAAGTATATATTTTTTGTCAGTGTTGGCTGTGGATCAGTTGGTACCATTTTTGCCTCTGAGTCAGAACAGGTAGGTTCAGGTCCCACTCCAGGACATGAGCATAAAAATCAAAGTTCACTCTCCATAGCTGTATTGAAAGGGTGCTGCACAGTCAGAGTTGCTGTCTTTTGAATGAAACATTAAACCAAACTGTCCTCAGGTGAATGTAAAAGTTATCCTGGTGATCTGACCTATATGACCTTCAATCAACATCACAAAAAAAGATTATCTGGTTATTAACACATTGCTGTTTGTTGAAGCATGCGGTGTACAAATTGGCTGCCATGTTTTCTATATTATAGCAGTGACTTTCCTTCAAAAGTACTTTATTGGCTGTAAAACACTTTGTCCTGTGAAAAGGACGATATAAATGCAAGTGTTTCTTATACTATTTCTCCTTTGCTGCTGCTTGTGGCCAACTTTACTGGGGTTATTATTCATGGGAGTAGAGGGGTGGCTTTGCCATGCAGAAGCCATCGACTGGACTGATCTGAGGAGTGGAAGCCCTTCTATGGGAGTCTGCAAAGTGACATGGGTGGCATTGATTGCACTTTGAGAGTTCAGCAACCTCATTAAAATGTATAGCTCTGTTAACCCCATAATTACTATTGCCTTGCTAAAGGAAATGAATTTGCCCACACTCACGTAAAGTACATCAGTCTTCTGACAAATCCAAGTTTGCAGCGTAGCCTTTGTTGATATTACAGAGATGACCAGTGGCTGCCTCAAATGAACCGATGCCATAGAGATTGAGTGTGGTGGTGATCTTCAGAGCTGTAGTATGAGGGTGTTCGGGCAGAGCAAGGATTAATGTGGGACTGAGGAGACAGTACTGCCCACATAGTAATGTAGAGTCACATAATGGTAGGCTGTGTGTAGGAGAGTATGGCAGGTGCCAGCATAGAGACAGCACCCATGCAGGCTGTATCTTGGAGATGTGTATAGTTATGGACTACCAATAAATGGTTTAGATTCAGCCATACAAGCCTCAAGACCTCTTAGTGAGACACCAAACAACCTTACAATAATAGCCACAGTCAAGCAGATGAGTATGGCTGCTGATCATTATGCAGTAGATGCCAGAGCTGCCCTATTGCATCTTTGGTGAAATGCATTGTCCTTTTACACATATCCTTTATAAGGCTCTCGTGTCCTGTGCTACCTGTATATTCTAGGGGTAGTAATATCCAGTTGTACTACACTTATCTTAAATGCAGCTGGATTCTGCTTTGCTCTATTCTGTGTGCTCCACCATGATAATTGCATAAAAGTGTATACCAAGGGGAATGTCATACTTGGTCCTGAGAAATTCTCAATTTGGGTTAGGGGTGGCTAGAGGCAAAAGTCTGTCAGAAGTGATGAGAAGCAAGTCCAGGTCTGAAAATAAGGAAAATATTGAAAATCAGTACAAAAAGTGTTTTGCAGCTGCACAAAATTATGAGGGAAACTCCTCGCAGTTTTCAGGCTCAGAGACTCCTCATATTCTCTTGAGTAAGCTGATCCTGGCAACAGCTGTGCCTTGTAACTCTCAGACTAAATCACCCTTAATGTAACCAACTGTAAAAAAAGGCATCTCAGAGATGCAGTGTCATTGTCATATGCAATAGTTAAAAGAGGAGCCTTGGCAAGTACATTGTGGGAAGGTGAGAAAGTGCAAGGGAACTCAGGATCAGCAACTTAATTATGAAAAGCCTGGCAGAAACAGGATCTGTCTGATTTTTCTGCTAAAAAGAAATTACTTGCCCAGATTATGCACCAGAAAAATGCCAAAAACAGGCAATTCATTTCCAAGGACTTCTGGCAAAATTGTGGATGGTTAGTGTAGGCCTGCAAACACAAATTTTTTGCAATTTTATATTTTTGCATTTTATATCTGCTTTGCTCTTGAATTTATGAAAGCCTACATTGAATTTTTGAAAGGTACTTTGTAGACCTTGATTTAAAACTAAGTGTGATTGTGCTTTGATTAAGTCAAGCAATTAATCAATTATTTAGTCAATCGTAATGAGTAGAGATGTTATGAATTGTAGATTTTTTTTTTCTCACTCTTTCGCCATATTTTCACACAGGTCAGACCATTTTGGCAGTGGTTATTTTGTCTAAACTACTGTTTTTCCTTTTTGTGCTAGGTCTGCTTAAATAAAAGTGATTTTCTATTTGTTTAACAAGGAACATTTCTTATGGCATTCAATGACCCTTAAACTACAAAACAGGCCAATGGATAACCTTGCACATGGAGTGGTCAACTATGGTGTGGAATCAGGAGATGGAGTTAGATTGATGGATAGAATAACCTGATTGATGGCAGATAGGAGACACCATCAAAAGAGATGTGTAAACAACCTGAATTCTGCAGAGTCTGCAAGCCTCGCAGTGCCTGTGAGAAGAATTTGATAAGGACTCATGGTTGCCAGACTCTTGTTTTGAGAAAGTCTGGATGGAGGCCTCGGAAGGCTGGAATGGAGCCAGAAAGTAGACTTAAAGGGGCACAGCACCCAGTGTTCGGAGCTGCAACCAGAGTGGAATAGTCAACCACTGAAGACTACGGAGGAAGGAATGTTGACAGAGTGACTGACTAGAGAGTCCAACCTGTGCAAGGTTATTCGGAGACTTGGGCCAGAATTTTTCCCTCGTCGGGCAGGTTCGGTGGGGGCAGTCAGAAAGCCAATCATCACCCGTGATCGGCTCTGCACTGCGATTTCATGCAGGCGGGCCAATTAAGGCCCGCCCTGCGTGGATCGCGAGCAGCAGCACTGCCTATATGGGCAGGGGGAGGAGGGAGAGCCGGGCACAGAGCTGCCTCAGGGAGATGGAAGTGCTTTTTTAAAAAATTAATAAAGGCAATAAAAATATAATAAAACATGTCCCCTCACGTGACTATGTCACATGAGATGGGACATGTTTTTAATTTCAAAATAAAGTTTTTATTTAACGTGTATTAGCTTTAGGAAACCTCATCCCGCTTGTGGATGAGATTCCCTAAAAAATGTTAAGGTCGCTTGGCCTTTTTGCCTGCCTGCCAACCATTAGATTGGATGGGCAGTGTAAATTTCAAGTTAATTAGCTTGTTAATGGCCTTGAAAGGCCTTTTAATTATCGGTGGGTGCGCAGCCGACTCTGGCATGTGCCCATCGAACGAAACATCACATGAGCGCACGATGATGTTAGGATGCACACCTGTCGTCGTGCGTCATATCACATTTTCGTAATATTCTGGCCTTGGTGATGTATGAACTAAGGGCAATTTTACCATTTTGGGGAACTGTCTTGAACAGACTAATTTGTAGTTGTTTTACCATTTTGGGGGCTGTCATGAACAGACCAATTTGGGGTTACCATTTGTGCTGTAATAAAGTTGTCTTTCTTCCTTTCTTTATATATATTACACGCACATACACACACACACACACACACACGCACACAAACATACACACACAAAGTTTATTTTCTTCCCTATCTTTTTAATAATGTTATCTTTCTTCCTTTTTCTTTTATCATTAATAATTATTTAATAACAGTTTAATAAAATTTGTTGCATTCACACATTATTTGGTATTGACTCACTCGTTCCAGTTACATCCAGAGTACAGCTCTGAGCCTAAGAGCAGGTTTTTCCGGTTGGCGAGCGGGGGCGAGGCCCACTCGCCAATGCGTAAGATGACGTGGGGATACATTGGGCGTGCATCATGATGTCACCCTGCGTCATTTAGATTGTCAGTTCGGTGGGCGCACAGCTGACTTGGCTGCGCGCCCACTGAACTGTCAACGGCCTATTAAGGCCATTAAAAAACCAATTAACGTGATTGATGGACCTGCCCGTCCAACCTTAAGGTTGGCAGGCAGGCCGGGAGCCCAGGCAGGCCTTGGAAAAAGCATGAAACCTCATCCACAGGCGGAATGAGGTTTCATGAGGGTCTTTAAATTTTTACAAAAGGTTTCAATAAAAGTTATGGACATGTCCCAACTCATGTGACAGTGTCACATCAGGGGACATGGCAGGGAAATTTTTCAAACCTCTTTATATCAAGTTTTGCATCGGAGACAATCTCCCTGAGGCAGCACTTTGCCTCAGGAAGATTTGTGCACTCTTTTGCACACATGTGCGAAAGAGCGCAATCCAGGCTGAGGGAATCCCCCACCGCCCACACAGGGAGTGCATAGTGCTTCCTGGCGCACGTCACACTGGGCGGGCCTTAATTGGCCCGCCCACTTAAAATGACTGCACACCCTCGACCAGGGGCGCCGATTGGAGGCCCACCCGCTGGTGCCCACTCCCACTCTTCCCCCCGTCAGGGGGGAAAATGTGGCCTAAGTGAGACTCCTTAAGGGACTCTAATGCCCCTACAGTTTGTATTAATATTCTTTTTAATATAAATTTAGGTGAATGGGAGCAGCTCACCAAAAATTGTAAAGGTTCAATGCCTCACATTTCTAGCATATCAAGCTAAAGGCAAACATGCCAGTGAACAATTTTGATGTCTTCTGTCATATCTGACAGTTACTGCCTCCCAATGAGTTTTACTGGAAGTCTCACACTTCAACATTCTCAATTTCACCGTACCCTTTTGTTCTCAACAGCAAGTAATTTATTATGCATTCTCAAGAGATATTCACATTCTAACTTAGCAGTTAAGTAATCTCCTTGATGATCCCAGCCATAAGTCGAAATAAGCCATAAACCTATTACATTAACTGCTCCTTCAGTCTTACCATGTACTTTAATTTTCTATAGAAATCGTAACTAAATCAAACATATTCAAATAATATGCTCCAAAGTGGTCTGTGGAATGTTCATATAACCAGATTAATTCATAGTAATACAGAATAATAATAGCTTATCTATGGTATTGCTGATATCTGTTTTGTGTTAAGGTCAAATACTTACATCAGTGCTATAGCTATTTTTGGAATAATTGTCAGTGTCACATGTTGCATAGGCGTGACTTGCTAGCATCCAACTAAGTAGAAAGGTGTTATTTTCAATTTTCCTGATACTAACAAAGGTTACTCTTGTGAGGCGTTCCTGAGGAGGATCCTGTAATTCAGATGATATCCTCCAGGATTTCTATTTTGTCAACTGTGCTGTATATTAGATGACATTCCATAGTGCTGTATCCTTTTACTCTCTGTCATCGTCTTTGGGTTTGAAATTGTCACCTTTTTTCAGGAAACGGCTGTGATTTGCCTCCTTAGGCAGGCTGAGAAAATGCTCTTAAAAAAGTTCTTAATTGGGTCTTTAATTGTCAAAATTGACTGCTTGCCTCCAGTCAGTAGGCAGCTAAGATGTTGCAGTTCCTGCCACTGTTTACTTCATCAGTGGTTGGACTTCGTTAGGGAGCCATACCGATGATGCTCCCTGGGATTTTATCACAACCCCATCACCCCCTGTGCCTACTAGAATCCAGCCAGGGTAAAATTGTGTCCAATGTTTCACGTCTATGACCTTTCATCAGAACTGGGAAAAGTTAGAAATACAATAGGTTTTGAGCAAGTGAAAGGGGGAAGGTGGGAAGAACAATGAGGAATTTCTGCGATAGGGTGGAAGGCAGGAGGCATTAAATACCAAAAGATTTTGCGATGCAAGGCCAAAGGGAATGGTAATGGTACAAGTAAAGAAACAAAAGATGTCTCCAGAGGAAGTGTGAGTGGCAGGATCCAGAATAGTTGCCTTGTAAAAGCAAAGAAAAGGAAATAAGAGAGAAACAAGAGATAAAAACCAGACTAGCAAAAAAATGTAAAATAAAACGGGGGCAGAGGTTACAATCTAAAATTGTTGAACTCAATGTTGAGTCCAGAAAGCTGTAGAGTTATCAGTTGAAACATGAGATCTGGTTCCTCGAGCTTACATTGAGCTTCATTGGAGCAGTGAAGGAGGCCATGGACAGAAAGGTCAGAATAGGAGCAAGATGGGAAATTAACATTTTAGGGGACTGGAAGTTCAGGATCATGCTTATGGACTTAATGGAGGTGCTCCACAAAGCAATTACCCAGCATGTGTTTGGTCTCCCCAAAGTAGAGGAGACCACATTGTGAGCAGCGAAATTGAAAGTAATACAAGTAAATCGCTGTTTCACCTAGAAGGAGTGTTGGGGCCTTGGACAGTCAGAAGGGAGGAGGTAAAAGAGCAAGCAGTGCACATTGTGTGCTTGCATGTAAAGTTGTCAGGAAAGGGAGAGGGTGTTGGAGTTGGCTGAAGAGTGGGCCAGAGTATCATGGAGGGAATGGTTCCTTTGAATGCAGAAACGGGAAGGGAGGGGAAGGTGAGTTTGGTGGTGGGATCACGCTGGAATAGCAAATGATCTGTTGAATACGGAGGCTGGTGGGTTGAAGGTGAGGATGAGAGAAGCCCTATCATGGTCTGGGAGATAGGGGAAGGGGTGAGAGCAGAAGTGCATGAAATACAACAGACATGGTCAAGAGCCCTGTTAGCCTTGGTTGAGGACAAAATTGTATGGAAGTGTTAGTATGGAATATAGCATCACGTGAACAGCTGCAATAGAGATAGAGAAACTGGGAGAATGGAATAGGGTCCTTAGAAGAAGCAGGGTGTGAGGAAACATTTGAAAGCAGATAAGACTATTTTTTTCGTCTAACAGCTGAACTGTTTTCAGGATCCAACCTTTAGTATGGATTAGTGTCATGCCATTATTACAACTGAAAGTGGGCATTCCGGAGGAAGTCACAGTATTTGGGTTTTGTGATAGTGTCTGCCTCTTTGTGATAGTGTCTGGCTCTTTGGCACAATCATAAAAATGTGACAGAAATAAGATACAGAGACACCCCCATGGTCTAATATGCTTAAAATAGTCACGCTATCCTTTACCAATAATATCTAAGTTATAATACAAAACATTACTGATGACAGTTTAGAGCTATCCATTTCACAACCTATAATGTACTTTTTTCTCAAATCTGTAAATAAATTTATGATTATACAAATTTATTAAATAATTAGAAACATGTGGCCATTAACAAATCTTAATTATCAGAGATAGAAATAATTGTTTGATAGACTTTCACTTTTTGCAAAAGGTATAATATCAGGATTAGTGACCTGCTTGTTCAGAACCTCTTCATTCAAAGGGGCATGATTTTAAAGAAGGGTGGTGCTAATGCAAATGCTTCATTTACAAGAACACACACTGTTCTAAAGCAATTTATAAAGGGACATAGTACATGGTTTCTCATGTAGAATGCTGAGTTGTATATGGTAGGCCCCCCACCCCATACTATCAAAACAGCTGCAAAAGTACGCTTAATGGTCATCCATTCAGGGGTAAGGCTTGTGTTGAAGTGGTTTCTAAAAAATATTTCCAACTTACTGCATTCCTCTTGCCTCTGAAACATGTGTGTTTCTGCTACAGAAGTCACTGTATGAATTTGGACTTACAGCTGTGGTAAACACTTGGGCCCTGAAATTCAAGGGTCTCTTTTGCAATGCCATTTGTGTAGTAGTTTGGGACTCAAGTCCTCCAAGAAGATGTGGCAGTCCAACCTGTCTTCAGAAGGTTTGTGAAATTGTATATGTTTTCCTTAATTAATGTTCTTATGCATTGTTTAATCTGGCCACCAACAACCACTTTGCTCATAACAGATCCACAAAGTATCAAATTAAGATAGAAAGTTGTGGTGAAAATGGCGAGATCTCTGGTTATTTTCTAAGAGGATCTAAGAAACATCAGAAAACATGGAATCAACTAATTTCCTTAATAATGACTCGAGTTCCAGTAGTTAGTTAGATATGCTGAGGGTAGAAAATTCAGAAAGGGTGTAGATGAAGGGGCAACATTGTAATTTCAGAATGATGCTGGGGATAAAGGGTTAAATTTTAAGGACAGGTTCCATAAACTTGGCTTGTATATTCTTTCACATCCTGTAATCATTGCTAGTACAGTATTGAAGTCTCTCATCCTAGGTCTTTGGTCCCTGCCACATACTATTACTAACCACCATTCCATAGCTCTTGACAGATTGTGACCACAAGATCTGGAAAATGCAGAAGCCAATTAATACAATGTATTCCTCCTACAAGAGAAGACAATACACCATGCCAGAGAATACAAAGACCGGGGAGAACATTTACAAATCCATCACTTAACGCCACATGAAGGGCAATTGACAACAATCATTGGCTTCAATTTTGGCCTTGCGGCTGGAAATGAAGGTGTGGCAGCCCACCTGCCTTCAGGAGGTTTTTGAAATTGTATATGTTTTCCTTATTTAATGTTCCTATGCATTCTTTAATCTGGCCACCAACAACCACTTTCCTCATAACAGATTCACAAAGAATCAAATTAAGATAGAAAGTTGTGGTGAAAATGGCGAGATCTCTGGTTATTTTCTTTGCTACAGTCCATATCCTGAATTCAGTTGCTGATCTGGCTGCAGCAATGATCATGGCTCCTTCAAAGTTTCTTGAATGAAGCACGGACTCCAGAGCCAGAGCTCTAGTGAAAGGTCACAGCAAGTGTACCTCGATTAATATAAAAGCAAAAAACTGCGGATGCTGGAAATCCAAAACAAAAACAAAAATACCTGGAAAAACTCAGCAAGTCTGGCAGCATCTGCGGAGAGGAGCACAGTTAATGTTTCGAGTCCGAATGACCCTTCATTCTGTTCTGTTGAAGGGTCATTTGGACTCGAAACGTTAACTGTGCTCCTCTCCGCAGATGCTGCCAGACGTGCTGAGTTTTTCCAGGTATTTTTGTTTTTGTACCTGGATTAATAGTTTCTGCTGAATAGGTCTGGCTGTCCTTTGGTGCTGCCTGATTAATCTGGCTTCCCATACAGCTTCCTGGTGCTCCCACCCCTACTTCTCTTCCTGCATATATGTCAGCCCAAGTCAGATTCCATTGTAAATTTCATGTAAATTTCAGATCGGCGCTCAGTAATTCTCTTTAAATACAATGCTTCCCATTGAATTGCACGATCTGGCCAAAAGGCTTCCCATGCCACATTCAGTTCAGCAGTATTTGGCAATGCCTCAGTTTTAAATTTCCTGTTTACAAATCTCTCCATGGCCTCATCCCTTCCTATCTCTGTATACTTCTCCAGCCTTACAACCCTCCAAGATATCTGTGCTTCTCTAATTCCAACCTCTTGCACATCTCCAATTTTAATCACTCCACCTTGGCGGCTGTGTATTCAGCTGCTTAGGCCCTGAGCTCTGGAATTCCCTCCCTAAATTTCTCCACCTCTCTAACCTCCTTTAAGATTAAAACCTAACTCGTTAGTCATATCTTCCCAATGTGCCTCAGTGTCAAATTTTGTTTGATAATGTCTTGTGAAGTACCTTGATGGTTTATTCTTCCTGGCACTATATAAATGTTGTCAGTGCTTAACCAAATGCTTTTGTATTAATGAGCAGGTCTTGGCAAACTGCAGCCTTTTAAATGGTGGCACACTTTCCCAAGGTAGTAACCGAAGTTAGAACTGGTGAAACAGCCTATTCCAACTCCTCCATTTGCACGAGGCTGCCAGTGAGAGGGAGGGTGAATCTTCATTGCATCCTGAAGCTCAATCAAATTTATGTTGGGGCACTTCTGAAGCATGCATCACACCAATCCAAAATCCATGGCCCTGCAAAGGTGAATGACCAACTTTGACACTCTCCAGTTGAGAAATTTTGGAGCCTGAACATCTACTCAGAGGCAAGACCGATCTCCATGGTTTTAATTTTTGTGTACTAGGTGTTTTTACTTTGTTTTTTCTTAGATTTCTTTTACGTTGGTAATGTGTGTCAATGCAGCTGGAAACCATCAGCACTATCTAATGAGCAATCTGATTTGCACACAAGAATAAATGATTCTGACAAAATTACTGCAGATTTAATTGGTAATTAAGGTGCCATCCCAATAACATACTATGTTCAAGTTATAAAACAATGATTTATCACAACAATCCTAATTGATCAATTGCATTAAAGAAGGACAATGACTGAGAAGGGACCAGCATGTTGCCAGTGCTCTGGTGAATCTCTGTATTGTGGTGTTGATAATATTTGGTATTTCCATCTCACTGAAGTACTCTGACTAGCACCAACATGCTCATAAATTATCAAACAAATAAGTAGAAAAAAACCCTTTCCCGAAGCAATCTCTTCTGCAAAATCTTTCTACACCTTCTCTTTAGCAGTAAGCTTGCAATAAATTATTCAGTGTGTTTTATGGCCTTTTTATTGCTATAAAATACATCTAGTTTCTCAGACATCACTGTATGGAAGGCACTAAGGCATTTCCTGAGAGACAGCTGGACTCCGTGAGCATAGCTTTAATTTAAATCTCATTAAAATCAATTTAACCAGAATAAATAAATGTACTTGAATAAAGTACTCTGTTTTTTCTCTCATTTGAAAAATGTACTCAAATATTTTGCAAATTTACAATGCCTGTAAAGAATTTTCAAATGCATCTTATGTTTGAAAATGTTTTATAGTATTTTGAAAATCTTGGTTTGATTTACTACTTACAAGGTCTGTTTTCTTGGGGCTGAATTTTGAGGTCATTGGGCGAGTGGGCTCAGGAGCGGCCGGGAAAAGGTCCGCCACCCACAATCGTCCCCTGACTGCAAATTCACGCTGCTGGCCAATTAACAGCCAGCCAGCGTGAAAGGCACGCTGAAACACTCAGCACTGTCTGGGTGGGGGCAGGAGGAGAGTGAGCGTGGAAATCTGCGCATGCACGCGGGAGCACGCACTGAAAGCTCCCTGAGGGGACAGAGCTGCCTCAGGGAGCTGAAGGATTAGAGAAACAAAGATGAAGATTTAAAAGAATATCTAAACATGTCCCCACATATGACTCAGTCACATGAAGAGGGACATGTTTACAATTAAGTTGAAAATATTTTTCTGTTTTTTCATGGATGAGGTTTCGTAAAAAATGCAAAGGCCACCTGGCCTATTCACCCACCCGCCAACTGAACGGTTGAACGGGCAGCAAAAAATACAAGTTAATTAATTGCTTAAGGGCCTTAATAGGCCCCTTAATTGTCGGCGAGCGCACTGCCAACTCTTGTGCATGCCCACCGACCGAAAGATCATGAGAGTGCGTGATGATGTTGGGACGCTTGCCTGATTATCGCGTGTGATTTTCCACCCGATCGAGTCGGGCATGCGCCCATCCGAGGAATGTAAAATTCAGTCCTTAATGTTCTTCCCAACCACCCTCTCTTCCTGCTACTACCAAATTCCCTTCTGCATGCAATTCTTCAGGTCAAAGGTCATGAAAGTGATCTATAGCCTTACTTTGTGGCTTCAATAGTGACAAAAGATTCTTAGCAACAAATAAGGAATGCAAATTTAAACACATTTTCTATTTTTCATACAATTGTCTAACTGATTAAGGGGAGGGAGGGAAGCATGGTGCTGCAGGCTTGACAGCATTTCTTTGCCCCGTGGAAGAGACATTTGTCTCCATCATTGGAATAGCTATGGCTGAGATGGTGACCAGCTACAGAGCTAAAACAATAGGAAATGATGATATCCACATACAATACCATGCTTCTCACATCCCACTTTCCTCTCACCCACAATCCCTTCTTTTCAAATAATTGTCTTGGAATATTTGGGATGGTTTTAACCTTACACACTTGATCTGTTAATTTAGTTTCTTCACTTTGGTGAAACAGTGGCCATGAAATTGAATTTAAGTGATTGTCATATGCAGCCAGTATTAAGTGTACTGTTCAGTGGCTGCACGCCTGAGCAAGGGATGCAAAATTGTGAGTGGGGTGAGAGGGAGGTATGTGGTGGGTGCATTGTGTCAGGAGCAGGTTTTGGAAGTCATACTACAAGTGGCTTTAACATGAGGTACACTTGATGATGGCACAAAACAGAGAGCAAGCTCCAAGATTTTCCAATGCTGTACTGGAGATCTTGGTACAGGAGGTGGAGAGGAGGGTGAGGTCTAAACATGAGGTCGAAGGGGCCCTCCTGACAAACTTTTCAAAAGCAGTGGGAGCAGAGCCACAACTGTGCCAGGAATTGAGCTCCAAGGAACTTGATGCAGTGCCACAAAAAGTTCAATGACCTACACACGTGGTCAAGGTTACTGAATGCCATATCCTACCAAATGCACCACTAGCTTCACACACTGAACTCAGCACACACCTATCATTCACTAACTTACAAGAAATCACACCTTATGCCTCACATTCACAGCTTCACCTCACCCCGACATATTTAGCACGGCTGCAAACCAGCCACTCACATCTCACTGCCTGTACACATGACCAGCTATTCAAATATCACCCAAACACATTGCACCATACTCACTGATGCATTTCTCTGTCTCTTGCAGGACAAGGTGACACACAACTGGAGGCACAACCACCTAAATAATTGTGGGGGTTGGGGGAGGGAGGGAGGCGGTGGGGGGCAGTTTGGCAGCATGTCCTTACATACTGGAGACAATGGAAGTTGTCTCCATCATTGGAGCACCTATGGCTGAGAACATGACCAGCAGCAGACTGAATCAATAAAAAATTATTATCCGCATACGATATCGCCCTTCTCACATCCCACTTCCCCCTCATCCCACAATCTAATCTATTCTGATTCATAAACTGCAGATGATGTAAGCATCCACTTCTTGTTTCCACCACTCCAACCCCTCTCACAACCACCCTAACCTTGTTCCTTTACTCAAGGACTGCAACCTAACCAGGCAAAAGTGGAAGTTCAGGGTGTGGAAGAGCAAGACAGTGATGAAGAAGAAACACCGTCACTTGCTCCACACTTGCAACCACCAATTCAGATATTGACAAAGTGTGTATTTTTGCCGATATCTTAGAGGCAAGATTGGCATGTGATGAGATGCCAGGCCCAAGTGGCCTGCAGCCAGAGGAGGGGATGGGGCTGCACAGGTGTCAGCTTGCCAGAGAGTGAGGTGATAAGTTTTGCTCCAGTGGGCAAGTTCAATGAGGTGGCCTGCAGAAGAAGGTTGAATGGGTAGGCACAATGAAATGCTTGGTGCATTGGCAGTTCTGCCAGAAAGCCTGCTGTCACTATCAAGGAGCACAGAGAAGTTCTGCACCAACTTGGCTCAGGGCTTTGTGCGGAGCTGGGAGCCCATCCTTTCAAGCATACTCCATTAACATACCTTCAGAATCAACCATGATGCAGCATGTGATGGCCAATGGCTCTGCTTCCACTGCAGCACAAGTTGCAGCCACCTAATGTCTGGGTAATCCTGTGGAAGATCAGACTGCTGTCATCATGAATATGGTTATCAATATTCAAAACGGCTTTCAAGATCTGATCTCACAGCCATTTCAATGGTTACACAGGATATATAGCACTGAAATAGGCCATTTCGCCCAGCCAATCCATGCCGGTGTTTATGCTCAACTCAAGTTTCCTCCCTTCTTTCTTCATCTAAATCTCCCATCCTACCCCTCTATTCCCTTCTCCCTCATTTGCTTGACAAGTTTCCCCTTAAATGCCTCTACACTACTCACTTCAATCACTTTCTGTGATATAGAGATCCACATTCTTACTTCATTGAGTAAAGAAGTGTCTTTTGAATTTCCTATTGGATTTCTTGGTGACTATCTTTTATGATGGCCTCTTTCCCACAAGACAAAACATTCTCTCTGTATCCACTCTATTAAAACATTCCATAATTTTAAAGGTCAACCCTCAACTTTCTTTTTTCAAGACAAAAGAGACCCTCCAATCAATACTTTCTTGATAAATATATCCATGCATTTCTGGTATCATTCTTGTAAATTTTCCCTGCACCCTCTTCAATGCCTCCATATTCTTTTTATAATATGGCAACCAGAGCTGCACACAATATTTGAAATGTGGTCTAACCAAGGGCTAACCAACAGATTACTAGGATTTCTGAAGTTCCACCTTGGGAGAGTGGCAGTAGTTCTGTGGAGCACTGAACTGCTGTCCTCTCAGGATGATGGCATTCAACAATTGATTCACTGCTACTCCACCAGCACCAAAGATTTGAAGTTGTGCTTGTGAGTTAGTGTTTAAGTGCATTCTCGAGAAAACAGGGGAATCTTGGGAGATGAGATTGAAACCCTGCAAGGTGGGCCGACATAGATGCCATTGAAGTTGGAGTGACTTTTGAAGAGAATTCCCAGCTTAGATCTATAAAGGTGAAGATTGGAATTTCTTGTGAGAGAGAGAAGGAGGGCGGAATTCTCCTACCTTTGACTAAGTCGTGGTAGGGGTGGGGGTGGAGGTGTGGAATGTCTCCCTCACTGCGGAGGCTGATGGGAAACCACACCACATCTTTCAGTCCTGATGTAATTAATTATACATCTGGGGGTTTCGTGCCATCTTCTGTTGTAAGTCAGGCTTGATGGCGCATGTCCCGCCATGATATCCGGGCGCCATATTTAAAAGGCTCCTGGACCTTGTCGAGGTGTGCAGGAATATGTTGTACCCACGTGATGGGAGGAGGCAGCCAAGCAGGCACAGGCGCAGGTGGTCGCTGTCATCAGTGCCCAGTGGGTGCAAAAGAGGTCTGCAACACAGTGCTGGAAGAGGATGAATGACCTTATTCGCTCCACCAGGGTAAGGCTCATCAGATGGTTGCATAAACCACTAAGACTCCCATATGTTAGAGGCCAAGGCCCAGTGGCAACGGCATGTCCTGCCTCACAGTCCCACTTCAGTGCATTTGTGCTGTGGTGGAGTGCCCACTGTGCTTCCCTCACCCTTCAGCATTCATGGAAAATGTCATGGAAGGTGGGGAACCAGCTTAGGTGCAGAGGGAACCAGCAACCTCCGCAAATCACATGCCTGTCTGAATCTTCCCCTTGCACATAGATTTGCTCAGTCCTCTGGATGGAGCAGGTCCACAACCCTTCTGCCCAATTCGCACCAATGATAATGTGCCACAAAAGTGGGCTATCTTATGAGGGGAGGTATGATAAATGAACCAATTTCCACTGCTCCAATCCATGCAACATGCAGCCTCTCTCAAACATGTTCTCTTCTTTGAGCACAAGAAGCTCCGTCACCATTTTTCAGGTCTCTGACGGAATTTGAGGAAAGGGCATTTGAGCTCATAGGAGTGGAGCAGGACAGAGCCATTGCTGATGGGGAGCTCAACCTTGGGCGCCCACCATTAAAGATTCATCCATTCAGTGCAAACCTGAGGGTCAAATGTGCCTCCACGTTGGAGCTGATGCTGTCACTTGCACTCTTCTATTTCTCTTACAGGTGCCTCCAAGAAGAGACCAAAGCCTGAGGAGGAGGAGAAGGACTCCCTATCAGGTGTCAGCCCCAGCCTCAGCCCAAAAATATGCCAGGAGGGAGCAGAAAAGGAGAGCTCGACACCTGTAGAGGCATCACAGTGGTCATTTGCACCCTCCGCCAGCTCAGGAACGCACACCTCGATGGGTGTTAGTGCTAGTTTAGGAGGGGTCTCACAATCTGGTGGTCACCACATGGACACATGTCCACAGCAGAAGGAACCAGCTTCAGCCAAGCTCCCCAGCACTTGGAGAATTGCTGGGAAGAGGCATCTGAGTTAGATGACAAGCCTCTGGATTCAGCTTTCCAACTCATTGTGGAGAGTCAGCAAGAAGCAGGGAAACATCACACAGAGCTGTTGGAAGCCGTCCACAGTGCGGCATGTGAGTCGGAGGAGTGCATCCGTCTGCTTGCCAATGAAGTGGTGCTCGCATGTGCGCGCTTGCAGATCTCCATGGGGAGGATGGTGGACGTCATGGAGACCTTCGTTCAGCAGAACACCCAGTTTCTGCTGGAGATATGTACAGACCTGCACTCCATCATTGTTGCCATGGGTGAGTTCATGCACTGGCAACGCAAGAAGGGAGTGGGGCACCTCGAAATCCCTCCAAATGCCCCTTGGCTTCAAGGAGTCAGGTAGGGGTCCTCGGGCAGAGGTGCTGCATTGGAGTGCAATCAGCGGGTGGGTGGAGATGCAGGTCAGCGCAGGTGGACAACTGAAAGAGAACCCCGGCAGGCAGCATTGAAAATGCCCAGGACACTGAGATGAGTTTGATGGATGAAGGCTCCCACGTGCACGCGAGAGTGTTTGCAGGAGGCTCTGAAAGGCCCTGCCACAGACATTTCTCCCTCCAGAATCACTCATGGTCTGGCTGCCTGCAGCTGAACTGCTAGTAGAGGGGGAATGGTGGGGACCAGTTCTCGCAAAGCCTATATAATGATGCTGAAAGATAACAGTAGACATTATTCAGTGAGAGCGAACATATGTGCAGCTAATACAGTGACAGTGTTCACCCATGAAACCACTTGAGATTAAATTTTCTTGATATTACTTTGCCTACTACTTCTTCTAGATGCTGCCCTGACATCCGCAGTAGGGATGGAGGCAGCCTGTGGAGTTGTTTGCCCTGTTGCCTTTGATGACTTCGGCGGGCAACCTCTGGAGACCCGAGGGCTGGAGGGCCCCGTTTATTTTGGCTATCCCCCTGTGGGCCAGCTGCTCCCTCAGTGGTGACAAGGTTGAAGGGTTCACAGGCAAAGGGGATTTGGAGGGAGCGGACAACCTATGACAGCCTTGAGTGGATGGCCCAGAGCTGTCCAGTTGCCACTCCTCCTCTCTGTGGAGGCTCCGCTCACTTTTGATATCGCAAAAATGGCAGTAGTCATATTTCTGATGAGTTCCCCCATCATTTCCCTTTCCCCAGTCACCCATGTCCTTGCCCCCATAACTATAGACACCTTTGACCTTCCCACATTCACCTTCTCATTCCAGCATGTCCAGGTGAACATGCATGTTCCCTACCTTCCAGAGAAGCCACCCCCATCCACATCAAACTCCCCACCTCCTCCTTTCCACCCCGAGGGTCTGTGTTTGTCTGCATGTCCCCACCAACCACCCTCACCGTCCCTTCTACTGCTACAGATGCATCCTCACCCTCCCACCCTACTGGCTCCCTCTGCCCCCTGTTACTCTAATCATCTGCTCCTATTACACCCACCCTGAGCTCTCTCCCCAGGAGGCAGTCATTGACTCCACAAACCCCTCCATTGCACGTTCACCGGGGGCATTTCACTCCCCTTACACCTTCCGTCCCCTCACTCCTTCCTCCACCCTCACTCTTTCATTTCCATGTATTCCCTCCTCCCCCTCCGAACTCCCTCCACCCCTCCCAGCTCCACCCCCCAATACCTTCGCCCCCGCCCCCCGTCTTCCAGCTTCACCTCCCCCCGCTAAGACCTTCATCTCCCACTCACACTTAAGCCTTCCTATTCCCACCACATCCTTACCAGCCCATGGCGAAGTCAATAAAGTTCCGAAGCAGGGCCAAAGCATCTGCGAAGTCCATGAAGATCCGAAGCCTCAGTGAAGTTGAAGCTGCTGTGTAGAGACCTCCCACCTTCTGAGAACTGCTTCACGACGCAGCCACATGCATGAGGATTCATCCACCATGTGATGCCACGTGTTCCTCCAAGGTCCAGTAGCAGTGGGCCTCCAGCATCTTCTTCTCCTCTGATGTCCGCAAGTAAGGCCCTAAAGGTAAATCCCTACTTTTGCATGTCAAGTGTGTCCGGTCATGTTCAGGACCAGTGTGTTTTCCCACTGGTATAACGGAGAATCCAGTGTGGGGGGTGGAAATTCTGGTCAGGCATTCATTTACATTCCATTAGCGGGATGCAAATCAGCTTCACATCAGCCTCTACCAGGATTCCCAATCTGCCATGGTGGGCAGCACTGGATGATCCCACTGAAAATTCATAATGGCGGGAAACTGATTTTTGGGCCTCCCGCCAAATTCTCCCCCCACCTGCCATTGATCCTGCTGGCGAGGGCATGGGAGAATTCCACCTAGAGTTTCAGTGAGATTGGTTGATCCACAGCACTTACTGACATCTGGGTGGGTTGTTGAGAAATCCAGGGACTCTGGCTGGAATTATCTGGACACTCCCGCTGGCAGGATATTCTGGTCCTGCTGAAGTCAACAGACATTTGAATGGCTCACTGCAACCGTCGTGGGCATTTGAATGGCTCACCACATCTAACGTGGGGGAATCTGCCATGGCGGGGCCGGAAAATCTCAGCTTCTGTCTTGGTTGCATCTGCCATTTATTGTGTAGTGTGGTGGGTTCAACCACAGTTTCCTTGTTCATTCACATGTATCTCATATTTACTCTGAATGTTAGAGTACATGAGAGATATTGTAAATGGTTTTATCCTTCTGACCTTGTGTAGTAAAGTTTATTTTTGTTTGTTTAATACCTATGGAATCTTGTGGCTTTCTTCACTGAGCAAGTGTCTTGAATCTCAAACTTTGTCTACTTTAAACAAAACATTATTGGTTCCTAACCAGATCTTACCAATAACTTGGGGGTTTGGCCAAGGATCATAACAGTACACTTACTGAAAGTCAGAACTGACTACAGCATTTTGTGCTCACTCCATGGAGAAACGAATCACCGATAAAACAGAACAGTTGTGATCTAGTAAAACTCAAAGCTTGTAGCTAGCTGATTTGACTATCAGGGAGATCTAGGGCTATAATGCGAGCATTAATCACAACTAGATTTTACTGCTTGCCTTATACCTGACTTAAAGTGTCTTATGAAATTCCCCACAGTGTACCCAAGCGATGGAAATTTCTGAATAATAGTGATATCGATTTTGTTACACTTTACCACGTAAGTATAACCATTGATTTAAAATGATCATTGGTGCAGATAATTGGATTTTTCTATCTGTAAAATGATTAACTCCTAGAAAGCTGCTAATACAAATCCTTTTAAACAGTTGTCAGTTGAACGAACAATCCAGACCATTGGTACTTCGGTTGCTTTCTGGTGACATATATCCTCACTGACAAGTTCAAATGTGCAGCTGCAGCTGAAAACTGACTTGAGCTGAAGGTTTTTAAAAGGCTTCCAAACCAATGTTGGTTACTTAAAGGAGAAATACTTACTGTGCATCTTCTACCACTCCTTATTGCAAAGATCAGCAATAACAAATAAATTATAATGGAAAAGGGATAGGAAATAGCAATTGGAAATAAAAATTGGGGAAGAAAGATTTGAGGGACTGAAAAGAGCAAGAAGAAAAATATTTAAGAAGGAAAACAGTCAGGGAATAAAGAGAAGACAATAAATAGAAAGAGAAAGAGCACATGGTGGATATAAGAACAGAGTGTGGCAGACAGAAGATGGTAAAAGCATCAGAAATAAAACAGAGCTTGTGTTCCTCTGTTATCCTGTGTTTCAATGACACTTGTAAAAAAATATACTTAAGGTATGATATAGTCTGGTTTGGTTGTGATGCACTCATTTTACAACAACTTTTCCTTTTATCACTTATGACAGATGATATCCTTTTCACCAACAAAATGATAATCCTCTCTGAAATGACTTGCCGCTACAGTCGAAGGAACAATCTCCATTCTGAATGATAATATTTATTTTTAGTTTCAAATATTTCTTTGGATAAAAATAATGGAAAACTTCCACAAAACGTGCAGTTATTTAGTAGAGGATAATGTGAGTATAAAATAGAAGACTTATTGATACTGGCAGCCAGGAAAACTGAAGTACAATTTATTTAAGTCAGTTTCTCTCTAGGTTTTAAGCTCTTCTGCTTTCTCTTTGCACTGCTCTTTTATTCCAATGCAAAAGGCACAGACAAGACAATATGGAGAGGTAGGAAGTATAATCCAAATTTTTAAAACCACAATAGGGGATAGATATGTAAATTGTGGGGAAGTATTTCCTACAATCTGGATAGAAGAACCAGGAGTCACAATAAGCTAATGAAAATGAAGGAATATGTTTTGCCTGGTTAGAGTCATGAACTTATTATATAAATCCTACTGCAGTACATGATGACCCAATTGAAGCATTCATAAGAGAAACAGATTAACCTCTGATTCCACAGAGAATACAATGAAATGGATTTAGAGTGGGAAAAAGACAAGTAATTCTTCGGTTAGGTCCTGGTTGTTAAGATAAAATCTATGGGACAAGTTATCTGTTCTAGTTTCCAACTTAAAAGCATCAATCCTTCCACCTACTCATACTTCATCATTTTACATAATAACTTCACACCCAGTTTCTTATTGTTTCATATAACTACAATCCAAGTGCTGGATATTGAACTAGCAACCCAGAAACCATGGAGATGATTTTCACCTAGAACAGACAGACAGGCAGTGAGCTTGCAATTGCGCTGGCTGCAAGATGTCCTCAGCAAGAAGCTTAATCAATTTTGATAGCTCCATTTGTATATTTCCAGCAAGCATGCTCACCAGTAGCATGCTATTCGGGGTGGCATGAAATGCAATGGCACCTCCAAGGAACCATGCCAGAGGCTAAACATTAACAAAGGTAGAAGCTCAGGTGGGCCGAAAATGGGCCTACAATTTTTGGGGATCTAGGAGGAGCATTAACCCAGGTTCAACCGCTCAATGCCTATTCTGATAAGCAGAGTGTGTGTGGTGCACAATCTGCCCAATGGTAATGAAAATTGTATCAGAGACCACCAGCCAGTGTAGGGGCCGGATTTACATATTACATGAGGCCCCCCCCCCACCCGAGGCTGCCCATCTTTTGGCCTGAAAAAATTGCAGGAGGAGAAACCATGAGGTAAGTAAAGCCATATGCTTGGGGCACTGCAGCACAGTCCAGCCTGAAAACCAGGTCAAAAATCATCGTTTGACAGTTCAAATCCCACCATAGCAAGATGAAAAAAGGAGTTCAATAAATCTGGTAATTTCTGGGCTAGCACCTGAAAATTTGACCATGTGAAAAGACAACTAGTTCAAGTAATGCTCTTTAGGGAAGGAAATTTCCTACTGGATCGGACTACTTTGGACTTCAATCCCAGACTTTGTGGTTGAATTTTCATGTCTTCAGGTTAATTAGAGATGGGAAATAAATTGTGCCTTGCCAGTGACACCCACATCCAGAGAATACATTTTAATTAAACTAGTAGGAACTAGCACCAGACTTTGGTACCTTTCGCTATATTTTTCATTAATATCTGTTAACATTGAATACAATGATATATGGGCCAGGATTTTACGGCTCCTCCTGCCCTGCAGGATATTACGGTCCCACTGAACTGTGTGGAGATTTAAATGGCTCGCGCATCTGCCAGGGAAGACACACCACAGTGGGGCTGTAAAATCCTGGCCATGGTATAAACAATGTGAGAATGAATATGTAGCTTAAAATTCACAGCACCCTGACACATCATTCCAGCTGAAGTGGTTTCAGTGAGCCATTACAGGATGAAAGAGGTCACTGAAGTTTTGCTTCTTATTATTTTATCTGCCTATGATAACTACTTTTCTTACCCTTTCAAAGTATTACCTTTTTCCAATTATTTTTCTCCCAAAACTGGGCCTAACTTGTTTCCATAACCTTTTTGCTCCATTCAATCACAGTAAACTTGAGATTTTATTTCCCCAGTCTGTGACCCAGATTGAACACACATGTCAATCTCAAGCATGCTAATAGTCTACATGATACTCCAGTGGGGAAACAGGATTAATGGATTGAAAAGATTAAAGTGCGAAATACCAATAACTCCTATGTTTAACACTTTGGGCCCTGTAACTGGTCAGTATCCCTTTAAACAAATACTGGAATGGGAGGTCATTACGCTTTAATTTCCCGTTTATTTGAGAATTATTCCATGCAATATACTATCAAATTAAATCTACTGCAGTGTGAATTTTTGCAGTGACATTTTCTAGTTATATATCAAATTTAACAGTTACTATGAAATGATCACATCACCATGCTGGTGACAGGGTCGTAATTTACTTAATGAAAATGCCTCGTTAAGTTTAAACTACTAGAGATTAACATAAACAAGGGCCTACTATGTCCACACAAGCAAAAGTATAGAGGAAAACATATCAATTCACTGATACCCTATAGGTCTTTGAAGCAAGCCAGCAATCAACATTCACATTCGCATTATTCAACTAAAGACTACTGCCTATTTTGTTACACAATTCGTCCAGATACAAACACTCTATTTGATTATATTTGGAATCATGAGATAAGCTTTAGTACATCAAAGGATGGGATTTGAGAAACTACTTCAATTTATATAATCTTCCAAACTCCCAGATGTAAGCTGCCAAAGAAACAGAAGCTCTACTATGTAATTTACTCATAAGCTTGTTATCTATCAAATCTAAAGTTATTTAAGCTTTTTATCAAAACCAAATCAAGCTAACAAGATAAAAGCAAAATACTGCGGATGCTGGAAACCTGAAACAAAAACAAAAAATGCTGGAAAAACTCAGCAGGTCTGACAGCATCTGAGGAGAGAAAGACGGAGTTAACGTTTCAAGTCCGTTTGACTCTTCTTCAGAGCTAAATGGAAGTAGAAATGTGGTGAAATATATACTGTTTAAGGGGGGTGAAACAGGTGAAGCTGAATAGAAAGCCAGCAATAGGTGGAGGCAAAGGAGAAATTGCAAACGATGTCATAAACATAAGGTCAAAGGTATGTTAATAGTGGTGGTACTAACTAAAGGAGGCGCTAATGGTGACATTAAGAGTGAAAAGCAGAATGTGATAATGGCAGGACCAGGGTAAGCACTCTGGAAAGTGACAGATGGCCCTAGTGGGGGTGGGGGGAGGGGACGGTGGTGGGAAAAAAGATCAAAAAGTCTAAAAGCTGGGGATAAAACAATTAATTAAAATTGGAAATGAATTAAAAAAAATAATAATAATGAAAATAAGTGGGGGGAAAAAATGAATATAGAAAAAAGTGGGGGGTCAAAACGGGGTGAGGATGGACGAGAGAGTTCATGGTCTGAAGTCGTTGAACTCAATGTTAAGTCCGGAAGGCTGTCAAGTGCCTAATTGGAAGATGAGGTGCTGTTCCTCCAGTTTGCGTTTAGCTTCACTGGAACATTGCAGCAGGCCAAAGACGGACATGTGGGCATGAGAGCAGGGTGGTGTGTTGAAATGGCAAGCGACAGGAAGGTCTGGCTCATGCTTGCGGAGAGACCGAAGGTGTTCCGCAAAGCAGTCACCCAGTCTGCGTTTGGTCTCTCCAATGTAGAGGAGACCATCCACCCACCCCACCCCCACTAGGGCCATCTGTCATTTTCCAGAGTGCTTACCCTGGTCCTGCCATTATCACATTCTGCTTTCCACTCTTAGTGTCACCATTAGCACCTCCTTTAGCCAGTACCACCACTATTAACAATCCTTTGACCTTTTGTTTATGACATCTTTCGCACTCTCTCCTTTGCCTCCACCTATCACTGGCCTTCTATCCAGCTTCACCTGTTTCACCCCCCTTAAACAGTATATATTTCACCACATTTCTACCTCCCTTTAGCTCTGAAGACGACTCATACGGACTTGAAACGTTAACTTTGTCTTTCTCTCCACAGATGCTGTCAGACCTGCTGAGTTTTTCAAGCTAACAAGATTCTGTACTCATCGGTTTAACTTTGTAGACTGCAGGATGAAACTATTTTGTGAATAGAAGTGCAGAAAACTCAATACATAAAGTGGCATAGCTTATATGAATAAAAATGACCTTACGATAAAGTAAATGTGGATAAATTATACCAAATGATTTGGTTATGCTGTATACTCATGCCTTATCACAACTGTGGACTTGAAGTTCCAATGCTTTACACAATCTTCTTTTCATAAGGTATCCTGTGTAACACAATGCACACATCTGTACTACAGTATATCTATTAGCAAATGCTGTCTTAAAGGATGTTGATTTTCTTAACCAGGACTACAGAATTGGGAACATGTCACTTCCACCAAATTGTCAATTCCTGTATAAGAAATGGGTTTAAAATTTCTTTACAAATAGCACACATAGGAAATATTCTTGTGAAATTATAGCACACACAATATAATTATGCTTCAATGGAAATTTGTTACTACATTGGAAATGTGGAAACTAAATTATGAAAAAAATCAATACCCATGAATAAATAGGGTACCTTTAATAAGTCAATACAAAATGTTGCAAAGACTTGATCAATGAAAAAAAATCAAATGGACTTTGCTATAACTTTATACTTTATATTAATAATGTCTCATATTTCTAGAAATTAAGCACATTTGCTATCAGAATATTGTTCCCCAAGACAGCTTCTGACAATCTTACGGTTGATTGTTACAAAACACAATTAGAAAAAAGACAGAATACATAGCACTCACAAATGTTAAATGAAAATGTTATTTTGGAATCTCATCTTAAACTGCGGTTACTTTAGCACATGGCCAAAGCTCAAAGTATCATACTTAAAAACATCAAAGATGCAGAAGTATATATCACACTTGCTGCTGATTGTCATTTGATTTGTTGATATTTGAGCCAATAATCTTAAGAAGTTGTATAAAAGAGAAAAAGAATGCCAGTCATTTCCTGCTAATTCCCTCTGTCCTTCATAATCTTGCCTCTCTCCAAACTTTGGACTGGGATTAACAATTAGTTACCAAACTGGACAAATGTCCTTCAGTAAAAGCCAAGAGTCTACAGTTCACCTTATGACTTGCCCCTTTTGATGAGTTTCTAAGAGAGTGGTTGAGCAGTTAAAAAAGACTTGCACTTATATAGCATCTTTCACAAACTTAGGACATACCAAACGTTTTATAGCCAATTAAGTACTTTTGAGGTGTAGTCACTTTTGTCATGTGGTCATAAGAGGACTTGACTGTTTAAACACAGGCCCATTAACTGAACAGTGTTTCAGTTCCCAAATTACCTATAAGATCAACTGGCGATGAATAATAATTAAAAATGAATTTAAAACCATGCCATACAAGATTACAGCAGATGCTAGAAATCTGAAATAAAAACAGAAAATGTCGGAGATGCTCAGGAGGTTTGGCAGCATCTGTAGAGACAGAAAAAGAATTAATGTTTCAGATCTGTGAAACATTGGGCGGAATCTCCTGCTCTCACTGGTGGCAAGCTTGGAGATGGCAAGGGCATGTAATTAGGCGGGATGGTGGCTTACCTGAACATCACTGCCTTTCTGCCTCACCAGAATTAAGTTCTGGGCAGGAAGACTCATGGTCTCCTCAATGGTGCTGCTGGTCTCTGATTGGCTGGCAGCTCTCGCCAGGCGGGACATGCACCTCCAGGGTCTTGATTCCAGGGGAAGGCCTACCATTGGCCTTGACACTGCCCTATTGGCTTGTGGTTCGGTGGGCCTTTCCGAAAAGAGGCAGTGCAGGTCTTTCACAGGCTCTCCAGCTGGCAAGCGAAGCACCCGATGCTGTAACAAGATTCCACCCATTAACTCTGTTTCTCTCTCCACAGATGCAACTAAACCTGTGCAATATTAGTAGTAAATGAAATTCTATTGCTGGTTGCTTTAGGGGAGACATTAGCCTGGGTTAAAGGCTTTACAGGTACAATGTCTCAAAACTGGTAATCTCGAGAACGAGTCTGTGCCACATTTCGGATCTTGCCGTTTTTGGAAAAAAAATCAAAACCTTAATTCAATGACTTGGGGACACATGAAATCAAGTGAATAAGTTTCAATTTCATTGTTCTTATGTTTTGGTGACTGCATTACATTTTCACATTAAAACTGCTGGTATTGTGATCCTTTGTATGGGTCAATCTGAAATGAAAATCCCACTTGCGCAAAATATGCTGCTTAGACAACATTGTGGTGTCAGTGCCAGCAGGAGCGCAACATGTAAACACTGCATCTTCCCATGGCCTCTGGCACCTGGAAGGAAAAGTGCTGTTGGTCTTGGCACAAGCAAGCCCATGTACATGCTACATTGAAAGGCACATACACTCTTAATTTGGCAGGGATATACACCTGTCTCACTGACACATGAATGCAATACCTTGCAAAGAACTCTGTCATGCAGACACCAACAAGACATGTTGCAGATGTTGCTCAGACAGCAGCCTCAGAGAGTTGATAACCGGGTGAAGAGTACCACTATATGCAAGGCATATAAAAATTATTTTATAAATCATTTTACTTTACAAATGATGCCCAAGGTTCAATCCTACACATCAGTAAACTTAGAGATGCCACTACTGACGATGTGATACAATAAATGGTGTATCCGTAAGCCCATATCATCTGAGACGGCTTGGGAACAAAGCGTAATGCCCCTAAACACACGCAACCATTGCAGCAACTAGCAGCATAATCAAAATACAACATACACGAATAAAGTGCAATTAAACATAGATTTACAAGTATGTTTGATATATGTGGTGATTAAACATCTGTGCCACCTTTGTGTCATTCCAATTTCTTTTACCTTTCTTTTTCTATTACCATGTCAAGGTGCAGCCCCGACATCCACAGTTGATGTGCAGGCAGCATGCTGACTGCTATGCCTTGTTGGCTATGAGGACTATGGCGGGTGTCCTCTGGTGATCCAAGGCCTAGAATACTCCAGCCTGCTGAGAGTCTCCTACACAGGTGCAGATGCACCCTTCTCAGCCTGACCTGTTATAGGTGATGAAGTTCACTAGCAGAGGGAAGGTTGAGCAGCAGGGCCCCCTTGAAGTGTCCTGGGATGAAGCCCCAAGTACCTTGCTGGTACTCCTCCTCCCTGTCAGTACAAGATAGCACCTCCCTGACTCCTTCAGGAGAAGGGCCATCAGAAGGGAGGTCAAGATGCTTCATTCCCCTCTCGCCTAGTCATTGCTGCACTGCACTCATACATAACATGATGGAGTGCAGGTCCGAGAACATATCCAGCAGCTACTGAGTACTCTGACAGACCAGGACCTCCATGGCGGTTGCCACCCTTTCCATGGAGGAAGCCAAGCATTTGCATGCCGGAGCCATAATAGAACTCGTAACATGATGGACTCCTCCAGCCTTTGCTCAAGTCTGTGCATGACCTTTGACAGCTCTGCATGGTGTTCCTCTGCCTGTCTCTGCATCTCCATCAGGTCCCTATGGCTGAATCCAGAGGCTCAACATCTGCATGGGGCTTAGTAGGGGCCTGGTCTCAAGCAGTCCTCCAAGTGCCAGGGACCTTAGCTGTCACACCCTCCATCGACTGCAGGCACGTGTCTGTGATGTGTCTGCCAGCCTAATCTGTGAACCCACCAAAATGAATATCTCTGCACTGGTGGATGGTTGAAGGGAATGCCGTGATTCCTCTCAGGATTTGGCATCATCGTCATCAGAGGTGTTGGTGGAGGTGGAGGTGGAACCGGAGCAAGGCTGTCTACTCTTTTTAGATTTTGACTTGCTGCGAGAACCTCCACTGGAGAACAAAATTAATTAACTGATGGTTATTCACAATCCGTTTTCTCAGCAATGTTTCTGTTGTTACACCTGCATGCCCATTTGTGAACACCAGACAGGAGGCATTCTCATTGGATGGCTGCGACATTCCAGTCCCTCCATCCACACAGGCACTGTCCTGATCCTCCCCGGCAAGTTCCCTAGCCTCTTCCTCAAATGGGGTCAGGATTCTAATATCGGGGACACCACCTCCAGTCTTTCATCACTCCCGGTGATTTTGAGCATTTTTCTCCTGCAGACAGACAAGCAGTATGATTGAGCGTCATCCCAATGGGTGCATGGCCACTTTATGAGCATGCATGCCTATGACAGCTCCTGTGCCATACCCAGTAAGTATTTGACACCCACACTGTCCTGCAACTGGCGCAACATTCACAATACTAAGTGGCTCCCACACATGCAGTACATATGTCCCATCTGCTGCTGAGGCCTG
This sequence comes from Cetorhinus maximus, assembly GCF_964194155.1. Classification (NCBI taxonomy): domain Eukaryota; kingdom Metazoa; phylum Chordata; class Chondrichthyes; order Lamniformes; family Cetorhinidae; genus Cetorhinus; species Cetorhinus maximus. The sequence continues at coordinate 67,236,363 of NC_135889.1, forward strand.
CAACCCAAACACCTGTCTGACATCCCTTTGTACTTGCACACTTACACTGCTTGATGTCCTTATGAGTGTCACTTTTCAGTCACTACACAGTGCCATTTACACTGGTGGAGTGCAGAACATCATTCATCCTTATCCTGTATTATTGGGCGGTTCTTTGGTGGGCCCCATGGGCGCTAATCCGCATAGTGATCTCCACCTAGGCCATCTTGGTCAGATGAGAGGGCCTCCTGCTGCCATCCCTGAGAAACAAGACCTTCCACCTTTCCCAGATGGCCTGGAGGAGAAACTGCAGGGTTTCATCGCTGAACCATGGAGTCATTCATTGTCTGCTCTGTGTCATGATGGTAGCGGCAATAGGTTTTCCACAGGGTGAAAAGGTGTCAACGCCTTGAACGACAGCCAGACTGATACCCCTGGCTTGCAGGGAATCAACACCTGTCCGGATATCCTTTAAATATAGCGCCTAGATTTTCGGCCCTCTGAGGTAATGGCACAGGTTGCCGACTTCCTTCCTGCCCCTGCCACATGATTCGCTGTGCTCCTCGCACATGCACAGTTAATTGACTAGCCACCGCATAAGCCTGCACGGCCAGCCGCCTTGCCCTGAGTGTAAGTGTTGCTCACTTTCTGTCCTGCCACTGACAACCTCGCTGCTACCGGAAGATTCCATCCAATGTTCCTTTTCTTCCTCTGTGTAGGTCAGCACCATTTTTGAAAGTTCTTAGCACCAACATTTTTGGTCATCTGCTACATTGGCACCTGCAGCAGCACCATTTTACACGAAATTTGGCAAAACCACTTTACAGGTAAAACATTTTCTTGGAAAAAGTCATGCTGAGTCTGCTATATGGCACACAATCAGGCCTTTCCACTGCTTCAGCATTTAGTAATGCTCAGCAGGATCCAATGACCAGACCCAATATCAGAGTAATCTCATGACAAAGGCTTTGATAGAGTCAGAAATTGATACTGTATCAATTTAATTCTTTTAGTATGATACAAGTTACCAGTCAGACTGGGCAGAATCTTTGGAAGTTGGCGTGACTTCTGCTGGAGAGAGGGGTGGCTGAACGCATGAGATTTTGCGTTGTTCAGCTCATTAATTATGCATTTGCGAGGAGCATATTGAATCTCGTGGAGGGATGGGCAGGAAGTGGCCCGCCCTGCCGTTACCTCATAGGCTCCAACGTTCAGGCGCTATATTTAAACGGCACCCGGACAGGCGTTCACTCTTCCATTCCACTCCTTGACTCCCCATCACAGTCCTGCCTCGGTTTCATCCCTCCCCTGTGCCCAGCCTTAGTGTAGCATATGTGGCAGGTAGCCAATATCTCTCAGTAACGCTGTGAAAGGAAGGTGAAAGCAGCGTCTACTGATCTCAAAATCCAGGAAGGAGTCTACCTCGCCAGGCGCAGGCCACTTATGTAGTCATGAAAGTAAACATTTTAAATTCCCACTGGTGGGGCGATTAATTTGGACGGGGGGCAAGATTCCGGTGTAGGCCTTTTAATGAGCATTTATGAGATGTAAATAGGGTTCCCGACATAGCTCCGTGGGACACTCGACATGCCTTTAAGCCTTCATGAATGTTGGGAGAACAAGGTTCCATACTAATTTCCCGCCGTCGTGAAACTGATTTTTGGCCTCTGCCAAATTGTGCTTTCCCCCACCTGCCACAATTCCCACTGCTGGTAGGAGCAGAAGTAGAAGATTCCACTTACTGTTGCATGTTTCAGCGTGAAAGCTTTACAATATGTACATATCTTGTTGTACTTGTTTTGTCTGCTCTGTCGTACACAAAATCAGCAACTCTCATTTTTAACCAAAATAGTTATGTGTCACAGCAGTACTAGAAAAGCGGTTTGGGTCAAAATATCTATCTCATCATGATTTGAAAATTAGTTGAGAGGCCAATGTTGCTATGATAAAGAATCTCACAAGCATTTCATCATGTTTGTTCATTGCAGAGAAACAGTAATATATTAATGCAATTATACCTGGTTCTACAAATCTATGGTGTACTGTATACTGCATTTGCCAGAACATAAGACGCACCAGGATTTTAAAAGGAAATGTTTAGGAAAATATATGTCAGTCCATACATTTACAATTACGGGACAAAAACAGCACACCAAAACAACATGGAGCATGAAGTTTTACTATTCCTAGAAGCCCAAAAATTCCTCATCACTGTTGTCATGTGAACCGTCACTTTCTTTTGATAGTACGTCATCTTCACTACCATTTAAGGTATTGCTGATACCACATTTCTTGAATGACTTCACAATTGGCATTTTCACTTCGAATTCGGCCGGCATCTCCTGTGCTATCCTGGTATTAGTACATGTGTTTAACCAGTGCCTTTTCATAAATCTATAGCACTAATTGCTCTGGCAAAATCAGTAATGCTGCTTGCTACCGCCACTCTTCTTGCTTCACATACGGTCATTTTGGTAGATTTAGAAATTCAATTTTCCTGTGGTTTTTCACCTCTTCCAGCTGTGGCCCTATTACAGCATGTCCAGAAAATGTCTGCTTGTTCTTTTCTATTTTCATTAGTTCTTCCTCTTGCTTCATCCATGCCTGTATCATTTTCTCAGCTGGAGGAAGACCAAATGTCTTTCAGCTGCACTTTGGCATACTTTACCACTTCCATTTTGAACACTACGGTTTTTGCACCCTTTGCATTCGCACCAGATTTTATTAAAAAATCACAACAATCACAATGATCAATATGCATGATTCTAAAACATATACTAATAAACTGTGTGACTGGGGATAATCTGCAGACCATAATATGACATTTTAGGTGACTTTTTTCCAGGTAAAAATTGTGCCTTATGGTCCAGCAGATACAGTAGCTCTAATAAAAGATAAGATCAAATTATGAAACCAAAGTTTGCACTGCAGTAAAATAAACCTCTAAGTAAATAGCTTTGACATCCATCATATCACTTATTAGCAATTTTTTCAAAATAGCTTATTCACTTCTGTCTCAGCAACTAAGCTTGCCTTAAAACTCCAGAATACTGCGATATCACCCTGACATAGCTACAATATCGATTTTGCTGCAATTGTGCCTATGCAGTTCAGATTTACATTGGTGACCTTAAAATAAATGAAAGTACATTGGGTGCTGTGTTAAGCTTTAAGTTTATCTTACATACTTTTTTTTAGAAAACAAGCCATTTGTATTTTACTGCGTTTGTCTGCTTGTAAACAGCATTCCATGAATCAGTCACTGGTCACCCTGATATTTAGACGAGTTGATTTTAAAAGTAGGAAGTTAGCAACCCAATCAAATAACACTAGTATATTAATGCATTATGTCATGAAATGATAGGATATGAGCTTACACCCACAGTTTCCCACAAGACATTTTACCAATTTTTCTCAGGCCAATAGTGAAGAGAGGTGGCACTTTGACTTGCTGAGTAGGGCAAAATCACAAGACATGTTGCCCACACTCCTCTCATGTACTTTTCAGTAGATGGTCATAAAGCAGACATCTGGGAGTAGATTGTTTGTTTGTACTCTTGGCTGTGAAATGGAGAAAGGAAAATAAATTGATGTGGTTTTTTTAAAATGAACAAAAGCAGAACTGAAATTGTCAAAAAGGCTTCTGGAAAATAATACTATAGTTTAAAATAGCATGGAAAGTTAATTGACATCACATTCAGACATTACTAAGCAGTCTGGAAAGTCTGTGGTTAACTTAGCTGGTTTGCAATGCCCTTCAATAAGACATCCTGAGTACAAGTATTCAAAATGTATTCATGTAGCGTGAGATTAGAAGAAAGCTTTTGTATCCCATCTTACTGGAAATTGTGTGACAAAATATTTGTGAAACTGTAATCACAAAATGACAAAAGGCCTACAAAATATATTAATTTTAATCTGTTGCACTCAGAAATGTACATAAATACATTTGTGTTTTAGGATCACTTGTCAAAGTATGGAAAATGTTTCTACTGCTCATCAAGAGCATTAAAATGAAATCAAATTTCATTGTGACTTATTGGACAAGTCCTCAATGGTACAAATGAAGAAATGCTTGTAATAAAAACAACTGCACAGGTTAAAACAATTTTTTGTTTGTACTCATGATGACCTGTCCAGCAAATAACATCTTGAGAAAAATTCTGGTTCCCTTTAGTGCCTAAGCAATACATCAAACATCTCCTCCCTCACCATATTAATCACTCTGCAACATTTCACAAACATTTAAGATCACCATTTGATATCTGAACAGATATGTTGGCTATCTAATCTGGCATTATGAATTAGTGTTAAAGTAATAATTGACAAAATTGTACTTGTTCAACTGACAACCATTAAGAAAATAAATAGAAACACTTAGAGGTATAGCCATGGAAATTTAATATGAAGCCTCTTCAGATTTTATTATATGCATGCACAACTGTATTTATAAATGATATGTAAAGCTTTGGACATTTTAATGAACACTGAAAGTAGAGATGACGTATACTAATCAGTGTTGTTAACACGGAGAGAGGAAAAAAATCTCTTGGCTACAAACTAGTTCTTTTATGTGGGAATGACAAGCCAACAAACAAGATCTCAATTTCCTCATAGATTTGCCTCATTTGTTAACCAAACATGCTTTCACATTAACTTTTAACTTACAATAGTAAAGCCTTAACAGAATGGACTGTTGCTTTCCCATTTTACTGTTTGTACATTCCCAGGGGAGCCTCTTTCTGCTCCACCTGAGCCTTGACGTATCAATAGTGCTACTCAAATTGAATCTTAATTCTTCTAATTTTTGTCTTGAAACACAGCTTGAGTTTGAGAAGAGTGTCCTGCAGTCAGTTCTTGTTAAAAATAACAAGAGTGACATCACAAGAGAAAGCGACGGAGTGATCAGAACCAGCGCAAGTGCGGGGAAGCTTCAAAAAGTGATGTCAGCACAAAGGTGAGAGCTGTTTGGTGAGTAGTGGGCAAGTGTTTTTCTCCAGTTTTTTTCTCCAGTATAAAATAGATTAAGCTAGGGAAAGGTAAAGATTCTAGTTTTTATTTAAAGTACATAAATAATTTAATGTTATTTTACTGTATTTAACTTAAAATAAGGGTTTTTTTTCAACTAGAGGCATGGCAGGGCAGCTCCATCCCGTGTTATGTACCACCTGCAACATGTGGGAAGTCTTAGTCGCTCCTTGCGCTCTGCCCGACCACATGTGCAGGAAGTGCCACCAACTGCAGCTACTTGAGCTCCGTCTTTCGGAGCTTGAGCGGCAGCTGAAGGCACTGAGGTGCATCCGCGAGGCTGACAGTTTCGTGGATAGCACGTTTTTAGATGTGGTCGACCCCCAGTTTACGGAAGTGCAGACAGAGAGGGAATGGGTGACCATCAGTCAGAAGAAAGGTGTTAGGCAGGTAGTCAGGAAATTCCCAGGGTGCATCTCGCTCGAGAACTGTCTTTCTCTGTAGGAAAATGGAGAGAGTGACGATTCCTCTGGGGAGTGCAAACACGCTCATGGCACTGTGAGTGGCTCAGCTGCACGGGGGGAGAAAAAAGAGGGGAAGAGCAATAGTGGTAGGAGACTCAATAGTAAGGGGAACAGACAGGCCGTAGACATGACTCCAGGATGGTTGCCTCCCTGGTGCCAGGGTCAAGGATGTCACTGAACGGCTGCAGGGCATTCTAAAGGGGGAGGGCAAACAGACAGAGATCGTGGTACATATTGGTACCAACGACATAGGTAGAAAGAGGGATGAGGTCCTGCAAGCAGAATTTAGGGAGCTAGGAAGCAGATTGAAAAACAGGACCTCAAAGGTAGTAATCTCTGGATTACTTCTGGTGCCATGCGCTAGTGAGTATAGAAATAGGAGGTTAGTTCAGATGAATGTGTGGCTGGAGAGATGGTGCAGAAGGGATGGCTTTAAATTTCTGGAACATTGGAACCGTTGCTGGGGGCGGTGGGACCTGTACAAGGCGGATGGGTTGCACCAGTTGTTTGGGACCAACATCTTTGCGGGGAGGTTTGCTAATGCTGTTGGGGAGTGTTTAAACTAACTTGACAGGGAGATGGGATATGAGAGGAGGTTCAACAGGGGCAGATGCACAGCCAAAATTAGAAGAGAGAGCAAGTGAGTCTGGGAGGCACAGATATTATAGGCCAGTTAAGGCACAAGGGAGCTTGGCAAGGTTGGATGGTATTTATTTTAATGCAAGGGGTCTGACGAATAAGGCAGATAAGCCGAGGGCACAAATTAACACATGGAAGTTTAACGTCATTGCTGTCACAGATACATGGTTGAAAGAGGGGCAGGACTGGCAGCTCAATATTGCAGGATATAGGGTCTTCAGGCGAGACAGGGAAGGAGGTAAATGAGGAGGGGGTATTACATTATTGATCAAGGAATCAATTACAGCAGTAAGGAGGGATGACAACTTAGAAGGCTCCTCAAATGAAGCTATATGGGTAGAACTGAAAAACAAAAAAGGAGCAATCACATTGCTGGGAGTGTACTATAGGCCCCCCAAACAGTCAGAGAGAAATAGAAGAGCAGATATGTAGGCAAATTTCAGAGAAGTGTAAAAATAATAGGGTAGTAATAGTGGGGGATTCAACTTCCCCAAAATTAACTGGGTTAGTCATAGTGTGATAGGTTTAGAGGGAGCGGAATTCTTCACAGAATCACACAGTGCAGAAGAGGCCCTTCGGCCCATCGAGTCTGCACCGACATGTGAGAAACACCTGACCTACCTACCTAATCCCATTTACCAGTACTTGGCCCATTGCCTTGAACGTTATGACGTGCCAAGTGCTCATTCAGGTACTTTTTAAAGGATGTGAGGCAACCCGCCTCCACCACCCTCCCAGGCAGTGCATTCCAGGCTGTCACCACCCTCTGGGTAAAAATGTTTTTGCTCACATCCCCCCTAAACCTCCTGCCCCTCACCTTGAACTTATGTCCCCTCGTGACTGACCCTTCAACTAAGGGGAACAGCTGCTCCCTATCCACCCTGTCCATGCCCCTCATAATCTTGTACACCTCGATCAGGTCACCCCTCAGTCTTCTCTGATCCAATGAAAACAACAAGTCTATCCAAGCTCTCTTCATAACTTAAATGTTTCATCCCAGGCAACATCCTGGTGAATCTCCTCTGCACCCCCACCAATACAATCACATCCTTCCTATAATGTGGTGACCAGAACTGCACACAGTACTCCAGCTGTGGCCTCACCAAGGTTCTATACAACTCCAACATGACCTCCATACTTTTGTAATCTATGCCTCGATTGATAAAGGCAAGTGTCCCATATACTTTTTTCATCACCCCACTAACATGCCCCTCCACCTTCAGAGATTTATGGACACACACGCCAAGGTCCCTTTGTGCCTCAGAACTTCCTCGTGTCATGCCATTCATTGAATATTTCCTTGTCAAATTACTCTTTCCAAAGTGTAACACCTCATACTTTTCAGGGTTAAATTCCATCTGCCACTTATCTGCCCATTTGACCATCCCATTTATATCTTCCCGTAGCCCAAGACACTCAACCTCACTGTTAACCATCCGGCCAATCTTTGTGTCATCTGCAAACTTGCTAATCCTACTCCCCACATAGTCATCTATGTTGTTTGTATAAATGACGAATAATAGGGGACCCAGCACAGATCCCTGTGGTACGCCACTGGACACTGGCTTCCAGTCACTAAAGCAGCCTTCTGTCATCGCCCTCTGTCTCCTACAACTAAGCCAATTTTGAATCCACCTTATCAAATTACCCTGTATCCCATGTGCATTTGCCTTATTTATAAGTCTCCCATGTGGGGCCTTGTCAAAGGCTTTGCTGAAATCCATATAAACTATCTCAATTACAGTACCCTCATCTACACACCTGGTCATCTCCTCAAAAAATTCAATCAAATTTGTTAGGCATGACAAAAACAGAATTACCTGGAAAAACTCAGCAGGTCTGGCAGCATCGGTGGAGAAGAAAAGAGTCGACGTTTCGAGTCCACATGACCCTTCAACAGAACTCAATTCTGTTCTGTTCAAATCAGTTCTGTTGAAGGGTCATGTGGACTCGAAACGTCGACTCTTTTCTTCTCCACCGATGCTGCCAAACCTTCTGAGTTTTTCCAGGTAATTCTGTTTTTGTTTTGGATTTCCAGCGTCCGCAGTAGTTTTTTGTTGTTAGGCATGACCTCCCCCTGACAAAGCTATGCTATGCTGACTATTCCTGATCAAACCTTGCCTCTCCAAGTGGAGATAGATTCTCTCCTTCAGAATTTTCTCCAATAGTTTCCCTACCACTGACATGAGACTCACTGGTCTGTAGTTCCCTGGCTTATCCCTACAACCCTTCTTAAATAGTGGAACCACATTAGCTGCTTTCCAGTCCTCTGGCACCTCCCCTGTGGCCAGAGAGGAATTAAAAATTTGGGTCAGAGCCCCTGCGATCTCCTCCCTTGCCTCCCTCAGCAGTCTGGGACACTAATCGTCCGGACTTGGAGATTTGTCCACTTTTAAGCCTGCCAATACCTCCAATACCTTGTCACTTCCTGTATCAATTTGCTCAAGAACCTCGCAGTCTCTCTCCCTGTGTTCCACACCTTCGTCCTCATTCTCTTGGGTGAAGACGGATGTGAAGCATTCGTTCAACACTCTACCGATGTCCTCTGGCTCCACCCATAGATTGCCCCCTTGGTCCCTAGTGGGCCATACTCTTTCCCTTGTTATCGTCTTCCAATTGATATACTTATAGAATATCTTGGGATTTTCCCTACTTTTACCAGCCAGAGCTTTCTCATATTCCCTCTTTGCTCTCCTAATTGCTTCCTTAAGCTCCACCCTGCACTTTCTGTACTCCACAAATGCCTCTGCTGATTTGCTCCCCTTGTACTTGCTAAAAGCCTCTCTTTTCCTTCTCATCGTATATATCTCTGAATATCTCTGGTCATCCATGGTTCTCTGGGCTTGTTACTCTTTCCTATCACCCTAGAGGGAACATGTTGAGCCTGTACCCTCCCCATTTCTTTTTTGAACGCCCCCCCACCGCTCTTCTGTAGATTTCCCCACAAGTAGCTGTTCCCAGTCTACCTTGGCCACACCCTGCCTTATTTTACTAAAACCCACTTTCCCCCAATCCAAACCATTTTTTTGCATCCTTAAAATGCATCCAGGAGAGCTTTTTAAGCCAGTACATAGAAGGTCCTACAAGGTCCTGGACTTAATTTTAGGGAATGAAGCTGGGCAAGTGATAGTGGTATCAGTGGGGCATTTTACAGAAGTGATCATAACTCCATTAGATTCAAGGTTGTTATGCAAAAGGACAAGGATGGGCCAGAAATCAGAGTTTTAAATTGGGGAAAGACCGATTTTAATAAGATCAGATATGATTCGGCCAGAGTGGACTGGGAGCAGCTACTCTGAGGTAAATCTGCGTCAGAGCAGCTGGACTCATTCAAGAAGGAAACGGAGAGTACAGGGCCAACATATTCCAGTAAAGATAAAGGGTGGGAGCAACAAATCCAGGGAACCCTGGATGTTGAGGGATATACAGGATTGGATAAAGAGAAAAAGGGAGGCTTATGGCAGATACCGAGGGCTCAAAACAGCGGAAGCCCTAGAGGAGTATAGAATGTGTAGGGGGGACCTTAAAAAGGAAATTAGGAGAGCAAAAAGGGGGCATGAAAAAACATTGGCAGGTAAAATAAAGGAAAATCCACAGTTATTTCACAAGTACATTAAGAGTAAGAGGATAACTAGGGAAAGAGTAGGGCCCATTAAGGACCATAGTGGTAATTTGTGTGTGGAGCCGGAGACGTAGGTAGGGTTCTAAATGAATACTTTGTGTCGGTGTTCACAAGTGAGAGGGACGACGTGGGTATGGAAATGAGGCAGAAGGACTGTGATATAATTAAAGAAATTAGCAAAGAAAGGGAGCAGGTTCTAAGTGGTCTGGCAGGCTTAAAAGTAGATAAGTCTCCAGGCCTGGATGAAATGTATCCCAGGCGGTTGAGTGAGGCAAGGGAGGAGATAGCAGGGGCGCTGGCAATAATTTTCAGTACCTCTCTGGCCACAGGAGAGGTGCCAGAGGACTGGAGGGCAGCCAATGTCGTATCGTTATTCAAGAAGGGAGGAAGGGATAAACAAGGAACTACAGGCCAAACAATCCAACCTCAGTGGTGGGGAAACTATTGGAAGCAATTCTGAGGGACAGAATTAATCTACACTTGGAGAGGCAGGGATTAATCAAGGACAGTCAGTATGGTTTTGTTAAAATCTGACCAATTTGAGTGAATTCTTCGAAGGGGTGACCAGGCGTGGTAGATATGGGCAATGCATTTGATGTAGTCTACTTGGACTTCAGCAAAGCTTTTGATAAGGTCCCGCATGGGAGACTGATAACGAAGGTAAGAGCCCATGAGATCCAAGGCAATTTGGCAAATTGGATCCAGAATTGGCTGAGTGGCAGGAAGCAGAGGGTGATGGTTGAGGGGTGTTTTCGTGACTGGATGCCTGTGTCCAGTGGGGTTCCACAAGGATCGGTGTTGTATCCCTTGCTCTTCGTGGTATATATAAACGATTTAGACTTGAATGTAGGAGTGGTAAATTAATCAGTAAGTTCACGCATGACATGAAAATTTGTGGGGTGGTAAATAGTGAGGAGGATAGCCTTAGATTACAGGAGGATATAGACTGACTGGTCAGAAGGGCTGATCAATGGCAAATGGAATTTAATCCGGATAAGTGTGAGACGATGCACTGGGACAGGACAAATGAGGCACGGGAATACACGATGAATGGTAGGAACCTGGGAAGTACCAAGGATCAGAGGGACGTGGGTTTGCATGTTCACCAGTCCCTTAAGGTAGCGGGACAGATAGATAAGGTGGTTAAGAAGGCATTTGAGATACTTGCCTTTATTAGCCGAGGCATAGAATGTAAGAGCAGGGAGGTTATGCCGGAACTGTATAAGACGCTGGTTAGGCCACAGCTAGAGTATTACGTGCAATTCTGGAATCCGCATTATAGGAAGGATGTGATTGCACTAGAGAGAGTGCAGAGGAGATTTACCAGGATGTTGCCTGAGCTGGAGAGTTTTAATTATGAGGAGAGATTGGATAGACTGGGGTTACTTTCCTTGGAGCAGAGGAGATTGAGTGGGGACATGATTGAGGCGTATAATATTATGAGGGGCATAGATAGGGTCGACAGGAGGGAACTTTTGCCCTTGGTGGAGGGATCAATAACCAGTGGGCATAGATTTAAGGTAAGGGGCAGGAGGTTTAGAGGGGATGTGAGGAAGAATTTTTTCACCCAGAGGGTAGTAGGAATCTGGAACTCACTGCCTGAAAGGGTGGTACAGGCAGATACCCTCATAACATTTAGGAAGTATTTGGATGTGCACTTGCGATGCCATGGCATACAAGGGTATGGGCCTAGTGCTGGAAAATGGGATTAGAATAGTTAGGTACTTGTTTGACCGGCGCAGACTCAATGGGCCGAAGGGCCTTTTTCTGTGCTGTAGACCTCTATGACTCTATGACAGCCTTCAGTTTAAACAATTCTAAAATTAAACTCCCATTGTTCCAGCCTTTGGTCTTCCATTTGCCATGATTCATTGGCAGCCATTAGTTTGCTGAACCATTCATCTCCATTTAATGTCTTTGACCCCCACAAATCCTTCACTGTCTTCTATCCAGTCATTGCCACTTCTATCTTTACTTTCCAGTTCCATGGAGAGCAGATGTCAGCACATGTGGCACACAAATGGCTTAGTTACCCAACACCAGATTTAACTGGACCACATCATTGCTTTTGGGCTGGGTCAACTGGGGACCAAAGATAATCCCTGCTTTTTTTACCACTCATAATTATCTCCTTAAACTTCTCTCCTTTTTCCCCTCCACCTTCACATTTACCCCCAACAACGTGTGAGAAGCTCATGGACTTATTTGTTGCAAAGGCAGTGTTCATTTATTCAGTTCCCTCTGCTGGTTTCCCCTAACCTCCCCTTGTCCACTAAGCAAATCCTCATGCCAGGGTCCAGACTACCTTAGCACCGAATCTACATCCTTCACTTGAGTTTCTCTTCCATCTCCCCCAACCTCCTGTCCTCGCTCAGTTTATTCATAAATGCCAACTTTTGTTCCTTTGGCTGCCATGCCCACTAAAATTTTGACCTACCAAGTTCCTTTTCTAGATCACACGCTAGTGCACACTGTTCCCTCTCTGGGTAACCTGTTCCTCTTCCTTTTAAAACTGCCATCTTTATCCCCTCCTCAAAAAAACTCACCTTTGACCCTCTGTTTTGCAAACTATTGCCCTATCTCCAACCATTTTCTCTTCAAAGTCCGTGAACATATTCTCTCCTTCCAAATTGGCATCACTCTGCCAATCTCTGCTTAAATTTCTTCATTTTGATTTCCAATCCCACTGCAGAACTATCCTTGCTTAATTACATGCTTTCCCTTAATTGGCAACATTATCCACAGACATACAGTCAGCTTCCGCACATCCACAGACAACACCCAGCCCTACCTCCCCATCACCTCTTTTGGCTCTTCAACTGCTTATGGCCAGAATGTTATGACCCGACCGGGCATGTGCCCGATCCGTCCGGCTGTGAAATAGCGTGAGTCGGTGTTGAGCAAGCATCCTGACGTCATCACGCACTTGCACAATATTTTGCTTGGTGGGCGTGCATGGCAGTTGGAAGCGCACCTACTGACAATTAAGTGGATAATTAAGCCCATTAACTGCGCACTTGTCTGCGATATTTTTTGTGACCCGTCCAACGTTATGATTGGCGGATGGGCGAATCGACCAGGCAGCCTTTACATTTTTGATGAAACCTCATCCAAGGGCGTGATGAAATCTCTGTGGGGAAATAAAATAAAAAGAGATATCTGGAGACTGTTTTTTTATGAGATATGCTTTCAGGTGCTTGATGGTGCTGCATGGACATATTTTGCAGCATTTTTGTTGTTTCGTTTATTCTGTGGAGGTCTGTCGCTCCCTGAAGCAGCCGGAAGCGCTCGCCAGCATTAGCGGTGACGTTAACGCCTGAATTGCCTGAATTTTTCGTCAGGTGCACGTGATTGGCGGGCCCAGGAGCGGACAGGAAACAGGCCCCCAACCGCAATCTGCCCCACACTGTAATTTCAAGCTCGCTGGCCAATTAATGGCTAGCCAACGTGAAATGCATGCTGAAAAGCTCAGCGCTAGCTGGGGTGCAGCAGGAAGAGGGTGGACAGCAAGGTCACCGAGGGTGCGGGTAAGCGCTTCGAGAGAGCTCCCTGAAAGCAGACAGCTGCCTCAGGGAGCTGCAGACCTGCAAATAATAAAACAAAACACAAAAATGCTGCAAAAAAATGTCCATGCAGAACAATCAAGCACCTGAAAGCATACCTCATAACAATGCAGTCCCCAGATATTTCTTTTTCTTTCATTTCCTAACAGAGATTTCATCACACCCTTGGATGAGGTTTTGTCAAAAATATAAAGGCCGAATGGCCAATTCACCCGTCTGCCAACCGTAAGGTTGGGCAGGCCACAAAAAAATCGCAGACAATTGAGCAGTTAAAGGGCTTAATTGCTCGTTTAATGGTTGGCTGGCGCACTTCCACCTTTTGCACACTCCTACTGAGCGAAATATCATGAAATTTTACACCCGTTCGAGTCGGGCGCACACACGCCAACAAAACGTAAAATTCTGCTCTATATGTCTGATTGCTTGTCTGATATCCGGTCTCGAATGAGGTGAAACTTTCTTTACTTAAACATTAGAGAAACCAAAACCATCATCGTCTCCTCCTACTCCAAACTCTGTACTCTTGCCGTTGATTCCATCTCCCTCCTTGACTATCGCGTTGGGCTGAACTAGACTGTTTGCAAGTTCAGTGTTCTATTCAACCCTAAGTTGAGCTTCTGACTCCATATCCTTTCCATCATAAAGACTCCTCATCTGTAATATCACCTATCTCTACACCTACCTCAGATCATCTTCCACTGAAACTTTCATACATACCTTTGTTACCTTGACTGTCCATATCCTCTCCTTCACCAAGTTCTCCTGATCCATCACCCCAGCTGACACTAGCATCCCATCCTTAAAACCTTAACTTAAAATTCTTATTTTTGTCTTCAATGCTTTTCAGGACCTCATTTCTCCCTACTTCTATAGTCTCCCAAGCTTTACAATTCCTCTAGGTTACTCAGACTCCAGTCTCTTGTGCATTCCCACCCCGCCCCCCATTTTGAACCTATCTTCTCAGTCTCTGGAACTTTCACCCAAAAAACCCCTCTGCATCTCTGCCTCTTTCCTTTTCTTTAAGGCCCTCCTTAAAACCCATCTCTGACCATGTTTTTCTAACATTTCCTAATCTTTCCTCTGAGTTGGTTTGGGTTTTTACCCTCATACTTTTGTGAGGAAAATGTTAAGGGTTCTAAATAAATGCAAATTGTATTTGTTGAGATATGAAGTTACATTTTTGAAATATGAATTTAAGTTTGAAAGAGAGGAAGCCTACAAAATGTATTGCTGACATCTGGCCCATGCCATACTTGACCCGGGGTACCACTAGACACAAAACTGGATCAACAATTCATTCCTTAGCACTAAAATTTTTCATTACAAAGAACAAAAATAACCATCAAAGGGTCACAACAGAAACACCAGGATAGACTGGGAATATGGAAACGTGGAGAAATTAGAAGTAAGAGCTAGGCAGTATAGAAACATTATAATGTATGGCTTGGCAATTGCAAGATGGGACATTATGACTATATTAAAGGCAGAATGAAATTTTGATATGTAAAAGAAAGGCTTTGGAAATGGTAAACATCTTACATTGAACACTTATGTGCTTAAATTGTGTGCTGGGATTTGAAATGTCCTCATTAGAAGCTGAATTATCATTGTCTTACAGCAGGTAAAATAATTGCTACAAAATTAAGGAAGAAATAAATTAGGTATTGCCTGGCCTTTGCCTAAATAAACTGGGCATATATACCAACATAGGGCAGGATTTTGCTCTCGTCGCTGCCCGCAATTGGGCCCCGACCGGGATTTCACGCTTGCGGGCCAATTAAGTCCCGCCCACCATCAAATGTAACTCGTCACTGGCCGGGAAGAGCCAAGCAGGGGTGGGGCCTGTCAACGCCGGGTCCAATTGCCGGTTTAAAAACGGCCCAGGCAGCCCCAGGAAGGCTGCCAGGGAAGGACATCTGTCTGCCATTGTAAAGATGGACTTGAGTGTGGCAGCAAACGCCAGGCGGGAGGGCAGGTCGGGTGGGCACTCAACCCCCGTTTTCAAATGAGTGCCTCGCTGCCCTCCTGAAGAGGTGGCTGCCAGAAGGGATACCCTTGTCCCCAGAGATGTGAGGAGGAAGCCACTGCACCTCACAAAGAAGGCATGGGAGGAGGTGGCAGCCCAGGTTAGCAGCCACAATGTGGTGCAGCGCACCTGGGTGCAGTGCTGGAAGCACTTCAATGACCTGCTGCGCTCAGGAATGGCGAGTACCGCGTTGGCATAGGTCAGTGTGTTGAATTGTTTTGGGCTGGACATCTCCCCATCTTGGAGCTCAGGGGTGTTAGAATGTGAGTGCCAACTGTCAATCACACCGGCGCTGGCCAAGGGGCTGAGCTCTGGCTGCTTTGACTGAGTGCATTGCGGCTCGATGGCCACGACTCGGATTGGCCCTGCAAGGTGCCCCACAGCTGGGGTTGGCTAGGCTGCGGTGGCGCTGCAGGTAGAGAGTGGACTAATCAATGCTCCTCTATACTTTCAGGAGAAGACATTCCATAATAATATTGAGAGGTCACAGACTGGTGGAGGACCCCCACACCTCCTCATTCTCTCCCAGTGTGAGCAGGAGACCTTGGAGCTCGAGAGGCGCCATGCAGCTCAGTCAACCGGCTGCGATAAGGCTGGGTTGTCAGACGAAGGTCAGAGTGCAGTGCACTGAGGTGAGAATTTCAGCTTGTGCAACGAATCTAGTGTAGTCTCTTCATTGATGTGCGCCTTGAACCTGGAGTCCCCATGGATCATTGAAAGATGTGGGCACCATGATGCAGATCTCCATTGTCTCACCAGGGTGCCTGGCATGCACAGTGACAGCGTGATGGCTTTAACTAATGACGATGTCCTTCTTCTCCCTTTTAGATTTGCCAGCAGGCGTTCGCTCTCCGGACCCTGAAGGGCCGCCACTGGCCCCAGAGGACCATCATGCTCCCCAAGCACCTGCATCACACCCACTCTCTGAACCAGGCACCAGCGCAGATACCAGCACCTCAGTGGGTATTAGCTCGGCGGCTAGTATCTCGGTGCACATTGGTGAGGGCACTTCACACTCACGTGAAGTGCAGGCTGAGGCAGAGAGTGCCCAGGGCCCCAGCTGTCGGGGGGCAGCTAGAGACCAGGATGATGCTCGGTCGGTGGCTGATGATGGGCTTCTGGAGTCAACCATTAGGCAACAGATGCTGGACGTCCAGCGGGGTGTATGGGAGGATCTGGCAGTGATCCAAGAGGGTAGGCAATGGCGTAGTGGTATTGTTGCTAGACTAGTAATCTAGAGACCCAAGATAATTCTCTAGAGACCTGGGTTCAAATCCCACCATAGCCATTGGTGGAATTTGAATTCAATAAAAATCTGGAATTAAAAGTCTCATGATGACCATGAAACCACTTTTGATTGTTTTAAAAACCCATCTGGTTCACTAATCCCCTTTAGGGAAAGAAACCTGCTGGCCTTACCTGGTCTGGCCTATATGTGACTCCAAACCCACAGCAATGTGGTTGACTCTTAAATGCCCTCTGAACAAGGGCAATTAGGGGTGGGCAAAAAATGCTGGCCTAGCCAACGACGCCCACATCCCATGAATTAATTTTTTAAAAAGTATGCGTGCCATGGCCTCCATTGTGGAGGAGTCCCTGCAGAGCGTGATCGCTGCGTTGACCCTCATGGCCGAGCACAATGCCTCCTCCATGGAGAGAGTGGCAAGTCTCATGGAGAGGCTGCTCCAGGAACAGAATCAGGGGTTCCTGGGGTTGCGCTCAGACTCGCAAGCCTCCTCGCACAGGCACTGACCTCAGTTGGTCAGTGTCCGTGTGTGTCCCAGCTAGGTGCCCATCTAGGTGCCCGTCCATCAAAGGGAAGGAGAGAAGTCCACAGTGACCTCACATTGGCACTCAAGCTGCTTGTCGTCTCTGCGGGCTGCTCTTAGGGCGCTCGGGATGACAGCAGCAGCTCCTTTGCCCCTCTGCCAGTGACCATCGCATTTGATGAGGCTGGGGAGACGCCAGCTGTGGCACTGGCTGCTCCCTCCCAGGCAGGGCCAGCACAGGCTCCACTGGCCAGAGGACGACCACCAAGGTCATCAAGGCCAACAGGACAGCAGAATCAACAGGCTGTCTCCAATGCTGGTGCCAGCGAGGGGGGAGCACCTAGATGTAGCACCCGTAAACGAAAGTTTAAAGCACCTTGAGCAAAAGAGGGACTGATCACAGGCAATCTTTTGTTCCCCCATTTTCTTTTTCTTTTTTTAATGGAGTGATTAACAACACCATATATTGTTCTGTTCATAATCTGAGTGCCAACATTATATTACATTTACTTTTGTGTTATTGGCCTAAGTATGCTTCTTTTGTTTTGTAGGTGCAGGCTAGGCCAGTATGTAATGCTGGACATGGGTGGCTTGAAACTTTATTGCACAGGCACTGAGTGTATCTTGGGGACCAAGGAACGGGTCATTTCTGCGATCCATGATAGAGGCGGTAGCTCTGGCATGAGGTGGTAAATCTTATTTGGCAGCCTAGTTGAAGAAGTGTTGGATCAAGGTGTCCCTGCCTCCCTGGAGGTTACCGAGGTCTGGCTCCACGCCCTCAGCGTTTTCCTCACCGTGTTCCTCTTCTGGCTCAATACTGGACTCATCATCTGTGGTCTGTACCGCTCCGTCAAGATCCTCTTCCTCCAGTGGGTCTCCCCTTGCCAGTGCCAGATTGTGGAGAGCGCAGCGTGCAACCACTATCAGTGATACCCGCTTTGGGGGGTATTGCAGTGCACCCCCTGAACGGTCCAGGCATTGGAAGCGCATCTTCAGAAGATCTATGGTTGTCTTTACCACCGCCCTTGTGGAGGCATGACTCTTGTTGTACTGTTGCTCTGCCTCTGTTCTTGGGTGGCGGAGAGGCTTCATGAGCCACCTTATCAAGGGATAGCCATTGTCACCCAGCAGCCATCCATCCATTCGGGCTGGAGCACTGAAGAGCCTCGGCACCTGGGAGTGTCTCAGGATGTATGCATCACAGGAGCTGTCAGAGGTCCTTGCACAGACTTGCAGAATATGCATCCTGTGGTCACACACTATCTGCACGTTCATGGAGTGGAATCCCTTCCTGTTGATGAAGGCACCCGGCTGACCCGCTGGCACCTTGATAGCCACATGTGTGCAGTCGATGGCACCCTGAATGCCTCTGGCTTGCTCAACTTGGCTGGCCTCGTCCATACGGAAGTGAATAAATGTCGTTACCCGCTTGAACAGAGCTTCTGTCACCAGCTTGATGCAACTGTGGACAGCTGATTGGGACACTCCACACAGATCCCCCATTGAACACTGGAAAGAGCTGGAGGCATAGAAGTTGAGGTCCACCATGACTTTCAGAGCCACTGGCATGGGGTGTCCACCCATACAGTCAGAGCTGATCTCAAGCCCGATCATCTGACAAATGGAGGTCACAGTCTCCCTGGAGAGACGGAAACTTCTTCGGCATTGCACCTCGGACATATTGAGGTAGCTGCATCGCCACCTGTAAACCCTAGCAGCAGGATAGTGCTGTCTTCTGTGGCCCCTTCCACCTTGTACTTCCTGCTGGCCCTGCGCCCCTTATGCCTGCCCCTCTCCTGCCACAGGGCCCTTGCCTGCATTGGGGCACCTGACCTCCCCTCCTTCCTGTCCCTCTGTTCCTCCTCAGAGGAGGTGCCTCCAGCGGAGACCTCAATCCCCATTACCAGGATAAGGGAAGGCCGTCTGATACCTGGAAGGGTCCATGCAGTCCGAATCCTCAGGGGGCCTGGAAGACACCAATAAATCCAAAAATGAAGCTTGAAAATGCTAAGAATGAAACCCTGATCAGAGATTAAACTGACGAGTACCAATAAGCCACCTGCAGCAAGTTATCTCCAAAATTCTTCACTACTCACATTGACAATGCTGCTGACCCTTCTTATCCCGCCCATGGATGAGGTATTGCAAAATGTGTGCTGCCCACCTGCCCATTTGATGAGTGAAAAATTGCATGGGCAATGTTAAATCACCGTCAATTGAGTTGTCAAGGGCCTTAACTGGCCTCTTAATTAATGGCGCGCATGGCTCCAGCTCCCGTGTACGTCCACCAAGCGAAATATTGTGCAAATGTGTGTTGAAGTCGCCTGACGCCATTGTGCGTCATTTTACGCTTGTTCGGGTCAGGTGAATGCCTATCCAACGAGCAAAAAATTCTGTCCATAGTTTTTTGCAATAAATTATTGAAATATGATAATTTGCTGCATTAAAATTATTTAAGTACATACACATTAAAGGGTTAGGTGATAGTTATTGGAGCTGAATAAAACAGAAATCCCTTTTATCACCTATTCCTTCAATCACCTATCCAAGTTGTTCTCAAATATGACGAGGTGTGGAGGCAGAATTGTAACCTCCAAGAATGGGTGGGTTTGGGTCAGTTGAGAAGTTACAATTTTAAAAATCTGAACCCTGATCCCAGCGCACCCAGTTCTGGTTTTAATGGAGGCAGGTTGGGGGGAACAAGTGGCCAATCCGCTCTCAGGAGGTGGATCATTTTGAACAGGCTGCATGCCTCCATTCTTCCAGCTTTTGAAATGTTAACACATTTGGTTGCGTTTCCCAAGGCCAGGGTAACCAGCAGGTAAGAGGTACCAGACCCATAAGATAAGTGTATTTATAGCACTGTTTGTAGGAGAAGCAAGTGTGTTTCCTCCATGCCCAATAAGCAAACATCTTTCCCCAGCCCTGCTATCACTAAATCCCCCAATGTGCACTGCTCTGTCCATGATCATTGATCTCCCCCAGTGATTACTGGAGCCATCGCGCTGACCAACCGCAGCCACCTGCCCCTCAGTGAGTACCAACTTCCCAGCAATCACGATCACATCCTGCCCAACACCACCCCACCCCCCCCACCCCCCACAACTACCTGCAATCACTGACACATTCACCAACCTTGTGATCTTCTCCCTGCCTCATTCCTCTCTCTGGCTGCAGCTACGTCCCACAGGCTTTCCCCAGTGACGGGTAAACAGCCTGTCAATCAAGCTGGCTGTCAGGGAGGAAACTGCAGAAAGAAATTCAACGGTGTCCCTGCTGTTAATTTCAGGAGGACATCTGGGAATCCTGTAATTCTGGGTTAACCGGATATATCTCCTCTGATCTTCACAATTATTGGGGCCCTGGTCTTTGCTTCAATATCTAACTCTGGTCATGCACTCCACAGCAGCTATGTAAAATCCTTCTCCTGCTCTCTGTTTTAAATTTCTTGCATTGTTCCAACACTTGAACAAATCACCTCATAATTTCTTTCCCAACAAAAACAGTGTTTTAAGTCTTTGTATTTCCACATACTAGCCCAGTGAATCTGCACTGTATCCTCTCTATTGTGTCAGCATGCTTCCAGTAGTGCAGCACCCAGAACTGCACACAGTATTTCAACCGAGGTTTTATATAGATTCAGATTACTTTATATCGTATACCTCCTGTCAATAAATCGTTATTTACATAATTTCTGTCATGTTCAGTTTGTATTAGAAAATACTTGCATTCCGCCCAGTAACATATCACATTGGCTGGATTTTGTGGTAGGAAAAGTGTTGAGGCCATCAGCACTTATTTATTTATGTAGAAAGTGGCCAACAACTTCTGACAACCACACGTGCACAGTTAGGCATGGAAATCAGGAAGTTGCTATCCAAGATGCCCTGCTCCTCCAAAAGCTCCGTGATAACAGCACCTTACTATCTGACTCACAATTGAAATACTTTGAACAGCATGAAGTCACTCTACTGACATGATATAAACAAGCAAAACTCAATAGAACAAGTAAGGGTTTCTCCATTTCCACGAAATTACTCTTTTAATGAAATGGTCAGTCCTAATCACTGCAAAAATAACCTCTCTGGCACTGAAAATTGACTTTTACAGGTATGGAGCCTCAACATATCAGAGTTTAGTAACTGTTGGAGATTTTAAAAATTAAAACAATCCTTTTTTATTCTTTCTTTCTGTTTTATATCTCTTGCTTTTAATTCAATTTTTCCTTCCATTTCTTTATTTTGCTTCCTACATTTGATTTGACTTTGAATTTAATTTTCTAATTGATACTTCCAAGTTTAGACTCTGTGCTTATTAATTACTTTTCACTCTGATTGGTTAAGCAGATACACATTGGTTTGCCCTGTTAACATAGATCCCACACCTGTAGAGGGTGCAAACTGTTTTGGATAAACTTGTAAGAATATAAGAAAAAGGTACTAGAGTTGGCCATGTAGCTCTTTGAGCCTGCTTCACATTCAACAAGATTATTGATGATCTTCTACCTCGATTCCACCTTCCCCCCAACATGATTCCCAATTCCCGTGGACAGGATTTTGCATCCCGTAGGCGGGCGTATCCGACCAGATTGGGTGTAAAATAGTGCGTGATGACATTGGGCAAGTGTCCCAACATCATCGCGCAATATTTCGGTCAGCGGGCGCGCGCGTGAGTCCACAACGCGCCCGCTGACAATTGAGAGACTTATCAAGGCCCTTAATCAATTAATTTAAACCTGTTTTTCGCTGCACGTCCAACCTTATGGTTGGCGGGTGGGCGAATCGGCCAGGCGGCCTTTTGATTTTTTAGCAAACCTCATCCACAGGCGGGATGAGGTTTCCACAATTAGATAAAAAATAAGGATAAATTTTTGGGCAGAATTTTTATTCTGCTGATGTTATTGTGAGGAGTCCCATGTCGGGACATTCCTTTCGGATTTTAAAAATCTTTATTTTTGATTTTAAAATTGTTCAGCTCCCTGAGGCACCTTCCTGCCTTCAGGGAGCTTTCAGTACATGCTCCTCCATGCACGCGCAGACTTCTGTGCTCGCACTCCTCCTGCCCCCACCCCCGACAGCACTGAGGTTCTCAGCGCATATTTCACGTTGGCTGGCCGTTAATTGGCCAGCCAGCGTGAAATCGTGGTCGGGGGGCCGATCGCGGGCGGTGGACCATTTCCCGGCCGCTCCCAGGCCTGCCCGCCACGCCCGCCCAACGACCCAAAACTCCTGCCCCTTAATTCCCACGTACTCAATAATCTATTGACCTCTGTCTTGAATATACTCAATGACTGAGCATCCATGGTTCTCTGGGGTAGAGAATTCCAAAGATTCAAAACTCTTTGAAGAAAGAAATTTCTCCTCATCTCTGGCCTAAATAGCTGACCTCTTATTCTGAGACTGAGGGCCTATGTTCTATATTCCTTAGCCGGGGGAAACATTTTCTCAGGACACAAAAGGCTGCAGAAGGAAACAGACAGGCTGGGTGAGCATGGCAGATGGAATACTGATGGAAAAGTTTGAAGTCATCCACTTTCTAGCCACTTAGGAATTTTATAATGTTTCAATTAGGTGTCCCGGAAACTCCAGAGAATATAGGCCTAGTGTTAGGGGGAAATTAAAAATGCTAAAAACCCTTTACTGAAAAACCCTTAAAATCTCCAGGCAGACATGGCTGCTAAACATATTAAGAGTTGAAGATTACCAGATGAACCTTGCACAGCCTTGAGAGTCAGACTGGAGACAAAAGTAGGACATAAATTAGATTAAGTGTACTCCCCTCTCACATAGGGAAGGGGCAGATGGTTTTAGCTTAGATATGGGAAGACATACAATGGACAAAGAGGGGGCTTTGAAGAAAAACAAAGAGTCTTGAGTTTTGAGAACCAAGGTCTTTGCGTACGTGTTTTAATTTTGATTGGATAATATAATTATGTATACATCCTTTATAATAATTGGTTAGCAAAATCACATGTTTATGTACTCAATAGGATAGAGTTAGCATGGGACCGGTGTGTCAGTTACCGATTGGATGTATTCAAATGTACTCAAATGTATCATGATAAGAAAAAGTGCAAAAGTAATGAAATGTAATCAGTCTGGGAGCTGGGTCTTCATTCTTAGGAATGATTGCGGCTCCCTTGCATATGCTTGAATAAAACCGGTTAAAAGGAAGCCTGAGTCTCTGTGTTTGTTTTGGGATCGGAGAGTGTAACTTCTCCTCTTCAACTGGCCTATGTGGTAGTTGCAGGATTGGAGGGTGTACCTTCTTCACTAGTCCACTCAATCTCTCCTCATATGACAATTCCCTCACCCCAGGAACCAGTCTAATGAATCTTCATTGCACTCCCTCTAGGGCAAGTACGTCCTTCCTTAGATACGGAGAACAAAACTGCATACAGTACTCCAGTTGTGGCATTACCAATGCCTATATTGTAGCAAGACTTCTTTGCTTATATAGTCCAATCCCTTTGCAACAAAAGCTAACACACCATTTGCCTTCCTAATTGCTTGCTGTACCTTCATGCTAACTTTCTCTGATTCATGCACAAGGACACCCTCTCTTTGAATCCAAACATGTTCCACTCCCTTCACCATTCAAAAATATTCTGCCTTTTTATTTTTCCTACTAAAGTGGATAACTTCACACTTTTCCACATTGTATTCCATCTGCCATGCTCACCCAGCCTGGCTGTTTCCTTCTGCAGCTTTTTGTGTCTTGCTAATAGTTTTCTTCCCCTCCTGACTTTGTATCATCAGCAAACTGGGATTACATTACACTCAGTCACGTTATAGAAGTCATTAATATAGGTTGTAAATAGCTGAGGCCCAAGCACTGATCCTTGCAGTACCCCATTAGTTACAGCCTGCCATCCCAAAATGTTGCATCTATTCCTACTCTCTGTTTTCTGTCTGTTAACCAATCCTCAATGCATTAATATATTATCCCCAATCCGATGAGTCCTAATTTTGTGCAATAACCTTTTGTGTGGCACCTTATCAAATGTATTTGAAAATCCAAATACACTATCTCTACTGGTTTCCTCTTATCCATTTTAGTGGCTACATCCTCAAAACGTCCTAACAGAATTGTCAAACATGATTTCACTTTCATGAACCCATGTTGACCCTGCTAAGTCATATTTTGATTTTCTAATTGCCCTGTTACCTTGTTCCTATAGGCATTTTCCCTACCACTGATGTTAGGCTAACTGGCCCTGTTCTCTCTCTTCTTCCTTTCTTAAATAGCAGGGTCATGTTTGCTACCTTCCAATGCCTGGGAACTGTTCTAGAATATAAGGAATCTGGAAGATCAAAAATAATGCATCTACTCTTTACAGTTATCTCTCAACACCATAGGATGCCAGTCGTCAGGTCCAGGGAATTTGTCAGCAATTAGTCCCATTAACGTTTTCAGTACTATTTTGTTACTTACATTGATTTCTCTAAGCTCCTCATTCTCCCTAGACCCTTGATTCTCCATCATTTCCAGAATGTTCTTTGTCTTCTGGCATGAAGACAGATACACAGTATTTGCTTAAAGCCTCTGCCATTTCCTTATTCTCCATTATAATTTCACCAGCCTCTGCTTCTAATGGGCCGATGTTGACTTTCCCTAATCTCTTCCTATTTACATACCGATAGAAATATTTAGAAATCTGTTTTTTTAAGTTTTTTGCTTGTCTAGTCTCATATTCTCGTTTCTCTTTCCCAATCTTAAAGCCTACTATTCATTTTAGCAATTATAAGCATCTTCCTTTGATCTAATACTATCTTTAACTCCTCTTTTTAGCCATGGCTGGACCACTTTAAAGTTTGCGGACGATACAAAGCTTGGGAGTGTTGTAAACTGCGAGGTGGACAGTGGAGAACTTCAAAAGGACATAGATAAGTTGGTGGACTGGGTAGATAGGTGGCAGATGAAGTTCAATGCGGAGGTGATGAATTTTGGTAGGAAGAACATGGACAGACAATATAAAATAAGGAGTGAAATTTTGAAGGGGGTGCAGGAGCAGAAAAACCTGAGTAGTTATGTGCATAGATCATTGAAGGTGGCAGGACAGGTGGAGAGAGCAGTTAATAAAGCATATAGGGCTTATAAGGTTGTTATGTTTTGGAATGGTGTCTCCAATTTAAGGTAACATTGAGGGGTCATGTAACTTGTTTTGAAGTCTGCTTGAATTCAGGCCTAAGATCAAAGAGAGGCCCAGATTGCTTTATTGGAGCGATAGTGTAAGGGTTTTCAGTCACATGAACACCCATGGCAGAAACTCACAATACTGAGTAGATGTTATCCTCAAATCGAGGGATAACCAACAACAATGAATATCTTGAAAGTCTATGAGAAAATGCAAGTTTAAGAATTGCTGGCAAATTCTTTCACCACTGATCCCAAAATCTGGCCCAATATGTCAAAATGAATTTAGTAGGCTTCTAATTTTACCAGTCTTGAAAAGCTGTTCTAGGTGTCTCACAGTATAATGCTTTCCCCTCCTAAATGGGGAGATACTAAAAGTACTTCAGGAACAATCTTTGCTGTGACTTTTGATGCTTCCTTTTTCTGATACTTGGAACTAATCAGCAGAAAAAAATCTATTTTACTTTACAATTTTATAAAATATCAGTGCTGTGGGAAATGAGCAAGTTCAGTAATTTGTAAAATTACTGCCCTGACCACACAACTGCTGCTGGTGTGAACCATTTCACCAGCAGCAATTTTCAGACTCCGACCTTGAGGCTTTCATAATTCTGTTTTTTCAAAAAAGGGAACCGACTGAAACTGTTACCCTCTAAATGTATTGTCATTTTAAGGAAAAAATTACAAAGCTTAACAAATATCTGTTAATTTTCAACAGTAAATCAGTTTTCACCATCAAATGGAGATCAATATTTTAGACTTACGCCCCAAACTTGACAATTTTTGTGTGATTGTTGCTTCCCTTGCACTTATTCTTCATAAAAAATATCAAGTAACAATCAGTTTATTTAGAGATATGTCAGAATAAAATCTATAACTTAGCCACAGCTTTTCAGTTTTATCTGTGATAAATTCCATCTGTTTCAAATCAATAAAAAAAATCATGAGATGTACTTCCCCAGTGACATCTTTCATGAGCAAGTCATTGACAGCCATATCTGTTTTACGTTGCTTTTAAGAGCTCCAGCAGAAGGATTGTTTGGTGTCTTCACGCACTTTTTTCCCTCTGGGGAATAGTGGGAAAATGTTGGAAGAATTAGTCGGCTGGTTATCAACCTAGTGAACCACATCATGAATGTTCTTTCCATGGCCAACAAGTTTTGGAGTGGAACTCAAACCTGGAGCTTCAGTCTCAGAGGCAGGGCAACCCTACTGCACCAGAAGACCGCCATAGTGGAAGGTGTTGTGGTAGCATTGCGGAGCTCAGTTCAGGGTCTGCAGTCTCATGACACGTTCCATCATACCATTGCTTAATCCTTTAATATACAATGAACTGCATTTACACAGCACCTTTAACATGGAAAAATGTCTCAAGGCACTTCACAGAAATGTAATCGTACAAAAAAGATCTCTGAACCAGGAAGAGTGGCTCAAAGCTTCAACAAAGAGATGTGTTTTCAGGATGAGAGAGAGATTGGGAGGTGAAGAGGTTTTGTGGGGGTGCTATGATTCCAGAGTATGGGAACTAAATGCTTGAAATCACAGCCTGCAATTGTGAGGTGAAAGAAGTAGGGGAAACACAAGAGGCCAGAGATGGAAGAACACAGAGTTCTCAGAAAACTGTATGTTTGGACGAGGTCAGAGAGAAAAAGAGGGATGAAGCCATGAGGGGATTTAAATCCAAGAATACGAATTTTAAACTGCAGGTTTTGGGGAAATAGGTCAATATAGGTCAGCAAACAGAGAGTGAAGGATGAGTGGGACGATGCACAGGTTAGAATATTGGCAGCAGAATTTTGGTGTGTGCTAAAGTTCACAGGGGTTGGAGAATGAGAGGCCAGTCAGGACACAACAAAAGAGTCTAGTGTGGAGGTGACCAAGGCAGGACGAAGGTTTCACCTGCAAAGGTCTAACAAAGGGGCTCAGGTGAGCGATATAGACTGTCATTTTGATGAAGAAGATAGTCTTTGCGGTGGAAAGGATGTGGGGTCGGATGTACAGCTCAGGCTCAATAGGACACTGACACGCAAATAGTTTGGTTTAACTTGAGATAGTGGCCAAAGAGGAAGATGGAACTGATGGCAAGGATAGAGAGTTTATTTTAGTCTTCCTAAAGTTTAATAAAGGAAATTGTGGCTCCTCTAAGAACAGATGATGGACAAATCATCCAGCAATACAGAGGCAATGGAGAGGTGAAGAAATGTGTTGAAAAGACAGAGGTGGATCTTACCAGCATATGTGGAAGCTGACCTCGGATTGGTGGAGGACTCCAATGTTAACAGTATGAGATGGGTGGAAAAGCATTGTTGGAGATGCTTTGGCTAAGATCAGTTGGGTAAGAGCGGAATCAAGCAAAGGAGCTGGACGACAGAGAAGAACCCTTGGAAGAATTTTTATGGTTCAGTAAGTCAAAAACTGTAGAGGCTGAGGAGAACATGGAGGGTTAATGTATCACTGTCACAGACTCAGAGAATGTAATTTATGACTTTGGTTTGGACCCTTTCAGTGCTGGAGCAGAAAACTGATTGGAGAAATTCAAACAATTGTGGCAAAGATGGGCACAGATGTGGGAGGCAACATGTTCGAAGATTTTCGCCTCCGTACCCATTTTGGCAAGGAGTCCTCTCCCCACAGAAATAAGTTATTAGCCGTTAAGGTCACAGTCACTCTCAACTTATATGTAACCAGGTTCTTCAAGGGGGAGTAGGCGACATTGCCAATATTTCCTAGTTCACCACCCATCACTGCATCAGGGTGATGACAGAAGCCCTGTAAGCTAAGAAAAGAGAGTTCATCATCTTCTCTGCAACCAGAGAAATGCAGGATGAGCAGGCATGTGGCTTTGATGAGGTAGCAGGATTCCCTGCACATAGGTCTGTGTGGCCTACTTGTAAATAGGGAAGGTACAGGAACCACAAAGGATTCCACTCCACTAATGTGCAGTTGGTGTGTGATCATGTGCAGACTATCATGTCCGTGAATGCATGCTATCCTGACAGCAGCCATGATGCCTTCATCCTGAGGCAGCCAGCTGCTTTTGCCATCTTTAGGCCACCACAAATAACCAGAGGCTGGCTGCTTGGTGACAAGGGATACCCTCTGTACACATGGCTCATGACTCCCCTCTGCCATTCGATCATACAAGGACAACAAGAAATATGCTGCTATTAGCAATAACATGGAGAAAACCATCAGCGTTCTCAAGCAATGGTTAACTGAACTGTTAGGGGAAGCCCTACAATACTCACTATAACAGATGCCCATTAATTAGAAGACACGTTGCACAATTTACAACCTCACTATTATGAGGGCACAGCCCTTTCCATCAGGCATACGAAGGCCACCTCAGAAGGAGGAGGAGGAAGTCTTCTGTTGAAAACACATTTGTTTACATACTAACCATTTACGAAGGTAAAATAAGACCAAGACATAGTTGGAGCTACTCTCTAAGAAGCTTCACACTCATCTTCTCTCAGTGAGTGACATAGCCCCTTATGCACAGGCTCAGTAGCTATTATTAGAGTGGTCCCTTTACTCTACAGAATTGAGTTATAGGGTTTAATTTTTTAAAAATCCTCAAATAAAATATCATTCAAAACATGTCTTTGTGAGCTCTTGATCTATAAGTCTTATGTAAACACTATGCACCTTGATTGTACTAGACATTTAAACCTTAAAACTCATTAGCATCCAGTGTAATAATTTCTGTTATATATTACAAACTAAAGTCATGAGTCATAAATATGTGCTCATTCTTGGATCTTTTCTCCCATCATGACAAATATACTGTATGTTGTTTTTTTGCAACAGGCTGCCACAGGACTTAGTCATATTAGTCATGAGTTGTTTTTGCCAATTTTGTTTTCAGAAACAAACAAACCTCTGGGAGAGAAATCTTCAAGCAGAAACCTCTGAGTATCACTGCTGGTTTCTGTTGAAAAGTAATGGCACAGAGAGCTGGCATGGACTTGATGGGCTGAATAGCTTCCTTCTGTGCTATAACCATTCTATTCTATGTTTCAGTCTTCCCTGTATCAGATTTATACTGACATATATAAATGGAAAGCTTCTGCACCAATTTTAGAAAAAAGCGAGCTTTCATTTATATGTCTTTTGTAACCTTGGGACATCCCAAAGTGCTTCACAGTCAATTGAGTACTTTTAAAGTGTAGTCATTGTTGTAATGTATTATAACTGGAGATCAAAGGGAGAATGTTAAGAATCAATACTCAGCACTGCATTTTTGCTCAAATATTACCACTTCCCATGCATGTGTAAGCAGATTTTTAATGTTCATCTGTCCATAATTGCTTCTGACGCCTTCATTGAAAAGAATAAAGGGCAATCACATCAATTACATAAATGTTTAATTTCCCAGCATGGAATAAAATGGCCTTAGTATCAATGTCTAAATGTACAAATAACATTTTAGACAAATTCTTAGGCGGAATCATCCCAGAATTGCACTAATTACGGTAGCGGGCATGAAAAAAGACAGTTTACCTGCATTGGCGTGCTTTCGCGCCAAATCAACCGCTTCCTGCCTCATTAATTATGTAGCCACAGGAAACACGCCGTCTCACTAGCGGGCGGCCTCTGAATCGCTCGCAACACCGTTACCTTGCCACTTCCTCACCCCGGGTACCTTATCTAAACTGTAACTGTGCACACAGTTCTCATTGCTTGCAGCCCAGGACTGCTCCATTGAAGACATGGCCCTGAAAGCCAGGAAGAATTCAGTGACCCATCACTGGAATACCTTTTGGAGGCTTGCCGTGATGTCCTCTACCCTGCTCTGGCCACAGGAGATCCAGCAATCTCACCTCTCCGGCTTGGTAAGTGGTGGCAGTGGTGATTAGTGCCAATGCTGCAAAGAAGAGATTGGCCTTCCATTGCAGAAAGAGGATGAATGATCTCATCCTTGCCTCCAGGGTAAGGCAACCATCTCATCACTCTAAAGTCACACACTCACAAGCCATCACACATTCACTGGCATCTCACTCACTGCCAGCTCAAGGGACATCACAACTCACTCTCTCACACATACCCTCACAGCTCTATCTGGCCTCATCTCCTCTGGAGACTGCCTCCTCAACCCGCACCATCTTGAGGCCACTTGCACAGATCAACATGTTCCCCCACACACACCCTGGGATACCCACCTTCGCCAGTATAGCCCTCACCCTGCAGCCTCTTCCCTTGCCTGGGGCCACTTCTCCCGCTTCCCCAAGCAAGCCCTAGACCTGCAGTGTTGAAAAGCCACCCCTGCTTTACAGCTGGTCTGGTAGGTACAGACCTGCCCCTGAGCCCCCCTAAAAGTGATGTGGTGCTGCCTGTGAAGCTTGGCACTGATGACTGCGAGTGCTGACTGAAGCAAGGTAGGCAAACAAACCTTGAGGTCCCGAGTGAAGCACAGCTCACCAGATGCACATCACTTATGTACAGTTGTGAAATATGTCAGCGTGCAATCATACCGACACGCCCGGATGATCCAGCATGGGGGGATGATTCTGGCGAGCAGGGATTATAATGAGATGCTAAAGTATTGAAATTAGGTTCCTGACGTGCAGCAGCTGGAAACACTCCTGCCACTGATAGATGGAGTGGACTATCGCAAACTGGTTTCATGATGGCGTTAAACTGATTTTTGGCCTTCCTGCCACATTGTCCGCTCATGCTGCCAAACACAGCCAGCGCTAATGGGAACGGAAAATTCCGCCCTTAATCTAAAGACTTATGAGTGCTGAACTCATCTCATTATTTTTGAATCAAACACCCTATGATGCTTAAATCCGGATTCTCAATAGTCCTAAAATTGTTCTTCTATCATTCCATCTCACATTTTGGTCATTTTATAGCTTTCCTTTTTCACTTTTCATTCATTCTAACCCCCTATGTTCCGTTTTATTAAAACACGGAATTATTCTTTATTTAAATTAATAAATACCTGTTTTCAGATTTTATATTATTCCAATGCATCTTTAATTAAATGCTGTTCATATTAAGGTCTTAGCCTCGTTCTTGCTTCACACACATTTCCAAGAAATCCAAAACTGCTTTCAATACCTATTATGTAAGGAAATCTTCCTCGATCTAGACATTTTATCAGTTAAAAAGCCTAGCAAATCAGGTGACACATCAGTTCAAGTCATTTCCATTACTTGCTGTACCTGAATGCATACCAGGGACCGTGGACAACCTCACTGAGGTCACATTTAGGTGGCACAGAAGGACCTCTAAACAGGTGCTATAGGGCAGGATTTTATCTAAACAGACCCGCATACAGCAGGGAGGCCAGCGTGGGTTGGAAAGCCGTTTGTTCCACCAGCAGGCTTTTCTGTGGCTCTTTAACTCAGCCACAGCATTAGCATCCTGCTTCCAGCTTTCCTGGCCAATCAGAAAGGGTGGAAGAAATGGCATGCCAAATCCGTCAAAGGAAGGGTTGTTAGTTAGAGTGACCCCAAGAGGGATTGGAATGGCTGAACTGTACATTGATTCTTGCGGCTTCAACAACCGCAGGAATGGAAAGGAGACCAAGGAAGGCTGTTCCCTGGATCTTGCACTCTTCTCTGGAAGTCATATGCTGTGGGATCTGAGGGACTGAATTGAAGTGATGTTTACCAAAGACGGGAGGGAGAAGCCAGCCTCTCAAACCAAGCAGGCGTGGATGGAAATGGCCAAGGAAGTGAGCAGGAGTGTGGCCCCTTGAACCTGGAGATGGTGCAGGATCCAGGAGAACAGAACAACCATTCCTCAGACCAACACACCTTGGAATTCCACTCATTCCTTGCTCTCCAGGTACCTCCTCACATCCCCATCTGAACAGCTGATAATCCCACTCACCCTCATCTTTGTGCCACATCACATTCGTGCCTCAAAGTCAACCTCCACAAATGTTGTCCTTTCCTCTTCTTCACAAAATGCATTTCCCATACTCCTGTTTTTCTCCTTACAGGAGAAAAGAGCACAGAACTAGAGACAGAGAGAGAGAGAGAGAGAGACAATGACCCAGGGAAGGCCTTCACTGATCAGCACCTTGATAGCCACTGGCAATGCATGCCCACCTGGTCCACTGGGAAAGAGGTCTTGTTCCAGGAGGCAGAAGACAAACATATGAATTAGGAGCAGGAGTAGGCCACTTGGATCCTCGAGCCTGCTCTGCCATTCAAAAGATCATGGCTGATCTGATTATAACCTCAACTCCACATTCCCAACTAACCCCAATTACCTTTCACCCCCCTGCTTATCAATAACCTATCTAGCTCTATGACAATGCTTCCACTGCCTTTTGAGGAAGAGAGTTCCAAAGACTCATGACCCTCTGAGAGAAAAGATTTCTCCTCATCTCTGTCTTAAATACAACTCCAGATGTGGTTTCACCAATGCCCTATATAACTTAAGCATAACCTCTCTACTTTTGTATTCAATTCCCCTCACAATAAATGATAACATTCTATTGGCTTTCCTAATTACTTGCTGTACCTGCATATTAACCTTTTGTGATTCACGCACGAGGACACCCAGATCCCTCAGCATCTCGGCTCTGCAATCTCTCACCATTTAGATAATATGCTTCTCTTTTATTCTTCTGGCCAAAATGGACAATTTCACATTTTCCCACATTATACTCCATTTGCCAGATTTTGCTCATTCCTTTAACCTATCCTTATCCATTTGTAGCCTCCTTATGTCCTCTTCACAACTTACTTTCATAGAAACATAGAAAATAGGAGCAGGAGTAGACCATTTGGCCCCTCGAGCCTGCTCCACCATTCATTATGGTCATGGCTGATCATCCAACTCAATAGCCTGCTCCTGCTTTCTCCCCATATCCTTTGATCCCTTTCACCCCAAGAGCAATATCTAACTCCTTCTTGAAAACATACAATGTTTTGGCCTCAACTACTTTCTGTGGTAGCAAATTCCACAGGCTTACCACTCTCTGGCTGAAGAAATTTCTCCTCATCTCAGTCCTAAATGATCTACCCTGTATCCTCAGACTGTGACTCCTGGTTCTGGACTCCCCCACCATTGGGAACATCCTTCCTGCATCCACCCTGTCTAGCCCTGTTAGAATTTTATAGGTTTCTATGAGATCACCCCTAATTCTTCTGAACTCCAGCGAATATAATCCTAACCGACTCAATCTCTCCTCATGTATCAGTCCCGCCATCCCAGGAACCAGCCTGGTAAATCTTCACTGCACTCCCTCTATAGCAAGAACATCTTTCCTCAGATAAGGAAACCAAAACTGCACACAATATTCCAGGTGTGGTCTCACCAAGGCCCTGTATAATTGCAGCAAGACATCCCTGCTCCTGTACTCAAATCCTCTCACTATGAAGGCCAATAAAACATTTGCTTTCTTTACCGCTTGCTGCACCTGCATGCTTACTTTCAGCGACTGGTGTACGAGGACACCCAGGTCTCGTTGCACATTCCTCTTTGTCAATTTATAGCCATTCAGATAATAATCTGCCTTCCTGTTTTTGCTACCAAAGTGGGTAACCTCACATTTATCCACATTATACTGCATCTGCCATGCATTTGCCCACTCACTCAGCTTGTTCAAATCACACTGAAGCATCTCTGCACCCTCCTCACAGCTCATCCTCCCACCCAGCTTTGTGTCATCTGCAAATTTGGAGATATTACATTTAGTTCCCTCAGCTAAATTATTAATATGTATTGTGAATAGCTGGGGTCTCAGCACCGATCCCTGCGGCACCCCACTAGTCACTACCTGCCATTCGGAAAAAGACCCGTTTATTCCTACTCTTTGTTTCCTGTCTGCCAACCAGTTTTCTAAGCATCTCAATACACTACACCCAATCCCATGCGCTTTAATTTTACACGCTAATCTCTTATGTGGGACTTTGTCAAAAGCCTTCTGAAAGTCCAAATACACCACATCCACTGGCTCCCCCTCATCAACTCTGCTGGTTACATTCTCGAAAAATTGAGTAGATTTGTCAAGCATGATTTCCCTTTCGTAAATCGATGCTGATTCTGTCCGAGTCTGCCACTGTTTTCCAAGTGCTCAGCTATTAAATCTTCTATAATGGACTCCAGAATTTTCCCCACTACTGACATCGGGCCTATAATTCCCTGTTTTCTCTCTACCTCCCTTTTTAAATAGTGGGGTTATATTAGCTACCCTCCAATCTGTAGGGACTGTTCCAGAGTCTATAGAATCTCCGAAGATGACCACCAATGCATCCACTATTTCTAGGGTAACTTCCTTAAGTACTCTGGGATGTAGATTCTCAGGCTCTGGGGATTTATCAACCTTCAATCCCATCAATTTCTCCAACACCATTTCCCTACGAACACTGATTTCTTTCAGTTCCTCCCTCTCACTAAACCCTGTGTTCCCCAATATTTCTGGTATGTTATTTGTGTCCTCCTTTGTGAAGAAAGAACCAAAGTATGTATTTAGTTGGTCAGCCATTTCTTTGTTCCCCATTGTAAATTCCCCTGTTTCTGACTGTAAGGGATCTACATTTGTCTTCGCCAATCTTTTTCTCTTCACATACCTTTAGAAACTTTTATAGTCAGTTTTTATGTTCCCCGCAAGCTTACTCTCGTACTCTATTTTCCCCTTCTTAATCAATCCTTTGGTCCTCCTTTTCTGAATTCTAAACTGCTCCCAATCCTTAGGTCTGTTGTTTTTTCTGGCCAATTTGTATGCCTCTTCCTTGGATCTAATACTATCTCTAATTTCCCTGGTAAGCCATGGTTTGGCCATCTTTCCTGTTTTACTTTTGCGCCAGACAGGAATAAACAATTGTTGCAGTTCACCCATGCACTCTTTGAACATTTGCCATTGCCTATCCACCGTCATCCCTTTAAGTAAAATTTCCCAATCCATCATAGCCAACTCGCGCCTCATACCATTGTAGTTTCCTTTATTAAGATTCAGGACCCTAGCCTCAGAGTCAACTATGTCGCTCTCCATCTTGATGAAGAATTCTATCATATTATGGTCGCTCATCCCCAAGGGCCCTCGCACAACTAGATTGCCAATTATTCCTTTCTCATTACACAATACCCAGCCTAGAATGGCCTGTTCTCTAGTTGGTTCCTCAATGTATTGGTCCAGGAATTCCTCCTCTACGGTATTGTTACTAATTTTATTTGCCAATCTATATGTACATTAAAGTCACCCATAATTACAGATGTTCCTTTATTGCATGCGTCTCTAATTTCCTGTTTAATGCCATTCCCAACATCACCACTACAGTTTGGGGGTCTATATACAACCCCCACTAACGTTTTTTGTCCCTTAGTGTTTTTCAGCTTTACCCAGACAAATTCCACATCGTCGAAGCTAATATCTTTCCTCACTATTGAGTTAATTTCCTCTTTAACCAGCAATGCAACTCCACCACTTTTTCCTTTTTGTCTGTCCTTCCTAAATACTGAATACCCCTGGATGTTCAGTTCCCATCCCTGGTCACCCTGCAGCCATATCTCTGTAATCCCGCCTATATCATACCTGTTTACATCTATTTGCGCAGTTAATTCATCCACTTTATTGCGAATGCTCCTTGCATTAAGGCACAAAGCCTTAAGGCTTGTCTTTTTAACATTATTTGTCCTGTTCCCATTATTTTTCACTCAGGCCCTGTTTGATTCTTGCCCTTGATTTCTCTGCCTATCACTTTTCTTATTCTCCTTTCTGTCTTTTGTTCTTGTCCTTGATTCCCCCTCCTCTGACTCCTTGCATAGGTTCCCGTCCCCCTGTCATTTTATTTTAACCCTCCCCAACCACTCTAGCAAATATTCCCCCTAGGACATCAGTCCCAGTCCTGCCCAAGTGTAACCCGTCCAGTTTGTACTGGCCCCACCTCCCCCAGAACCAGTCCCAATGTCCCAGGAATCTGAAACCCTCCCCCTCACACCATCTCTTCAGCCACATATTCATCCGATGCATCCTGTGATTTCTACTCTGACTAGCACGTGGCACTGGTAGTAGTCCTGAGATCACTACCTTTGAATTTCTAACATATCTTTGTATCATCAGCAAATTTAGCAACCACATCTTTGGTCCCTTCATCTGAGTCATTTATATAAATTGTAAAAATTTGAGGCCCTAGCACTGATCCCCGTGGCACACCACTCATTACATCTTGCCAACCAGGAAATGGCCCATTTATGCATACTCTCTATTTCCTGTTTGCTAGCCAATCTTCTATCCATGCCAATGTATTACCCCCTACACTACGAGCTTTTATTTTCTGCAATAATCTTTGATGTGGCACCTTATCAAATGCTTTCTGGAAATCTAAGTACAGTACATTCCCTAGTTACCCTTTATCCATATGTTACTTCTTCAAAGAACTCCAATAAACTGGTTAAACATAGTTTTCCTCTCACAAAACCTACTGTCATGAAAGCTTGAGCCTCCTGAATCACTGATGCTCATACAAGTCAAGAGAGTTGATCCTTTGCCTGTAGCCCCTATGTCGGCGGTCTCACCTCCTTTGAGCTGGATCTCCATGTTATCCCTCCTGTCTCTTCAAAGGGCATGTGGCTGAGGAGAAGACAGCTAGTAGAGCTGCTGGTGTTGCTCCTGCTGATGCTGTTGGTATTGTTGGTGCTGCACTTGTTGTTCCTTGTCAGAGATCCAAGGTAGAGCTACATAAGCTGCTTCCATGCCATGTTGCCAGTTCACAGCAGGGAAGTGCAGATCAAGGTGAGTGAAGTCCAAGGCAGGTGAACTGGCTTCCAAGAAATTGGAAATCAGCTGTCAAGCAGTAAGAGCACTCTGAGAAGAAATGCTGTGAGTAGCAACTTTTCACCTCAGCATGGCTGCAGCTAATGAATTTCACTGTTTGGAGGGTTCCCAACCTCAGATTCACTGAAGTAGCACTCTCCTTTGTGTTCTCACCTGGTTGATCATTGCAAGTTTTACACAGCTAGGGTAGCCTGTGCACTGGCTGTTAAAGCCAGAATGCTGGGTTAAATCCTATGGTAGTTGCCTCTTTAAATATTTTAATTACTTCCCCAACAGTTCCATGAGATTCCCTGTTGCCAGCAAATCTGCTGAGGTTAAACCTAGAAGTGGGCAGGATCATGTTGGGCTCCTAACCCAATGCCATTTTTTGGGCCTTAAATCCCCTGCTTGCACCTGGACCCGCCTCCGACCTTGGCGGTTAAAATTTTGCACAGAGTATCTGTAATATTACATGTTTTAATGATTTTCTAGCTATCGCTAGTATGTTGGAAGAATAGGCAAGAGCATTTTTTTCTAGTCAGCAAAAATTCTATACAGCTAATTCTAAAGAAACACACAACTGACTAAATGGAATTTTGGTCCTAGCATAACTTTGAGTTGATCATTTCTTGATATTTAATTCCATTTTAGAAGTTTATGATTTAGATATCAGATTTTTATAGGGCAGAAATTTTCTCTCATCAGGCGGGCGTGCGCCTGACCTGAACGAACGTAAAATGACGCGCGTTGACGTCGGGTGAGCGTCCCAACGCCATCATGTGCTCGCGCAATATTTCGGTCAGCGGGCGTGCACGGGAGTTGGCAGCTCGCCCGTCAACAATTAAGCGGCCTATTAAGGTCCTTAGTCAATTAATTGACTCAAATTTTTTGCTGCCTGTCCAACTGTTCAGTTGGCGGGCACGCAAAAAGCTAAGTGGCCTTTTCATTTTTGGCAAAACCTCATCCATGAGCAGGATGAGGATTCAACAGTGATTAAAAAAAATTAAAAGCTTTTAACACTCATATTTAACATGTCCTTGCTCATGTGACAGAGTCACATGAGGGGGCATGTTTTCATTATTTTTAATATCTTTATTTTTATTGTTAAAAATGTTCAGCTCCCTGAGGCAGCTCTGTGCCTCAGGAAGCTTTTACTGCGCGCACACCTGCGCATGCGTGCACTTCCATGCTCACGCTCTTCCCACCCCCACCCCAGCAGCGCCGAGTGCTACAGGGACCGCTCCCGGTCCCACCCAACGAGGGCAAAATTCTGCCCATAAAATACTACGGAATTCTGCTTTGCTACTCTGTACACTGAACATTGATATTCCAATACATGTCAGCAATCTTTTATATGTACAACCATAATAAAGGCTATTAGATTTAATTCCAATATCATCATGGATGATTGAAACTGAAACATAAATATTAATTGGTAAAAATGTTTTATTTGTAAAGCAATTAGTGAAACTCCTCATCCTACAATAGTAATTTTTGGCAAACGGGATAGCCATTCATTACAAAACAAATGTCTTTGCATACATTTGAAAAGTTCTATAATTAGTTAAGCTGGAAATAAACTTCACACTGTCTTTTCAGTAAACCTTCTCCAATCTACAGATTCTGCCTTGCTGCGATCAGTAGACTGGTCTGGTGTTTAATCCACATAGTTTGCGTTCCATTACAACATTAGCAATCCTATCAAATCAAGCTGTCAAACTATCAGATTTACTAAAGAATAACTTGCTACAGGATTTAATTTATTACCCTGCTACATCATTAAGGAAATAGATCAAATCAGACACAGGACTTAATGATCAATTATTGGTCTTGTAACTTTTTTTCTTTATCAATTGCATTATACACTTTCATCACTTATGCTTTTGACAAGACTGTGGACCCAACATTGTCAACTATTTTAACTTATTTTGATTGTACTAAATCCATATAAAACAGGCTATTTCAGATTTGTTTGCATCTGTGTTTCTGTCCTGTAACAGTGAATGATTACTTCAAAGTACATTATTGTCCACCACTGGTACCCAACATCTTTCTTCTTACAGCATGTTCCAAATCATATTTATAAATCTTAAGCAGTTTTTCTAATCATCAAGTTTCAACTTCAAACTTTCCCACAAGCACTCCTGCCTTTCCCATTGGGCATAAGTAATTAATAGTGCACAACTCCTCCCCACAATTAATTATCTTTATCCTTTTAACATCAGTTCTTTCTTACTCTATCCTTTCCTCTCTCTTTGCAAGTTGAGGATGAATTTATTCTTCCTCCCTGTCAACAACAATTTACATGGTGTCTTTAATGTATGAAATATCCCAAGGATCTTCACAGCAGTGTTATGAAAAAACATTTGACACTGAGTCACATAAGGAAGTAGCACAGGTACCAAAAGCTTGGTCACAGAAGTAGGTTTTAAGGAATGTTTACAAAACAGAGAAAGAGTTAGAAAGAAGAAGAGGTTGGAGGAGGGAAACTCAGAGCACAGGGGCTTGGCAACCACTGGCACACCTGCCAATGGTGGAATGATTAAATCGAGAATGTGCAAGAGGCCAGAATTGGGAGAGTGCTGCAATCTTGGAAGTGTGCAGGGCTGGAGGAGGTTGGAGAGATAGGGAGTGATGAGGCCATGGACGGATTTGAAAAGATCGATGAGAATTCTTAAATCAAGGTGTTGCCAGATTAGGAGCCAATATAGGTCAGCGAGCACAGGGTGATGGGTAAACAGGGCTTGGGGTGAGTTAGGACAGCAGAGATTTGGATGAGTTCAAGTTTATGGAGGGGGAAAAATGAAAGGCTGACCAGAAATGCATTGGAATAGTCAAGCCTAAAGGTTACAAAGGCACAGATGAGTGTATCAGGACCAGGTCAGCTAAGGCAGGATTGAAGATGGGCGATGTTATGGTGGTAGAACTGAACTAGTCAGTCTTGACGATGGAGCAAATATGTGGTTCAAAGCGCATCTCAAAGTCATATAGGATGCCTTGATTGTGAACAGTCTGGTTCAGGCTCAGACAACAAACAGGGAGAGGGATGCTTTTGGTGGCTAGGCAAGCAAGTTTGTGGAGGGGACCTAACAATAACTTGGTCTTCCCAACATTTACTTGGAGGAAAGTTCTGCTCATCCAGAACTGCATGTTGGGCAGGCAGCATAACAAATCAGAGGCAATGTTAACAGTAGGACACTTGGCAATGTTATTTTTATGCATGGCATTCTGATGTAAACTAATTGCAAATAACCAATTGCACTTTAACAACAGGACAGTATTATACAACATAAATATTTCCATTGGTGGAAGGCTGACCGGTTTACTTTTAAGAGTGTACCTATAATGTTCAATATCTAACCATGTCCATGGTGTAACCCAGAGGTGTTAAAGCAGCACACCTTTGTGATTTGAACCAGATATTCAAACAATTTGCATGTAGTCCCAGATGGCTTTTGAATCTTTTAAAAATGAACCAATAAAACACTCCGTAAGATGAGGTCAGTAACAAATCATTAAGCTGCTTCACTTCAAAACAAGTGAACCTACAGGGCAACAGTTATCGCCACATTTACTTAATTCAGTTAGTGCAATTTGTCTATGGATAATGATACAAGATAATAAATGTTGAACAGTTCGCCACATCTCTTACTTGCCTTTAATTAAATAAGTCTTTTTAGCCCTCATGCATTCTAAACTTCTGAGCCTGGCCAAGCCTTGTCCATGTAACTTTCTATTGAAAATATGACCAACTGCCTGTCACTCTAGCTTTCTTTAAATCACCCTGGCTCACAGCCAACAGGAAATGTCTGTAAAGATCTCCTACCAAACATCTGGGGCCAGAGACTTCCCAACACAATGGGCAGAATTTTCAAGTCGGTGGGCGTGCGTGATCGGAGGGCCCAGGATTGGCCTGGAAACGGACCACTGCTTGGGATTGGCCCACAACTGCGATTTCACACTGCAGGGCCAGCAGCTCTCCAATGGTCGGGAAGGGCCGGGCGGGGGTGGGGGCCCATCGACCGCCAGGTCCAATGCCGACCCGGCGGCCAGATTAAAAATGGAACAGGCAGCTTCTGGAAGGCTGCCAGCGACAAACACATCTGCAGCATGGTGGGCACTCCCCCTGGTTTTCAGATGGGTGCCTCGCGGTCCTCCTGGAGGAGGTGGCTGCCAGGAGGGCCACCCTTGTCCCCAGGGATGGCAGATGGAGGCCACCGCACCTTATCAAAAGAGCTTGGGAGGAAGTAGCAGTGCTGGTCAGCAGCCATGATGTTGTGCAGCGCACCTGGGTCCAGTGTCGTAAGAGGTTTAACGGCCTGCTGTGCTTAGGAAGGGTGAGTGTCGTGTTTGCATGGATCAGTGTGTTGAAGTGTTAAGGGCTGGCCATCCCCCCTGTGGAGCTCAGAGGTATTACAGTCTGAGTGCCAACCGTCAATGATGCCAGAGCTGGCCAAGGGGGTGAGCCCTGGTTTCTTGGACTGAATACATTGTGGCTCAAGGGCCACAACTCGGATGTGCCCTGCAAGGTGCTCGTCAGCTGGGGTTGTCCAGGATGCAATGGTGCTTCAGGTAGAGAGTGGACTAATCCATGCTCCTCTGTCCTTTCAGGAGAAGACGGACCATAACAACATTGAAAGGTCGCAGATTGGCGGAGGCCCCCAAAACCTCCTAATCTTAACAAGGCATGAACAGGACACCTTAAAGATGGAGAGCCGGCACGCACCTCGGTCAACTGGCCGTGGAGAGGCTAGGGTGTCAGACGAAGGTAGGAGTGCAGTGCACAGAGGTGAGAGTTTTGGATGGTGCAAACATTCTTATGTAGTCTCATCATTGATGGGAGCCTCAAAACTGGATTCCCCATTGATCACTGAAAGATGATGGCACCATGATGCAGGTCTCCACTGTCTCACCAGTCTGCCTGCCATGCACAGTGACAGTGTGATGACTTAAACTAATGACATGTCCTTGTTCTCCCTTAGATTTGCCACCACGCGCCTAAAGGCAGGACCAGGAAGAGCCACCCCTTACGCCACAGGACTGCCAGGCTCCACATGTACCTGCGTCACACCCACTCTCTGAACCAGTACCCAGCACAGATACCAGCACCTTGGTGGGTGTAAGATTGGCGGCTAGAATGTCAGTGCACAGCAGTGAGGGCACTTCATACTCTCTTGTGGTGCAGGCGGAGGCAGAGAGTGCCCAGGGCACCGGCAATCGGAGGGCTACTGGAGACCAGGATCATGCTGGGTTGAAGGCAGATGATGAACCTCTGGAGTCATCCATTAGGCAGCAGATGCTGGATGTCCAGTGAGACGTGCAGGAGGATCTGGTGGAGATCCATGGTCTCCGTTATGGAGGTGTCCATGTGGAGCATCAGCACTGCGTTGATCCTCATGGC
Source organism: Cetorhinus maximus (assembly GCF_964194155.1). Lineage (NCBI taxonomy): Eukaryota > Metazoa > Chordata > Chondrichthyes > Lamniformes > Cetorhinidae > Cetorhinus > Cetorhinus maximus. The sequence goes on from NC_135889.1 coordinate 67,278,709, forward strand.
CGAGTGCACTGCCTCCTCCATTGAGAGAGTGGCGACTCTCATGGAGAAGCAGCTCCAGGAACAGAATGAGGGGTTCCTGTGGTTGCACTCAGACCTGCTAGTCCTCAGACAAGCATTAACCTCAGGTGGTCAGTGTCAGTGTGGGAGATGGATGAGGCACTCAGCATCCCAGCTAGGTGCCCATCCATCAATGGCGAGCAGGGAGGTCCAGAGCGACCTAATGTTGGTGCACAAGCTGCTTTACATCTCTGCGGGCTCCTTTGAGGGTGCTCTGTGATGGCAGCAGCTTCTCTGCCCCTCTGCCAGTGACACGGTATCTGATGAGGCTGCAGCGACTGGGGAGATGCTAGCCATGGCACTGGCCGCTCCCTCCCAGGCGGGGCCAGCATAGGCTCCACTGGCCAGAGGACGACTGCCAAGGTCATCAGAGCCAACAAGACAGCAGAGTCAGCAGGTTGCCTCCAATGCCGCTGCCAACGGGGGTGGGGAACACCAAGACATAGCATTCGCAAACATAGTTTAAGGCACCATGACCAAAGACGTCATAGGTGATCTTCTGTTGTGCAATGTTTTGTTTATGTGTAGTGGTCTGGGGTTGAAGACCAGAGAAGGTTCTGTTAATTTGTTAGGGCTGTCAAAATGAGATAATTTTTTTTGTAATGCCCTGAGTATGCTTCACCTTTTTTATTTATTTGGTGCAGGGTACGCCAGTATGTAATGCTGAATGTGGGTGGCTCTAAATTTTATTGCACAGGCACTGAGTGGACTTTGGGGTCAAAGGAAAAGGTCATTTCAGACATCCAGGATGGAGGCAGTGGCCCTGGCATGAGGACGGAGTGGTTATTTGGCAGCCTTGCTGAAGGAGCTTTGGAACAAGGCATCCCTGGTGTCCCTGCCTCCCTCGAGGTTACAGAGGTCTGCCTCCATGCCCTCACCACTCTCCTCTTCTGACTTTACTGGATTCATCCTCTGTGGCCTGTGGAGCTGTGTCAAGATCCTCTTCTTCCAGTGAGTTCTCCCTCGCCAGTGCCAGATTGTGAAGAGTGCAGCATGCAACCTTGATCAGTGACACAAGCTCTGAGGGGCATTACAGTGCATCCCTTGAATGGTCTAGGCATCGGAAGTGCATCTTCAGAAGACCTATGGTTCTCCCTATTACCGGCCTTGTGGAGGCATGGCTCCTATTATAAAGCTGCTCTGCCTCTGTTCTTGGGTGGCAGAGAGGCATCCTAAGCCACCTTTTCAACAGATTGCCCTTGGCACCGAGCAGCCATCCGTCCAGTCAGGCTGGAGCACTGAAGGGCCTCAACACCTCGGAGTGTCTCAGGATGTAAGTGTCATAGGAGCTGCCAGGGTACCTTGCACAGGCTTGCAAAATATGCATCCTGCGGTCACACACTATCTGCATGTTCATGAAGTGGAATCCCTTCCTGTTGACGAAGGCACCCAGCTGACGCGCTGGTGCCTTGATGGCCACATGTGTCCAGTCAATTGCACCCTGGATGCGGGGGAACCCAGCAATCGCAGCAAAGTCTCCGACTCGCTCAGCTTGGCTGGCCTCAACCTAACGGAAATGAATGAAAGTCAATACCCATCTGAACACAGCTTCTGTAACCAGCTTGACCCAACTATGGACAGCTGATTGGGAGACTCCACACAGATCCCCCACTGATCCTTGTGCAGAGCTGGAGACATAGAGGTTGAGGGCCACTGTGACCTTCAGAGCCACTGGCATGGGGTGTCCACCACACAGTCGGAGGTGATCTCAGGCCCAATCATCTGACAAATGGAGATCACTGTCTCCCTTGAGAGTCGAGCCTCCTTTGGAATTGCACATCAGACATATTGAGGTAGCTGCATTGCCGCCTATGAACCCTGGCAGCAGGATAGTGGCGTATTCTGCAGCCCCTTTCACCTAGGACTCCCTGCAGGCCCTGCGCACCTGTGCCTCTCCTCCCACAGGTCACTCCCATGGAAGCTGCATTGGGACACCTGGCCTCCTCTCCCTTCTACCCCTCTCTTCCTCCTCAGAGGAAGTGCCTCCAGCGGAGACCACAATCCCCATTACCTGGATCACAGAAGGCTGTCTGATACATGGAAGGGTCCACAGGGTCTGAATCCTCCGGCGCCTTGGAGATACCAATGAGTCCTGAAATGAAGCCTGACAATGCTAAGAATGGAGCCCCAAACAGAAATGAAGCTGCCAAGTACCAATAAGCAACCAGCAGCAAACCACCTCCCAAACTCCTCGCTACTCACACTGGCAATGCCGCTGACCCTTTTTATCCCGCCCTTGGATGAGGTTTTGCAAATTGTCGGCTGTCCGCCTGTCCATTTTGCCTGTGCGACGAGCACAAAACCGCACATCGGTATCAATTGCCTTTTTAATGCCCTTAACTGGCCTCTTAATTGATGGCGGGCGCAGCACCGTCACCTGCACGTGCCCACTGACCGAAATATTGTGCGAGTGTGGGATGACATCAGGACACTTGCCTGACGTCATCTCGCATGATTTCACGTCCGACTGGGTTGGGCACGCGCCCGCCCGATCGATGTAAAATTCTGCCCAATGGGTGTGAAGTGTTTATCAATTAACAAGAAAGGCCAACAAATTGTTTATTCTTTTACAACTCTGAGGAAGCAATAGCAATATTTATCTTATTAGCATTTAAACCACCTTTTGTCACAGTATCTCTTTTTTGTATGTGAATATATCTTGCTATAAAAGCTGAGCATTTAAGAATAACTTTCTTCCAAATATTTTCTGAACAAAAATAGACAAAAATTCCAAAAAATGTGGTAACAATTTAAATTATTAAGAAACTGCCCCTTCTCCTATCAGTTAGCTCCTGGCCTAAGCCTCAAGGATTCCCGTCACTCTGCCTGCCACAAATGGTAACAAGTTTTGCCAGTTCTCAACAATAGTTTTTGTATACACAGTTAACAACAGCTTAACGGTGCAGCAATATCCATGACCCTAACTATTTTCTAGATTTCCATCTGCTGAAATCTGCTATTAAAAATGAAAGCCAATTTTGAGACGGAAGGTAGGAGGGAGGAGAAAGAATCATAAAATCATTCAAAATGTTCTTTGAATTTTAAATGTGAAACAACAGTCCCCTTGCAATAGAAATCTAATGTTATTTCTGCCCGACTGAACTTCTGTGAAATGCCTAGAGGTGTCTTTACTGACCATCCCCCCCACTGGCCACATCCCCCAACCACCCGACCACAACCAACGCCCCCACTTCCACTGATCACTTCATCCCCTGCCCGCCCTCCCCAATCCTACCCAGTTACTTTACAAACCTACTTTCTCCTTGGCTTCTAAAAGTGGCTGGACCTTTAAACTTACCTGCTTTTTGCAGCTGGTGCCTTAAAAAAAGGGAGCGTGGCTTCGTCCCTTTGACTTTCCAGCTCTTGACTGAAGGCTCAGGAGCGCACCGCCCTACACAATTCTCCCCTGACCTAAGTCGCAAGTTCAGGCAGAAAGGAGTGGCTGGATTTCCAGGTAAATCACTAGAAACGGAGTGACAAACCAATTCTGATTGCCACTGCACGGAAGTTCAGGCCTGCATATAACAGCCAGCTAATATATTTTCTCTGCAAAGGGAAAATAAGTACAAAGGTTGACTGGACTAAATAACTAGACATTTCAAACATTAGATCAGGTAAGGTACAGGACAGATTGAAAACACAATTCCTTTTATGGTACCATCATGATAATGTTCCTAAACCTTTACTACCGCACAATACTCCCTGCAGGCTGAGAGAGTTAATGCCAAGTTCAACAAATTTAAAGACAATTCTTGCTAGAGAGTAATGATAACTGCAGACCATGTTCGCGCAGGCTAGACTCTTTTTATTTAGAACTCCTAATAACTGTCAAGAGTTTAGATTTCTATCCCAGCTGTGTTGGTTGAATGTGAATCCAGCTTTCATGGGTGAAAACCGTTATCTAACCCAATAATCTATACATTCCCTCAAGCCAATTTCTAACTTGTACAAATTACTGGGGCTTTGGAAGTTGCACCAGACTCCTAAATCATTGTTTAGGGCTCTAGGAGTTCAAGATTGAAGCAAAAGCATAGTAAATGTTTCAGCAAATGTCCAGAATTATGGAATGTTAAATAATATGAATAATTCACCTTTAATACAATGCCCGTCTCCACAAAGGAATTGTGACTCTGTTGGAACATTTACTGGAGTTAAATTTAACTGTATGAAGGCTGCAAAATCAAAGAAAATTTTTTTAAAAACGCTACAAAACCTGTTAAATGCTTTGCCACACTTAATGCAGATTTCGATTCCACTTTATTTGAAATAAAAGTGAATTAGTCCCAATCCAGCATATAAAAAGAAAACAAATACATTTAAAACACAATTGCAATGCTCTCCTGGTCAGCCTTCCAGCTCCATCTTTCATGAACTTGAGCGCATCCAAACCTCTGTAGCCTAACTTGCACCAAGTCCCATTCACCCATCACCTACTGTGTTTGATAAACATTGCCTTCCTGTCTAGCAATGCCTTGTTTTAATATTATCATAATTGGCTCTCAAACCCTCCTTAACCTCACCCCTCCCTACCTCTGTAACCTGCTTCAGCCCACAACCATCTGTTATCTGTTTCTCCAATTCTGACCTCTGGAACATCCCTGATTTTAGTTGTTCCACCATTGCACTGTGCCTTTAGTTGCCCTATGGCTAAGCTTTTGAATACCTGTCCTATTATTTCCTACTGTGGCTTGATGTCAGATTTTGTTGATAACTCTCCTGGATGTTTTGGATGTTCTGCTATGCTAAAGGTGCTATATAAATAAAAGGTGTTGTTCTTATAAAGCTCCATTGTCTTTTTCAAAGGTTAATGTTATTTTCATATTCCTTAAATTCAATCTGCTTTTAAGAAGTTAATAAGGCTTAATCAATATTGATTAATATTGTAGAATATCAGTAGAAAGTAGAATATCCATTCACACACATAGCTATCTTTAATAAACAGCGATGTAATTTCATAGTTCACTGCTGCAATGGATGCAATCAGTACATAACAGACTTGCCAAAAATCTTTTAAAAGTAACTGTCTCGAGCAATTCATTGCCTACTGTATAACATGACTGAAGTAGCGAAATATGCAAAGTTAATTTTGCAGTTGTTCAGTCCATCAAAAAGAAAAAAAGAACATAATGGAAGGTTAGAAAAATAATTCATATCAATTGAAATAAAAAATAAGAATGGATCGATCATGCAAATAGGTATATATTACAGGCAGCCTTATAGCGGAAAGGAGGTGCAGGAAGAAATATGTAAGCAAATATGTGAAATGAGTGAAGGAGATAGAATAATAACCGTGAGAAATTTTAACTACCCCCAAATAAACTGGCAACAGATACAGAAAAATAGTTCAAAAATACGAATATAGGACTTAGGAGCAGGAATAGGCCATTCGGACCTTTGAGCCTGCTCCGCCATTTGGTAAGATCACGGTTGATCTGGCTGTAATCTCAACTCCACTTTCCTGTCCGCCCCCCACAACTCAACTCCCTTGTCTATCAAAAATCTATTTAACTCAGCCTTGTATAAATTCAATGATCTAGTGCTTTCTGGGGAAGAGGATTCCACAGACTAATGACCAGAGAGAGAAATAAAATCTCCTCATCTTCATCTTAAAAGAGAAACCTCTTATTCTTAAACTGTGTCCCCTAATTCTAGACAAGGGGAAACATCCTCCTAGTATCTACCCTATCAAATACCCTCAGTATCTTACATGTTTCAATAAGATCACTTCTCATTCTTCTAAACTCCAATGGATACAGGCCCAACCTGTTCAACCTTTTTTCGTAAGCCAGGCCATTCATCCTAGGAATGAGTTGAATGAACCTTCTCTGAACTGCTTCTGACACAATTATATCCTTTTTCAAATAAGGAGATCAAAACTGTACACAATGCTCCATATGTGGAGTCACCAAGGCCCTGTACAGCTGCAGTGAAACTTCCCTACTTTTATATTCCATTTCCCTTGCAATAAATCCCAACGTTCAATTTGCCTTCCTAATCACTTACTGTAACTGCATGCTAACTTTGTGATTCATGTACGAGGACACCCAGTACCACCGAGTTCTGCAATCTCTCCCTATTTAAATAATAGGTTTTTCTATTCTTCCTACCAAAGTAGATATGTTCACATTTTCTCACATTAAACTCCATCTGACAAGTTTTTGCCCACTCATTTAACTATTTATATTCCTTTGTAGGCTCTTTACCTCATCTTGATAAGTTACTCTCCTACCTATCTTGGTGTCATCTGAAAAGTTAGCTGCCATACATTCAGTCCCTTCATCCAGGTCGTTGATATAGATTGTAAGCACTTGAGGCCCCAGCACTTATCCCTGTGGCACTCTACTGGTTACAGCTTGCCAATCAAAAAAGACCAATTTATCCCTATGCTCTCTGGTTCTTATTGGCTAACCAATCCTCTATTTATGCCAATATGTTAACTCCTACGCCAGATGCTCTCATCTTATGTAGTAGCTTTTCATGCAGCACCTTATCGAATGCCTTTTGAAAATCCAAGTACATCACATTCACAGGTTCACCTTTATCTACCTTGCTTGTTACTTCCTCAAAGAACTTTAATAAATTAGTTGAACTGATTTCCCTTTCACAAAACCATGTTGACTCTGCCTGATCCCATTATGATTTTCTAAATATATTACTATAACCTCCTTAATGATGGCTTTTAGCAATTGCCCAATCACAGATGTTAGGCTAACTGGCCTATAGTTTCCTGCTTTCTGTTTCTATCTGTACTTGATCAAAGGTATTTCTTATCTCTATCCAAGCTGATTCCAATTAACGGAACTACATATGAGCCACAAATGGCTCACCAGCATTTGCATTTTTGAGGCTACAGTAACTAAAGGATGTAGAAGAGACCTGGAACTCTCACTCTTACCTGGAGACCCTGGTGCAGGATCTCTGAGGGGCTGCAGTGAGGTGAGCCCTCCCAAGGATGGGAGGCAGAGGGCAGCCTCTCCAACCAAGCAGGCATGGATGGATGTGACCAAGGGGTTCAGCAGCAGGAATGTGGTCCCTCCAACCTGAAGGCATTGCACCAAGAGGATCCAGGGTTATGGAGGGTGGGAAGGTGAGTGGCATAACACGCTCAGATGCCAAGCCCCACACTCCGAATTGCCCATCATTCTCCTGTACTGCTCGAGATAACACGCCTAGCCGCTCCACGCATTCCTCTCTCTAGAGACCTCACTTCCCCATCTGAGCAGCCAACACTCACACTCACCCTTATCTTATTTCCCTCTCATACCCATCTCTCATAGTTATGCTCCACCCCTCCACAAATGGTGTCCCTTTCTTGTCTCTGGACAAGCCATCACGACCATTCACACCATCTGCTTTCTCTATTTTCAGAGCAAACAAGCACTCAACTTGGCAAGAGGTGAACTCAGGGGTTGCGTGGTTTGCAATGACATGCACCAAGATAGCCACTGCTAATGAGGGCCCACCTGGTCCACTGGGAAGGAGGTCTTATTCCATGAGGCTTCAGATGTCAGCAGTGACCCACTGTGTGAGTCTGGGCCTCCTGAGGCACTGATGCTCAGACATAGAGAGAGCTGATCCTATGCCCATAGACCCTGTGTTTGGGGTCTCACCTCCTTCTAGCTGGATCTCAGAGTCCATCCCCTCTGTGGCTGAGGAGTTGGATGGTGCGATGATGTCCCTGCCGCTGCAGGTGCTGTCGTAGTGATGTGGCTTCTGCTCTTAGCCTGCATCAGAGGTACAAGGTGAAGCTGCATTAACTACTCCCATGCTCCAGTGAAGCCTGGCAGCAGAGAAGAGCAGCTGAAGATGAATGAAGTGCTGGGCAGGTGAAGTGCCTTCCAATCAGTTGGCAATCACCTGTCAAGCAACGACACCACTCTGTGAGAGCAATGCTTTGAACAGAAGTTTTTCAATACCCATGGCTGGAGCTCTTCAGTGTAACTGATCAAAGTTTTTCTTCAATTTCACTGAAGAAGTTCTTCCACTGTGCACTCACCTTAGAGACCTTGGTGAGTTGCAGGTTGGAATACAGGTGCCCTTGCTAGAAAATCCAGAAATAATGGTTAAAACAGGTCTTAATGGGCTTTTCAATTACATTAACTATCTGACAGGCTAAGGGGTTCTCCACTTGACTTCCATCCCAACGCACAAGAACCCAGAAGATGGCAGGATGATCTTAGGATCCCAACACAACTTCAATTTCAGGGATAAAAGCAAAATACTGTGGATGCTGGAAATCTGAAACAAAAACAGAAAATGCTGGAAAAACTCAGCAGGTCTAACAGCATCTGTGGAAAGACAGAGTTAACGTTTCAAGTCCTTCATCTGAAGAAGAGTTACACAGACTTGAAACGTTAACTCTGTCTTTCTCTCCACAGATGCTGTTAGACCTGCTGAGTTTTTCCAGCATTTTCAGTTAAATTTCAGGGAACTGAACTCTCTGCATGCATATAAATCTGCCTCCCCCTACATGGGAATATCTGGTCGTCCCCAGCAACCCCACCCCTGGAGTCAGGGGCAAAGTAACAGAATGGATTTAATGCTGGCTACAAAACAGAAAGCAGAGAGTAGGAGTTAAATATAGCTACTCAGACCAGTGAAAGGTGGGCAGTTGTGTTTTAGAAAGGATTTGCACTGGAGCCAATATTTTTGACTTGAAAATTGGAAGTATAATTTTTAAATTTGCCGATGACATCAAATGGTGGGCGCAGGGGGTTGTTAATACAAAGGACGATTGGAGAAGGTGCAAAAAGGATTGCTAGAATAGTACAAGAATTGAGAGGTTCTAATTATCAGGAATGATTGAACAGGCTGGGGCTCTTTTCTTGAGAACAGAGAAGTCTGAGGGGTAACCTGATAGACATCTTAAAATTATGAAAAAGATTGTGGAGATGTTTTCAGTTGCGGGCAAGACCAGAACTACGGGCCATAAATATAAGAAAGTGGATAAAACTTGTGAGTCAATAAAGAATTCAGGAGAAACTTCTTAACCCAAAGAAAATGTAGAACTTGCCACCACATGGAGTGGTTGAGGCCAATAGCATAGATGTGTTCTGGGGTAATTTATTTAAGAACATGAGGGAGACAGGAAGGAACTTTTCCCCTTGGTGGAGGGATCAATAACCAGGGGGCATAGATCTAAAGTAAGGGGCAGGAGGTTTAGAGGAGATGCAAGGAAGAATTTTTTCACCCAGAAGGTGGTGGGAATCTGGAACTCACTGCCTGAACGGGTGGTAGAGGTAGAAACCCTCGTAACATTAAGAAGTATTTGGATGTGCGCTTACAATGCCATGACGTACAAGGCTATGGGCCTAGTGCTGGAAAATGGGATTAGAATAGTTGGGTACTTGTTTGACTGGCATAGACTCGATGGGCCGAAGGGCCTTTTTCTGTGCTGTAGACCTCTATGACTCTATAAAAAAATATGTTGATGAGTTTAGATGAACAAGGGTGAGGAGAGACTCATATGGAGCACAAACATTGGTATGCACCTACTGGGTTGAATGACTTATGTTTGTGCTGTAAATACTATGTAAAGAGCATAATTATTATAAATATTATTATAAAGTTTTGCAATTATACTCCCAAGTAGTAACCAATTCCTCCTAAATCTGAAGAGACATCCCTTATGCAAATTAAATTATTTTGACATGCCATTTGCAACAATTCTTCCAACAAATCTCTTTTTATAAAATAAAAATGGTGATTTTAAATTGGGTTCTAGAAAGAATGAAGTTCAATAATTCAATTCTGCAAACTAAAATATGGCTTATTAGAAGCATTAAAAGTGTCCTTAAAACTTTGCTAAGACACTTCAAATAATAGACTAGTGAACACACTAAAAAATACGATTAAAGGTACTTTAGGACTGTTTATCATGACTGTTCCCTTTGCATTCGTAATTTAGCATCTTCTTCACCCACGAAAATAAAGTCAAAGCTTTAAAATGATCAAACTTTTTTTTTTCAAATATACCATCCTAGGCAGCTACATTGTGTCAGGATGATGAATACAAGATATTTGTAAATTTGTGAGTTCACTAATAGATTTTCACAAAATATTTTTGAAATAAGACCTTGGTGTGCATGATTAATAAGTAAGCATTGTATAATAAAGTAAATGCTATGCTGCAGTGCCAGTCAACCTTTGAGCTCCACAAACCACTACATGTAGAACTTTCCACTGACTTGACTAAACTTAATTTTCATTTTGACAGTAAACTATTTCAAACATTGTGCAAATTTTAATTTTCAGGTGAAACATTGTGGTCCACCAGGACACAGCCCAGTTCAAACAAACGTGACAAACTGGCCTAGTTCATGTACACTACCTATGAAACCAGCTGATCGTAACAGCCAATGTCATCTCTCTGTCAACTGGTCTAGGTCAACAAAACAAATGACCCTGTAATTTAAAAAAAAACTTTTCAAGTGTGCCTGGACATGGTTTTCATTGTATGCCTTCATTACAGGAACTCATGCAACAGCAATCTCTGGAGTATTATTGCAAAACAGTGTTAGATGATACTCATTAAAACAAATTAGGGCTATCACAGGATGTGTCACATGGTGTAATTTAGAATCAATTTCCTGCAGTATAACATTCCGATACAACCTTGAGCCTTATCCATTGACTCTGCTTCATTAAATTCAGGTTCAATCAACCATATTAGTCGACCATTCTCCTTTCATCATTTCTAGTTTGCCCTCTTCTTCAATGTAACCATAGCAACTTCCTTGCCCTATTTGCACATTAGAAAACAATCAAAATCAAATGTTTTTGAAATGAGGCAGTCCTTCCAGAGATGCAGCATTATTCATCATGTTAAGAAAAAAATGAAATGCTAATTTTGACTTGGCAAAATTGCAGCCAGTTGAGAATAGAAGCAAACAAAATTTAGCATCTAACAATAGAAGAAAGAATGCAATTTGACTGTATTCTATGAGGTGTTATTTACAGCAACAATATTAGTAAGTGTTTGCATGAACTTGCATGACCTTGGTGAGCCCAAAATTATTCTTCATGCAAAAATGGAAGACTGTCTGGTTTCTATGATTAATCATTCTGTTATGAAAACTACACTAATCCTGTTGGAGAGCAGCAGGTCAGGAACTCTAAGGTCAGGATTTTACAGCCCTGTCATGGCGTGTCTCCCCCCGGATGTGGCGAATCATTTAAATCTCCATTCAGTTCGACGGGACCATAATATCCCACCAGGCTGGAGGATCCGTAAAATCCTGGCCCAAGTCCCAACAGATCTCTGAGTTTCCACTTATGTGAAGACCAGGAACGGGCTGCACATGCACACTTAAGCATTTTGAGTTCTTTGGAAGGAGGATTGGCCTAGCATGCCTGCACATGAAGATAAACAGTGCGAAAACCTAGGTCATGTGACCCAGAGCAGAATGTCACTGAAGACAAGTATCCCAGGCAGGCAACATGGAGAGGTCCCAAAGGGAGAGGGGACAGGAAGAGCTCCCAGTTCAGATAAAAAGGGAGGAGCAGAGAAAGAAGTTCCAAACAGAAAAAGGGCTGCAGTTAGGCTCAGGAGAAGCCCCGGCAATCGAAAAGGGCTTGGGGGAAGCTCTGAAGATCCAAGAAGGCAACAGAAGATTGGTGACACTGTGCTGTGGGCTGTTGGGTTGATCATGCTCCATTTGGAGCAGTAGTGTTCTGCTCGGCACAGCCGAAGAGCTGAAGCGTGCTTGTGGGTTGGTGCTTGAGTGCAGTTTTAGGAATCCAGGGAAATGGAATCTCTGGAGATGAAATTGAAACCCTGAGAGATGGGCCATCATTGATGCCACCCGAGTTAGAGTGACCTTTGTAGAGAATTCCCATGTTAAATCTTCGAAGATGAAGACTGGAATCCATTGTGGGAGAGACAGCTTCAGTGAGATTTGTTGACTCAGTGTTTCCTGACGTTTGGTTGGTTGTTAAGGAATTCATGGACACGGTCTTGGTCGCATCTGCCATTTATTGTGCAGTGTGGTGTGTTCGACCACAGTTTGCCTGTTAATTCACATGTACCTCATATTAACCCTGAAAGTTAGGCTATAAGATAGATATGTAACTTGTTTTATCTTCTTGACCTTGTAAAGTAATGTTTATTTTGTTCAAAACCCGTGGAATCTTGTGGCTTTATTCTATTGACAAGTGTCTTGAATCTCAAACTTTGGCTATTTTAAACAAAGTGTTATAGGTCCCTAGCCAAATCTTACCAAAAACTTGGGAATCAGGTCTAGGATCATAACAATTCTCTAACAAAATAGCAGGAACGCCTGGTGCTGAATTCTCTGGTCAGCGAGCGGGGGTTGGACCCACTCAACGACGCGTAAAATGACGCGCAGTGATGTCGGGCGGGCTTCCCGATGTCACTGCGCATCATTTAGATTTTCAGAACTGTCAAAGGCCTATCAAGGCCTGTTAAAAACTAATTTAAGCAATTAAATGAGCTGCCCATCCAACCTTAAGGTTGGCAGGCAGGCAAAGGACCCAGGCGGCCTTCGCATTTTTCATGAAACCTCATCCATGGGTAGGATGAGGTTTCATGAAGGGTTTTAAAATTCAACAAAAATTTTTAAAGTAATTCTTTGACATGTCCCAGCTCATGTGACAGTCACAAGAGGGGATATGTTTTAAAAGTTTTAAAATACTTTATTCCAGTTTTTAAATGTCAAACTGATCTCCCTGAGGCACCTCTGTGCCTCAGGGAGATTTTTGCGCTCTTCAGCCCGCATGGGTCAGACACGTTTGAGGGACCTGTCAACCACCGTGGGTGGGAAACCTCGGTTAAGGAAGACATGTCAGAAGCACTGTTTTGGAAAATTGCATCATCAGAACAGATGTGACGGAGGCGAAGGAACTGAGAGAATGGGATGGAGTCCTTACAGGAAGCAGGGTGTGAGGAGTTGTAGTCGAGGTAACTGTGGGAGTTGGTGGGCTTGTAATGAATATTGGTGGACAGTCTATCACCAGAAATTGAGAAGGGATGGGAAGTGTCAGTGATGGACCATGTGAAAGTGATGGAGGGGTGGAAATTGGAAGCAAAATTAATACATTTTTCCAGGTCCAGACGAGAGCATGAAACGGCACCGACACTTTATCTCTTTCTTTCAGGTGCTAAGGAACGCAAGCTCCAACAGCTCATTGATACCAACGCCCATCCAAGACCCTCCACCCCTTCCTGTCCCTCTGGCCCTATCCCATCTTCTAATCCCAGCCCTGGTCGTGTATTCATCATGCCCCCTGACCTTCCCCTCTCTGATGCTGAATGTTCAGTACTCAGCAAAGGACTCAGTTCCATACCCTTACGCCCTCACCTCAATGAATTCCGGGCTCGGCACGATGCTGAAATCTTCTTTTGCTGCCTTCGTCTTCGTGCTCACTTCTTTTCCCCCTGTTCAACAGACCCTTTCACCCGCCTCCAGTATTCTCCTTCCACCTGGACCCCTCCCCCTGGATTCTTACCTGTTCTTGACCTTTTCATTGAGAACTGTCGGCATGACATTGGTCGTCTCAATTTCTCTGCTCCTCTCACCCACTCTAACCTGTCTCCTTCTGAACTTGCCACATTCCGTTCTCTCAGGTCCAACCCTGGCTTTGTTATCAAACCTGCTGACAAGGGTGGTGTTGTTGTTGTTGTCTGGCGTACTGACCTCTACCTCGCAGAGGCTGAGCGCCAACTCGCAGACACTTCCTCCTACCTCCCCTGGACCATGACCGCACCACCGAACATCAAGCCATTGTTTCCAGGACTGCCACTGACCTCATCTCCTCTGGAGATCTTCCCTCCACAGCTTCCAGCCTCATAGTCTCCCAACCTAAGACAGCCCACTTCTACCTCCTCCCCAAAATCCACAAACAGGACTGTCCCAGTAGATCGATCATGTCAGCCTGTTCCTGCCCCATGGAACTCATTCCTTCTTATCTTGACTCCGTTCTCTCTCCCCTTGTCCAGTCTCTTTCCATGTACATCAGCGATTCCTCTGATGCCCTATATCATATCAACAATTTCCAGTTCCCTGGCCCCAACCGCCCCCTCTTTAGCATGGACGTCCAATTTCACTACAGCTCCATCCCCCAACAGGATGTTCAGAGGGCACTCCGCTTCTTCTTTGAACAGAGGCCCGAACAATCCCCATCCACCACCATTCTCCTTCGTCTAGCTGAACTTGTTCTCTCACCGAACAATTTCTCCTTAAACTCGTCTCATTTCCTCCAAATAAAAGGTGTGGCTATGGGTACACGCATGGGTCCCAGTGATGCCTGTCTCTTTATGGGGTATGTGGAATATTCCTTGTTCCAGTTCTACTCAGGCCCCCTCCCACAACTCTTTCTCCGATACACTGATGAGTGTTTCGGTGCCGCTTCATGCTCCTGTCTAGACCAGGAAAAACGTATTAATTTTGCTTCCAATTTGCACCCCTCCATCACTTGCACATGGTGCATCACTGACAATCCCCTTCCCTTCCTTGACCTCTCTGTCTCAATTTCTGGTGATAGATTGTCCACCAATATTCATTACAAGCCCACTGACTCCCACAGCTACCTCGGCTACAACTCCTCACACCCTGCTTCCTATAAGGACTCCATCCCATTCTCTCAGTTCCTTCACCTCCGTGGCATTTGCTCCGATGTTGCCACTTTCCAAAACAGTGCTTCTGACATGTCTTCCTTCTTCCTTAACCGAGGCTTCCCACTCATGTTGGTTGACAGGTCCCTCAACCGTGTCCGACCCATCTCCCGCGCCTCTGCCCTTGCACCTTCCTCTCCCTCCCAGAACCATAATAGGGTCCCCCTTGTCCTCACTTTTCACCCCACCAGCTTCTGCATTCAAAGGATCATCCTCCACCATTTCCACCAACTCCAGCATGATGCCACCACAAAACACAGCTTCCCTTCACCCCTCCTGTCGGCATTCCATAGGGACACCCTGGTCCACTTCTCCATCACACCCTACACCTCAACCCCCTCCCATGGCACCTTCCCATTCAATTACAGAAGGTGCAACACCTGCCCTTTTACTTCCCCCTTCCTCACCGTCCAAGGGCCCAAACACTCCTTTCAAGTGAAGCAGTGCTTCACTTGCACTTCCCTCAATTTAGTCTACTGCATTTGCTGCTCCTAATGCGGTCTCCTCTACATTGTAGAGACCAGACGCAGACTGGGTGACCACTTTGCAGAACACCTTCGGTCTGTCCGCAAGCATGGCCCAGACCTTCCTGTCGCTTGCCATTTCAACACACCACCCTGCTCTCATGCTCACATGTCTGTCCTTGGCCTGCTACAATGTTCCAGTGAAGCTCAACACAAACTGGAGGAACAGCACCTCATCTTCCAATTAGGCACATTATAGCCTTCCGGACTTAACATTG
Source organism: Cetorhinus maximus (assembly GCF_964194155.1). NCBI lineage: Eukaryota > Metazoa > Chordata > Chondrichthyes > Lamniformes > Cetorhinidae > Cetorhinus > Cetorhinus maximus. The sequence continues at coordinate 67,294,140 of NC_135889.1, forward strand.
AGTTCAACAACTTCAGATCATGAACTCTCTCCTCCATCCTCACCCCTTTTTGATACCCTTTTTTCAAATATTTATTTTTAAATATTTATATATACATTTTCCCCCATCTGTTTCTATTATTATTTTTAAAATTTATTTCCGTTCATTGTTTTATCCTCACCTTTTAGCCTATTTTGATCTTTTCTCTCACACCGTCCCCTCCCCCACCCCTCCCCCACTAGGGCCATCTTTCACTTGCTCATCTTGCTTTCTACTCTTATTGTCACCATTAGCACCTCCTTTAGCCAGTATCACCACCATCAAAACCCCTTCGACCTTTTGTTTATGACATCTTTTGCAATCTCTCCTTTGCCTCCACCTATCACTGGCCTTCTATCCAGCTTCATCTGTCCCACCCCCCTTAAACAGTATATATTTCACCACATTTCTACTCCTCTTTAGTTCTAAAGAAGAGTCATCTGGACGCGAGACATTGGCTCTGTCTTTCTCTCCACGGATGCTGTCGGACCTGCTGAATTTTTCCAGCAGTTTTTGTTTTTGTTTGAGAACATTATTTGGAATGGGTTAACCCACATGACACAAAGGGAGATTCATCTGATGCTAATTCATAAAGGATGTCTTATATGAGATATAAAAGCCAAATGTTGTGGAGGCTGGAAATCTGAAATAAAAACAAAAATTGCTGAAAATACCCATGTCAGGCAGCATCTGTGGAGAGAGAAACAAAGTTAAATGCTGGGATTTTCCAACCCTGACACCAGCAGACATCGCGGGCGGGACGGGAAAATTTGGAGAGCTATTGCCCATGATAATGCCCGCCGGTGTCGGGGCCAGAAAATCCTGCCCAAGGTTTCAGGTTGATCTTTCAACAAAACAGGAAAAAGTTTGAGAAGTAATGGATTTTAAGCAAGGATAGAGACAGGGAAAGGTTGGGGCAGGAAAGAACTAAAGTGAAGATCTGTGGTAGGGTAGAAGGCAGGAGAGAAAAATGACAAAAGGGATGATGATGCAAGGCAAAAGATGATGATAATGGGAGGATGGATAATAGATTCATCAGGATGATTAACAAGGCTATGTGTCAGCCATGGTTCGAGCATTCTCCTCCGTGAGTCAAAAGGCTGTAGGTTCAAATTGCAGTCCAGAAACAGAAGCTCAAAATCACAGGTTGACATTCTAGTGCAGTAGCGAAGAAATGCTGCACTGTCAGAGGTGTTGTATTTTGTATGTGACATCAAACCAGGACCCAATCTGCCCATTCAGGTGCCCACGGCACTATTTCAAAGAAGAGCAGAGGAGGTGGCCCAGCCAATATTTCTTTCTCAACGAATATCACTAAAAAACATTGGATATTGCTGAAAAGAGAGACATGTTGCCAACATTTTTCATCTTGTACTCAACAGGACAAACGCAAAAATGCCAAATATCAAATGATCACAACAATGTATACTACAGGAGAAAGTGGGTGCCGATTGGTTTGCTGATTGGCCAAGACATTGCCATTGAGAAGGCAAGAGGTAAACTATAGGCTCCCCAAGCTCCCAGATAATTCAAAAAAGGTGCAAGGCATGAACATATTCCTTTTGTTTGCAGAGAACGGGTCCCTGCACATGAATATATGGCATTTCTAGCAGTTGTAAATGAGCCATGTTACGAGATCAACTGATTATCTTAAACGGGTTGTTAGTGTAGCTATTGGCACACTGGGGATTGTTCAACAAGTGCTGCCCAATCGCGGAATCACATTTAACAGTAAATGTTTCGTTTTGGGTTTTGTAAGCACGGGTTGGTTGAGTATAGTCTGAACTCTGTCTATTACAAGACAGAGACAATTCCATTGTCTATTACAATGGAACATACTGGTTGATTCGATCAGCCAGTTATTGGGACATATGGCCCATTTACCTGACATCGCACTAGCACTGAAATTCATACACGACGTTGCTCAGTTGTGCGGTAGGCAGAATGTCTTTTTGGACTGATGGCAGCATCCTGTTAGGGGAAAATGCCATTTGCGTAGCCACTGCACAGTGACAAAATCATTCGCCAGAATCTTATGGAGATGAGGGGGTCTCGGCCAGCAGCTAGACAGCCAGTGAGAGTCGGTGTTGCCTCTTTCCGGGAAGGCCCGCCACATCATATGCCACTCAGACATAACAGGCCTGCAGGGACCCTGGGGGGGCAGTCAAAGGTTGGCAGCTCGAATGGCAGCTTGAATCGGGAAGACGGTGACTACTGACGGTATGACACCCACCCAGGGCCTAAGACGGTCTGGATCCCAGGCTAAGGGTGGTGTTGGCAGGAAGGGATGGGGTGCGACAGGGGTGGGGGTTCAGCAGCAAGGGCAGGGGTGGCTCTCAGAGCACCCCACCCTTCACCAACTTTCCAGATGCTGTATCCCTCAATCAGGTACTGAGTGCCTTTGAACGAAGGGCCCTCAACCCCCCTCCTCTAAGAGCCCACACCAGCAGTCCCACATGAATTTGCTTGCTGTGCTCCCTACATGACGAGTCCCCCACTCGCCGCTGGGTTCATACCAGGAATGAGGCCTTAAATGGGCATTAATTGGTGGGCCTCAATTGGTGGAGGGTTAATTGGTGAACGTCGTCCACAGGCCTTGCCACCACAAGCTTAACTGGGATGGAGTTGGGGAGGTGGCAAGGCCCCCATCCATCACCCTCCCATCTGATTGAATGCCCCCCGCCACCAAATTTGCGTTGGGGGAGGGAATAAAATTCTGCCAGTGCAGGCTGAAACTGTTGCCTTGACATTATAGAATGATTCTGCATCCTGTACTGTTGCCTAACAATACTCCATGTTAAGAGCTCAGCTTCACAAAATTACCCCAATAGTGTCTAGTATTTCCTAACAGAGAAGTATGATAGCACACTTTTAATCTGTAAACTAGTGAGTCACTTTTAAATTTACTTTCCAGAATAGTAAATCTAGAAAATAAAGAAATAAAGAAAATTTTCACCTAACAGCTCATATTTCCATTGTGCCCTACCTTTGACTAACAATCATGATCTACACAAATGCAATGAAAGCATGGTCTGCTGTCTATTTTTAAACTTTTAATATTTTGATTAAAAAAAATTTGTTGCAATTAGGAGAAGGAAAGCAGTTTACTGAACACTTCTGAAGTGAGAACTATTTATCAGGCACTTATGTATTACTACCTTTTCACACAAGAATATGGCACTGTGGTCTACTAATTAATTTTAAATAAAGAGAAACACTGTCAATGTTATCCTCAAGTTTCATTTCTCCACATGAAATTCCGTGAGCAACTGACATGCAGTGGGAATAATTTTAACTTTTAACACCACTTTTAGCAGCCTGTTGTATATCTTGTCCGAAATGCGCGGAATGTATTACGGCTGTCGATTTGCTATCACTGTTTTTTTTCCCCTGGTGATAAAAGTTAAAATGACTTCCTCTTTTGTTTTCCTCCAGTGGCTGAGTTATGTGGCATTGAGCCATATAGATCAGAAATTTTCCTAATTCATTCCCTGATCTGTGCTAAGCGAATCAATCTCAACTTGGGCTGTAGTGGGAAAACTACAATCAGCTTTATGTCAAAACAAAAACAAAAATACCTGGAAAAACTCAGCAGGTCTGACAGCATCTGCGGAGAGGAACACAGTTAACGTTTCGAGTCCGTATGATTCTTCAACAGAACTGTTGAAGAGTCATACGGACTCGAAACGTTAACTGTGATTTGGATTTCCAGCATCTGCAGTTTTTTGCTTTTATCAGCTTTATGTCTTTGAACATGCAAGGGAAGAGTCAACATCGACTCCTGATTGCTATCTCCTGTGATGCCTTCTGTTCCTCAGTGGATTGGAGTGAAATATGCATTACTGCTTCAATCAGCTAAAACTATGCTGAGATTTTATGGAATGGTGGTGGCCTCATCAACTGGCCAGAACGTCAGGGGCAAGCCTGCCTCAACCAGTCATGGAAGCCCTGACTGGATGTTAGGTTCCTCAGGCAGTTAACTGCTTGCAGTTGAGGCTTCAGTCACTTTAAGAGCTGCTGGCCTGACTGCAGGCAATTAACTGCCTGAGGAACCTAAAGTGTTGGCATTGGTCACTTAACCCAGCAGGTAGGCATTCCCCCCCTTGCCATCCCCACCCCGACCCTCAACTCTGAGTGTAGTTACTGCATTGAATCATTGATGGCATGGGTCCTTCGCTGGGTGGGCCAGCAGATATTGCCCATGCCTAGGTCGCCCTGAGAGGGTGGTGATGAGATGGGTTCTGCACCCACAGCATGTGGTACAGTGATACCCACATTACCGTTTTGGGGGCAACCTGGAGGATCTGAGCCTAGGCGCAGTGTTGGAACTGCAAAACATGTTAAAGTCAGGGTGCTGACATTCTGGGAGGGGAGCTTCCAGGTGGCGGGACACCGATCCATCTGCTGCCCTTTGTGTTCCACGTCCCAGCAACCATGGCACTGCTGAATGTTCAGTGACTGAAGTTTGCAACATGGCTTGACCATTGCTTATGGAAGGATGAGCGCATAATGATTCAGGGAACAGGGATGCACATTGACATTGCCTCCATGTTAACTGATCAAATGTCCTTGTTCTTCCTTTCAGCATCACCTGAGCAGGGCCGGGATGAGGAGGCACAGGGGTCCCCTCTCACACCTGAGGGCCCTGAAGTCTCTGACCCACCAGCGTCACACCATCTCTGCCAGGCAGGCACCAGCGCAGATACTAGCACCTCGGTGGGAATTAGATCATCAGCTAGTGTCCCAGGGCACAGCGGTGAGGGTACTTCACAGTCGCTGGAGGAGCTGGCGGAGTCAGAGGGTGCCCATGGCGCCAGCAGTTGGAGGACTGCAGGGGACCAGGCACATGCTCAGTCGGTGGCTGATGATGATCCTCTGGAGTCGTCGTTGAGGCAACAAATGCTGGAAGTCCAGCAGGGTGTGGGAGAGGATCTGGTGGAGATACATGAGACTATGCTTGGCTTGGTCTCCATGGTGGAGGAGTCCAAGTGGATCATCGCCGATGCAATGAGCCTCATGGCCGAGTGCCATGCTTCCTCCAAGGGAAGAGTGGCAACTCTCATGGAGAGGTGCCTCCAGGAAACCAATCAGGGCTTCCTGGGGATGCGCTTGGACCAGCAAGCCCTCACATCGGCATTGACCTCAGCTGGTCAGGACCAGTGTAAGAGATGGTCTGGGCACCAAGTTTCCCAGCTCGGTGCCCATCCATCGGTGAGCAGGGAGTTCCGAAGTGACTCACGTCAGTGCAGCAGCTGCCTATCGTCTCTGCGGGCTCCTCTCACAGTGCTCCGGATGAGGGCGGCAGCTCCTCCGCCCCGCTACCAGTGACTGTTGCATCCGATGAGGCTGCGATGATTGGGGAGATGCCAGCTGTGGAACTGGCCGCTCCTTCCCAGGCAGGGCCAGCACAGGTTCCATAAGCCAGAGGACGGCCGCCAAGGTCATCGAGGCCAACAGGACAACACAGTGAGCAGGCTGTCTCAGATGCCAGTGCCAAAGAGGGGGGGGGGCACCTAGGCATAGCGCTAGAAAGTGTAAATTTAAGGCACCTTAGGCACACCACAGGTTTCTCACTGGTGCTTTTGTGTTGCCCTGCAATGAGGTCATGAGTAGTTGGTATGCTGTTTAGCACGTTTGTCATTTTGTTTCCTTAAGTTCATTTTGTTACATCATTAAATTTAGACATGTGATCATGGTTGAGGGTGACTCTTTTCATCTGCAGGTGGACAGTTACCCATGATGTTATGAGTGAGTTGTGTCACATTGAGCTTTATTGACAAGGTCCTTAGTTAATGTTCCTATCCAGGCAGGTTTAACACTCAATATCGAGTATGGAGCCTGCAGCACAGGCTTCTGTTGAAGGTCCATCTGTGGTATGCTAGCTGAAGGTTTGTTGGATTAAAGTCTCCCAGGTGTCCCTGCCTCCCTGGAGTATGCCCAGGTTAGCGTCTACCCTCTCAGCATTTCCCTGTGCGTGCTCATCCTCGGACTCACTGCTGGACTCATCGAGTGCAGCCGCAGCAACTGCATCTCCATCTTCTTTCTCAAAACCATTGCCCCTTTCCAGCGCAAGATTGTGGAGAGCGCAGCATGCAGCCACTATAAGCGACACACAATCTGGGGGGCACTGGAGTATGCCCCCTGAATGGTCCAGGCATCGGGAGCGCATCTTGAGAAGACTGATGGTTCTCTCCACCACAGCCCTTGTGGAGGCATGGCTCCTATTGTACCGCTGCTCAGCTGTTCTTGGATGGCGGAGAGGCATCATGAGCCACCTTCTGAGGGGATAGCCCTTGTCACCCAGCAGCCATCCAACCAGCCGGGCTGGAGCACTGAAGAGCCCCAGGACCTGGGAGTGTCTGAGGATGTAGGCGTTGTGGGAGCTGCTTGGGTATCTTGCACAGATTTACAGAATCTGCAGTTTGTGGTCACACACTATCTGCACGTTCAAAGAGTGAATGCCCTTCCTGTTGACGAAGGCACCAGCCTCTCCTGCTGGTGCCTTGATGGCCACAACTGTGCAGTCCATTTCACCCTGGATGTGGGGGAAGCCAGCAATCGCTGCAAAGCCTCTGGCTCGCTCTGTCTGGCTGGCCTGGTCCCAGCGGTTGTGGATGAATGTCAATGCATGCCTGAACAGAGCGTCTGTCACCTGCTTGACACAAGTGTGGACAGCTGATTGGGAGACACCGCAAAGACCACCCACTGGGCCCTGGAAAGAGCCAGAGGCATAGAAGTTGAGGGCAGCTATGACCTTTAGAGCCGCTGGCATGGGGTGTCCACACACACAGTTAGAGGAGATCTCAGGGTCAATCATCTGATAGATAGAGTTGACTGTCTCCCTTGAGAAAAGGAGCCTCCTTCGGGACTGCACCTCAGACATATTGAGGTAGCTGCTTCGCCATCTGTACACCTTGGCAGCAGGATAGTGGCATCTTCTGCCATCCCTTCCGCCTTGGACTTCCTCTTGGCCCTTTGCCCCTTGTGCCTGCGCCTCTCCTCCGAAAGGTGACTCCCCTGGAAGCCGAATGTGCACTCCTAGCCTCCTCCCCCTTCTGGCCCTCCCTTCCTCCTCAGAGGAGGTGCCTCCAGTGGAGAGCACAACTCCCATTCCCAGGCTAAGGGAAGGCTTTCTGAAACCTGAAGGACCTAAAAAGGATCTTCACTGTAGAGTGCTGACCTGAAGGTTCTGAGTCCTGTCCAAGCAGCTGGCATGAGTTCTGAAGTATTTTCTGCTCACACAGGCAAGTATCAATAACTTTTCAAATTAAATATCTGACTGAGCACATTCGCGCCCCCACTAACCCCTCTTATTCCGCCCGTGGATGAGGTTTATACAAATGTGTCCGACCTGCCTGCCCATTGCGCCCGTGCAACGACCTTAAGATCGCACAGGCCCCGAAACATTACCGTCAATTGGTACCTCAAGGGCCTTAAGTGGCCCGTTAATAAATGGCGGACGCGCATCGGAGATCATCACGCGCCCGGCCACTGAAATACTGCGATGGCGTGCCCTGACGCTGGGATGCTCTTCTGATGTCACTGCACGTCATTTTATGGGTCAGCCAACGGGAAAATTCTGCCATTGTTATGTTTTGAGTGTGCACATTTAATCAGAACAGAAGATTCAAGGATCTGCTTGTTCTCTTTATTGAAAGAGCCCAGGGGGATAATGTTGAGGAAGGTACAGCAAAGTATGGTTGCAAGCTTCAGGTCAGAGGAGCACCCTTTTGAGCCAGACTCTGCCTGCTTCAAGTGCAACTGAACAACATGTCTCATCAACTGGCTGCATCTCCAGTTTCTCTACAGGATTGTCAATACGGGAACCATTTAGTCTTTCACATGCAGGTAATCACAGGACAACCTATTCTTTCCTGGGACATTTCCCAGCCTCCAAGAGAACCTTCCAACCATGAGTCAGAAAACATAAGCCTTATAATGTTTCCATCAGCAACCACGTGCATGCTGCACATTCACAAATTCATGTTTTGAGAAGCAAGGTGGTCAATTGCATAGCGACGTTTGGTCTCTTTGAATTTAAAGCACTGATAAAATCAAATGCCAGCAACAATTAGACAATTTTTCAGAGAGGTGAAAAAACAGACTTGAATTGTTTAGCATGATACCTAAGTATTTTGGGATCTGTCCTGTGTCTGATAGGCAATATAGCCCATCTGAAGCCAAAAAGGCAAGCACGCAGTTTCAGAAGCAGTGCCATCAAATCGAGGTGAAGAGGCACTCAATGTAATTGATCTGTAAAATATCAGGTAAGAGGCTCTAGGTACACCTTTGTGGCAAATTTCACACACCCCTTAATGCTAGAGGTGCCTATACAGTACAGGTATGTTACATGATGACCCTGCATTACAAACTGAGCAAAGAACAGCAAGTCCTACCCAAATAAAAGCACATATGTAGAGGAAAAACAAAATTAAATGGGCAACATTTTTTATGACAAATGAAACTTTTTTCTGTTATGTGCTGGACTATGTGGTTCATAAGCAATTCCAGTATCATTACAGCACATTTATGGGTCAAGAGAGTGCATCTAGCTGAAAATTTACAAAGCATAACAGTTTGTAACAAAGCCAAATTATACAGCGTGACAAAGGAATGGATGAAAACCCCAAACAAAGCAAAGCGTTTCTAGTCACAATGCTGCAGTATTTAGCTGCAATACCACAAAATGCTTTTCTAGTTCTTTCTTTTGATACCCTAGTTCAAAATGCTATTGTTGCTAAAATTAAAATGCTTACCTGAAACAAAGTAGAAATACAGTGTCTTAAATCCAGCTGTCCAAAAACCGGAGTTGTCCGAAAACCTACATTAATTTTAATCGAGTAAAATAAAAAAACTTATCTGGACAATTTGGCTAGGTGCTGCATTGGCACAGTGTGGCACCCAACTAGTTATCCCCTTCACTGCTTGCACACCGGTCTATTCCCACACTCCAAGTGACACTTGACCCCAACTGATACAGCTTGACCTGAGTCCCCATATCCCAAACCGCCTGCCCTGAAATCCAGCAAGATCTGAAATACGACACAGCCTCGGTCCCAAGGTTACAGGTTTTGGGACACTACCTATATTTTTAGTAAACTGGAAAGCTATTGCAGGCAATGAATTACTGGAAAACAAGAAAAAGCTGACTTGAAATTCAGGGCCTTGGAATTCTTTAGGACGCGATCACAACACTTTGGCTGGGATTGTAGCCAAGAGTTTGCAGTACAAATGGTAATCTGCATGGGGTAGGTGTACACAAGTGGCACTATGGGCACAACTCTGGCACCTGCTTGGCTGGGAAATACTTGCCCATCTGCCATGGGGAGATGGGGGTTTTGCAGAACAACATGTGACATAACCAGTCACTTTGATATCCTAATCCAATGCAGCAATACCAATTTAGACTCCACTCACTGCTTAATCCATTTCATCTTGAAAGGCCTTTGGCAAAGAGATGTGCCTATATTGCCATACCCTTCAAGATGCTGGAGTCTTCTCTTCATTCAGCTGTTTTCACATTAAGTAATTCATAATTTAATAAGATAATACCATTACCAGGCTGTAATACTTGTACCAGGACGAAATAAAATACTTGAATATATATAGCACCTTTTATGACCCCAGAGCATCCCAAAATGCTTTACATCCAGTGAAATGTTTTTGGAATGGAATCGTTGTTATAATGTAGGAACTGCCCTAGTCAATTTGACACAAGGCACCACTTGCAATGAGATAATGACCATATAACCTTTTTTTTAGTGGTGTGGCCGAAGAATAAATTTTGGCCAGGATACCAGGGATAACTTCCCCATTTTTCTGCATGAAGTGCAATGGTCTCTTTTATATCTACTTGAGAAGGCAGTTTGAACCTCGGCTTAACGTCTCATCTATAAGACAGCATCTTTGAAAGTACTGCACTATCTGAAGTGTCAGCCTAGATCATATGTTCACATCTCTGGAGTGGAACTTGAACCCACAACCTTCTGTTTCAGAGGTGACAAGGTTTGGATTTTGAAGCATTTTGAAAGCTAGAACTATTAATACACCTTGGAACTATGGCCAGGATTTTATGGCCCCACCGAAGTGAATGGAGATTTAAATGGCTCGCTACATCTGCTGGGGGGAGACACACTGCAGCAGGGGCATATAATCCTGACTTATATATCTATTTCAGGTACTGTATTATAGAGGAGAATTTTATCCCCGTTGGGGGGGTTTGGACAGGAGCTGGCACGTAGCCGATCACCACTCACAATCAGCTGCACGCTTCCATTTTACTTGAGTGGGCCAATTAAGGCCCGACCAGCGTGACCGTGCATCTGGAAGCACTGTGTGCTCCCTGTGCGGGCGGGGGGAGTAGGCTGAGTTGGGGCCTGTGCTCTTTCACACAAACATGCGAAAAAGCACAGAAATCTCCCTGAGGCACAGAGCTGCCTCAGGAAGATTAGTTTGATATTTGACAATTTTAATAAAGATTAAAAAAATGTTAAGACATGTCCCTTCATGTGACAATGTCACATGAGCTGGGACATGTCAATGAATTTTATTAAAAATTTGTATTAAATTTTAAAAATCTTCATGAAACCTCATCCCGCCCGTGGATGAGGTTTCATGATAAATGCGAAGGCTGCCTGAGCTCTTTGCCTGCCCACCAACCTTAAGGTTGGATGGGCAGCTCAGCTAATTAGCTTAATTGGTGTTTAAAAGGCCTTAATAGGCCTTTGGCAGTTTGGCGGGTGGGCGGCCGACGCCGATGCATGCCCAACGAACTCAAGATCTGAATGACGCGCGGTGATGTCGGGACGCACACCCGCCCCCGCTTGCCAACCCGAAAATTCTGGCCATAATAACTGGGAAAACCTGTCAGCAATTGATTTTTAATTCAAATATGTATTTATTCACTGGATCAATTCCAGGCTCTCATGGTACCTGAGTATATGTTAAATCAGCTGCATTCTGCAAAACACTTTACATAATATATGTAAATTATTCTAAACCATCTCCTTTGACAAACATATTTAACAAGTAATGAATAAATATTGTAGTGCAGACTTGAAGTGTGTTAAATATGTAAAGTTAGTTATCTGTGAAACACAAAAACAAGTTAATCCAACAAAGGATGCTTTGGGTGGAATTGTCCCAGATTTGCACTAAGTGAGGGAGCAGGCGTGAAAAAAGACACACTACCCGCCAGCCGCAATGGCGGGTTTTCACACCGTGTCGCCGGCCCCCTTCCCGCATTATAAATTATGCAGTCACAGGAAACGCGCCGGATCGCTGGTGGGCGGCCTCCGATTTGCCTGTCACGTTGTTACCTTGCCACTTCCTCATGTCGGGCGCCATATTTAAACTGCAGCTTTGAGCACAGTTCTCAATGCTTGCAGCCCAGGACTGCTCCGGTGAAGACATGGCCCCAAAAGCCAAGAATAGTGCAGCCCCCCGATTCAGTATCACATCCCTGGGATGCCTTCTTGACACCGTGGAGGCCTTCACAATGTCCTCTACTCCCGCTTTGGTCGCAGGAGGTCCAGAAATCTCACCACTCCAGTTTGGGGAGGCGGTGGCAGTGGTGGTCAACACTGCACAGAAGAGGTTGGCCATCCAGTGCAGAAAGAGGATGAATGATCTCATCCGTGCCAACAGGGTAAGGCAGCCATCTCATCACTCTAAACTCACACAGTCACAAGCCCATCACACATTCACTGGCATCTCACTCACTGCTAGCTCAAGGAACATCACCACTCACTCTCTCACACACACCCTGACATCCCCATCTGGCCTCATCTCCTCTGCAGACTGCCTCCTCAGCCCGCACCATCTTGAGGTCACTTGCACAGATCAACATGTGCCCCCACACATACCCTGGGGTATCCCCTTCCCCAGCACAGGTGTCAGCCTGCAGCCTCTTCCCTTGCCTGAGGCCACTTCTCCCCCTTCCCCAAGCAAGCCCTAACACTGCAGCCATTAAAAAGCCTTATGGCTTACGCCTTACGACTGGTCTGCTGGGTATACACCTGCCTGTGAGCCCCGACTAAAAGTGATGTGGCGCTGCCTGCGAAGCCTGGTGCTGATGGCTGCAATTGCTGCAGAAAGCACGGTAGAAAAATAAATCTCGAAGTCCCGAGTGAAGTGCAGCCCGGCAGGTGCATGTCGCTTTTGTACAGTTGTGAAACACATCGCTGATGTGCCCGGATGATCCAGCGTGGGAGGATGATCCCGGCGGGCAGGGCTTATAACGAGATGCTAAAGTAGTGAAATTAGGTTCTCGATGTGTAGCAGTGGGAAACATGGCCCGCCATTGATGGGTGGAGCGGACAATCGCAAACTGGTTTCATGACGGTGAAAAACTGATTTTTGGCCTTATCGCCATATTGTCCACTCATGCCCGCCATGACACCCACCGCCAACGGGACGGAATAATTGTGCCCTCTGTTCTTAAAAATCATGGGTTTCTCATCAACTACCTTAAACTACCTTTTAAGGCAATTAGAACTGGATTCTCCTCTGTGATCTTGACAGAGAATGAGGGAGAATTCAGGCAATGATGTTTACTGGGATTTTGCCCCTACAAACTACCAAACCCTCCCACCTCTAGCAGGGCCACCACTTACCAATCCTTCCCAACCCACTCCATGCAAAAACAGTGGCAGCGTTCAGTTTACTAACACATACCTATCTCATCCACCCCACTTAACTCTGCCACTTGAAGTCATATGGAAGGTGGTAAAATTGATGTCATCACAACAAAGGCTCCAAGGCCAGAGAATGAAGTAAAAATGGTCATGTAGAGGACTCCTCTCCCTCCAATTTGGCCCCAGCACATAGCTGCTAAAGGTCTCAATCGAGACAAAGTCATGTAGGAGTTATGCTGTTATTCCTATGGTGCTCATGCCTATAAAGACCTTTTCCACTGCTTCTGGTGCTGAAGAGGCATCCCACTTTGTACTGGTTAGCTCTTTTTTGAAGGTGGGAAAGCCACTGGGAGCTTGCCATACTTTGGCACTGACACCCAACCAAGGGAAATTGGTTTGGAGGAGCAGGCAGAGGTCTCAGCCTGCTGAAAGCTGAAAAGCAGAAAATCCTATTCCAATTATCAGATGTCTTGGTGGTTACAATGAAACTGATTTCTGCAAAATAACTATGGTTCCAGATGCAACCATTAATATTTGTAAACATGACACAGACAAATATTTATTTTCAAATGAATCTCAAAACTGTATAAAAGCATCATTAGTGTATGAAGTTATAAGGCTGTAATTAAATCACGAGGTTTTTATAATGTCACAGACCACCAGCAGCTTGATTCATGAATATCAGCAAATCTGATTAAATTTCTAGCTTTAATGTTTTCTACCCCATCCATCTTCCTGGATATGCATGTGCAGAAATGGTTTATTTGTTAATTTCCAACTTATATTGAAAGCAAACACTTGGTAATGAGTAAAATCTGTTAGTGAGACCACAAAGAAACACTAGAGGATTCTGGTATGTTATTGCCTATTTTTCACTCAGACTTTCTCTTAGAAAGCAAAACAATTGTTTGCATTTTAATATTTAAATTTCTGATTATATTTAAATCAACCTAAATGGATAGGCTGCGTGAAAGCTGCAGCAAGTGGAGAGTTTTTCCTGATGTTGTTTATGCATCTTACAGCATGTTTACCACAGCTTACTTCACAAGTTCAAGAAGGTGAAGGTCAGTGAAACATGCTGCGTTTCATAAATATAGAAGAACTGTGCCCTATATGCCACCAATAAGCTTAATATCTAATAATTTGCTGTATGTTTTATGAAAGCAGAAAAAGTATCATTTGCTCATAAAGCAAGTTTTATACTTGCCCTGCCCTGGTCAGGTCAACGAATTGTTTTTGGTACTGGTCTGCATTCCTGGAGGTTAAGAGAGTTGCCACTCAATATCCTTGCTATCCCGGGTTCAATTTTCTGTGCTTGCTGGCATCGGGCATGCTCGGCAGCATGAGCGATTGATATGGCGAGAGGTCCAGAATTTGGTTTCAAAACGTCATGAAACCAGTTTGCGATCGTCCACTCACCCTGTCAATGACGGGCCATGTTTCCTGCCATTGGGCATCAGGAACCTCATTGTGATATATCTACATATCATTATAAGGCTACACCGCTGGAGACATCCCCCACCCCGCTGGATCGGTTGCCCACGTCAGCATGATTGCACGCCAGTGCAGAACACGTATTGACAAGTGTGACGTGCAGAAGTTGGGGCATACCGCCAGGGCCTTACTCACACTGTGGAGCAGAAGATGCTGAAGCCCAACAGCAACGGCACGCTGGAGGAACATCCATGGCATGCTGGGTTGGGTCTCATGGACATGGCTCGGCTGGGAAGCAGCTCACAGAAGTTGAAAAGTCACTGTTGAGTGTCTGCTCTCAATGGATGATGGTCGAGGGGATGGAGATGAAGGTTCAGTTGTGTATGGGAAGGAAGACTGGGAGGGATAGAGGTGTCAAGGGGTGGGGGGGGCATGTGAGGTTGAGAGGAGGGAACTAAGGTGTTGGGGTGTGAGGTTGGGGGGGGGTTGAAGGTGTCGGAGGGAGGTTGGGAAGGGGGAGGGAGTAAAGGGGGAGGAGGGGGTAACGGGGCGAAGATGGCAACTGGCGAGGTAGATGTAAGGGGGGGGGTGGAAGGTTTAAGGGAAGGAGCTCGGAGGGGGGAAGGATTGCGGAGATGGGAGGGAGTCCGGGGTGAGGAAGGAGTTCAGAGAGGGGATGGGAAAAGGGTGGAGGAAGAAGTAAGTGTGGAGGGAGGAGTCAGGAAGGAGGAAGAAGGAAGGCTAGAGGAAGAAGTAACGCTGGAAGAAGTAAGGGTGTCTGAAGGAGTCAGAAAGGTTGGTGGGGGGGAGTTCGGGGAGGAGGGAGAACAAAGCGGGGGGGAGTCTGGCAGGGGATGGGAGGTGGGGGGGTAAGAGATACCAAGGACAGAAGGGGTTCCAAGGGGGCAAGGGGTCTGGAAGGGGGTGGGGGGTGGGTGGGGGGGGGAACGTCCAGGTGAACGTGCAAGGGAGGGCTCTGATGAGTCCATTACTGCCTCCTGGGGAGCGAACTGAGGGTGGGCATGGTACAAGGGCATGGTGAGAATGACTGAGATCAGAGTAAGACGGTAGGGTGAGAAGGTGAGGGTTCGATGGTAGAGGTAGAAGGGATGGCGAGGATGGTTGGTGGAGACTTGGAGGTGGGAAGGAGGAGGCCGGGGAGGTTAATGTGGATGGGGGTGGGATTTTCAGGAAGGAAGAGAGCATGCACGTTCACCTGGACATCCCCGAAGGAAAAAGATTGTGGCTGGTAGGGGGTCACAGAGAGGAGGTGGAAGGTGACGCCGGGGGTGGGGGGTCAACAGTGAAGGAAGAATGGAAATGGGTGAGTGGGGGACAGGAAAGGATGGAGGGGCAAATGGAGAACTGAATCACCATCATGCTGTCTAAATCAAAAGTGAAACGAGAGTTGTGGTGGGCGAGATCAGGTGCTGTATGGGACTGTGATCAATGGGTGGGCGGAGATGCAGATCAACTCAGATGGACAAGTGAACTCGGACCTCAGCAGTCAACATTGAAAAAGCTCAGGACATTGAGGTGAGTGTGAGATAGGAAGGATCCGTGTACGTGAGAGAATGCCTGCACAAGGTTCCGAAAGGCTCTGCCACACACACACACTTCTCCCTCCAGAATTGCTCATTGGCCAGCTGCTCCGTTTGCGGTGTCAGAGGACAGGGTTGAGGGGTGCACAGGCAAAGGAGGCTCAGAGAAAAAGGACAGCCTCTGGGATTACTGAGTGGATGATCCACGGGTGTCCAGTTGCCGCTCCTCCTCCCTTCGGGTGCCCAGGGGCCCTGGCCTGACTCCTTGAGGGGAAAGAGCACCTGGAGGGACATCGAGGTGCCCCATTTCCCTCTCGCGTTGCCACTGCAGGAACTTACCCATGGCTCTCGTGATGGAGTGCAGGTGTGCATGCATCTCCATGTTCTGCTGGACCAGGATCTACTTGGGGTCCGCCATCCTCCCCATGGAGACATCCAAGCGCACACGTGGGCACCACTTTATCAGAGAGCAGGCGGATACACTCCTCCGACTCATGAGCCACTCTGCTGATGACTTCTAACAGCTCTGCGTGATGTTCCCATGCCTTCTGCTGACTCTCCAGGATGAGTTGGAAGGCCAAATCCAGAGGTTCATCATCTGACTTGGACCTCACAGATGCCTGATCCCTAGCAGTCCTCCGAGTGCCAGGGAGCTCGGCTTAACCTGTCTCCTCCTACTGCGGGAACATGTCCATGCGGTGGCCACCAGATTGTGAACCCGAGCTTGCTCTAGATATAGGTCTCACCGAGGGCTGCATTTCTGCACTGGTGGAGGGTGTGGGTGAAGGCTGTGATGGGTCTTCAAGGCTGCTTATTTCTTTAATGTGTCCTTCTGACTGGAGATGAGGGCCTGGATGGAGTTGAGAGACTGGCTGATTGAGGGTGTTGGTCGCTTGGCAGAGCTCCATGTGAACCAAAGTAGAGATAATTAGTGCATGTCAGCAGGAGAGAGAGCACTCACATTTGCATTGAGAGAGGGATGATATGGTGAAGGATCCTCATGAGGGTGTTCATCACCGATCTCACCGTCACCGCAGGCACGGTCCATGTCCGCATCAGTCAGCGCGATGATACACTCCTCAAAGTGAGTGAGGGGCCTAACATGGGCCACTTCACCCCAGGTCTGGGACCTCTCCCTGTTGATGTGAACAGGCTTCTCCTGCATGGAAACAGATGGAGAGAGTGTGAGCATTGTGTGGAATGTTTGCGTGGTTAGTAGAGCCATGGACAGGGTGAGGACGTGAGCTCCTGAAGATATGAGCATGATGGAGATGTGAGGGTGTGTGTGAGAGTTAGTGGTGTTGTCCCTTGAGGTGTGAGATCCCTGTGGATGTGTGATGTGTTTGTGAGTGTGAGTTGAAAGTGATGAGAAGAGTGACTTACTCTGGTGGAACAGATGAGACCATTCATCCTTTGCAGCACTGGGTGGCTGTCCTCTTTTGCAGGGCATTGACGCTGACCACTGCTACCATCGCCTCCCATGCCGGCTTGGTGATGCCGCTGCTCCTCCTGAGGCCAGAGCAGGGGTAGAGGATATCACGGTGGACCTCCATGGTGTCTAAAAGTCGCTCGAGGGGTGCATCACTAAATCTGGGGCCTGCAATCATTTTGTCTTTCAGGGCCATCCTGTCTTCTGTGCAGCAGTCCTGGACTGGAAGCACTGAGAGGTGTGCGCACAGCTGCACTATAAATGTGGCGTCCAGCTTGATGAAGCAGCGAGGTGATGGCGTGGCGGGCGAATGACAGCCTGCCCACCATTGAAATGGCATGTTTCCCAGGAATGCATAATTCATGCGGCGGGTTTGGGACGATACGGCGTGAGAAGCCGCCATTGCGACCGGCAGGTAAAATGTCATTTTCCCCGCCCGCTACCGCACTTAGTGCAAATCTGAGATGATTCTGCCTCCCCCTCTTCACAAGGTATGAATTACCTTTGCCAAGTTTTACTGCTATGGATATCCACTACGCTATACTCCCCTGTGCTCTATTTCATCCAGCAGGTTTACAGTCAGATTCAATAAAATTGTCTTTCTGCTTGTGTGTCATGTTGTTTCTTTGGCTGTCACTGCCAGATTTTCAAGTACAGGATATTCTTGTAAAATGGTAAAAAAAAGCAGCCATAAGACATCTGGTCAAGCTATCTGGCAGTCAATTCTGTGAGCCAAGCACTGTCCTTACTTAAATAAAAACAAAAAGCTAAAAGCTACTGCGGATGCTGGAAATCCAAAACAAAACAAAAACAGAATTACCTGGAAAAACTCAGCAAGTCTGTCCTTACTTACCTGTTGCTCCCCAACACTGCTGCTGAAATCTTCAACCAAAACTAGCTTTTTAAAGCTGCACTCCAATTTCCACCTTCCCAACACATTATTCCAATTGTAGAAAAGTTTTCTTCCAAACACTGCACCAATAGATGTGCAAATGAACTGACCATGAAGTTGAGCTGCAAATACACTACAAATTATCATTTTCCATGCATGTGAAAGTCATATAACTGGCCACATGGAATTTCATCAGGTCATTTATTTCATTGTTATTTGTGGGACTTTATAACTTGGCTGTCAAGTGTGCCTACATTTGACTATGTCTGCACTTGAAATGATATCTTTGGCTGTAACATATTTTGGGGTGTCTTGGGCATGTGAGAGGTGCTGCATAAGTGCAGGTACTTTTTATTCCTCTTTTATTGAAGAGTCCTTGCATCAGTTAGTGGTGCAGTGCTTCTGCTACTCACTTCTCTCCAACTCAATGATGTGGGTAATAAGCCTTGGCTATGTGAGCTTGTATTCACAAATATATGGTCTTGTATTTTCATATCAGCCTCTAAATGTCGTTTTCCAGCACCCTCCACCCCAAGTCTCAAGGTTTCCTCATCAGCCATGCAATGAACAAATTCTTTCAGTGAGCTACAAGATCTACGCAGCCAATTTGTGATGAGCCAACCACCTTGATTACATAGAATCATAGAATTTATAACATAGAAGCAGAGGCTATTAAGCTCAACAGGTTTTACACAGAATGTTTATGCCTGTGTTCATTTTCCATGCTAACCTGAGGTTTCAAGTGTCAAAATTCAATAATACATACCAACTTTACTCATCAAATGCTTAATCCACATCCTCACTGAGGGACTTTGGAAAGGATTTGTACCAGCAATGAGAGTGACTCCCTCTCCAGGGAGTTGAGCGGCAAGGTTGATATCTTCCCATCATGCTGCCTTCCCTTTTTGTCACAAGTCCACTCATTGCTTGATCCCAGATCTCACTCATTGGGCATAGGAATTACTTGCCTAAATTGTGCATCATAAAGAGAACAGTTTGAACTATATGCACTAATATGATTGATATAATTGACATGAACTAAGTATTTTGAGCATTTTTCTCCCCACAGGTAGTGGTTAAGGCAGAAATCTTTGCATTTTTTACTTCAAAAATATATCAGTTTTCCCTTAAAGGAATATACAGGGCTGAAAAGAGGGAGCAAAGTAGTGGGATTAGCTTTGGATTGTTCCAGCAATCAGTCAGAACAAATATAATGGACTAATTGACCTCCATGTATGCTGTAAACTTCCATGGTATTTCTATGTTTCTACATCTTATATTACAGGGAAAGGTCAGGGGAGTGAGATTAGCTAAATTGCTCTTGTAGAGAGCTGGCATGGGCTCAACAGGCCGAATGACCTCCTCCTGTGCCGTAACCATTCTATGATTGTATAAAACATTTTATGTTTTAATTTGCACTGGGCTTTTTCCGTCACTGAATAAAAGACAAGGACAAAAGTGCACTTCAATCTTTCTCAGCACAATACTGAAAGACTGTGACCATGTTGAACTTGGCATCCAATTTACCACTTTTCATCTAGATTAAAGTAGCAATTTTGAAAGAAAAAATCTGACATATGTTTAAATTCAGAAGAGTTGACTGTTAGCTTTTTCAGCATGGGGTAGTGGGCATGGTTAACACGTCAGAAATGGCCAATCAAGTTTAATGCAAATCCATCAAACACCGATACTAAAGCCAACTATGACAGCAATTATAATGGAGTTATTTTGCTCTTGAAGGAAACTTTTACTTATTGAAATATATTCAAATTCATCAGAAATGTTTCGGCCATGCGTCCATCTGTAAAGAGGTATCACTTCAATTAAGCATAATAAAAGCACCCAAGGCACACAATTTTGGTACCATGTCAAAATAATAATTCTAATAATATAGTAGGATTTGAATGCACCTGCCTGATAAGGTAGTGGAAACAGGTTCAATAGTAGCTTTCAAAATGGAATTGGATAAATACTTCGAGGACTAAAACAATTGTAGGGATATGGGGAAAGGTGCGGGGTCAAAAAGATTGCTCTTCAACAGAGCCATCAGAGACTCAATGGGTCAAATAGCCTCCTTCTATGTTGTACTATTTTGTGATTCTACAACAACAAGATAACATTCTTCATACATTAGAGATTACTAACACATTTAGTGTATGACATTTCTTAAGCATGCTGGTGTCATTTGTGGCAGATCCTTATTACTAAACCGATTAATTTCTTCACTTTTACTCCAGCAATCCATTATTGAATTGCTGAATTCAATTCAATTTAAATTTTTGAACATTCAGGCTTGTCGGCTTCAGAATCATAGAAGTAACACAATTTCTTGGGTTATTAAAAGGGCACAAAAACTTTAATAAATGAAAATATTAAAAAATGTCCATACATTATTACATAAAGCCGGATAATGTAATGAAGGAAAATCCGTCAGAATCCTGAAGCTGTCAAGGAGGCTCAAACAATAATGCATAGACAATCATTTAAAATTCAATGGAAGCAGACAATTTCAAATGTGCCCACAGTATGAATAGCTAAGCCTCCATTCAGAATTTACAGTGAATCTGTCAAAACCGCCTCATGTTATCAGGGAGGCTGAAAACCTAAGTGACAAGGATGACCATCTTAAATTTCCTATATTTCCTGGGTTATATATTAAATTAACACTGCCATGGTCCTGGCAAAATTTCACTTGACACCAAACAGGTTTAATATAATTTTAATTTATGTGGAATGGTTAATTAGAAATTAGACGTAATCACCAAATGCCAATGAAAGAAACGTATCAATATATACACTACATGCAAACACTGTTGAAGAATGAATATAGACAATGAAGAGATGAGGGCAGCTTACTAAATTTTATGCAATTCCCTTGAACACTTATTAAGTTTCCATAGTGACAATGACAACCAAAGTAGGAAAGACACTAGCCGATAATATCATTGGAATAATTCTATTTTGAAAAGGAAACCATTATATCAAATTTGAAGCTAGGCCATTGTACAGTTTTGGTCTTGCTTTTAAAACTTCAAATTGTAAGTGGAGTCCATGTATACAAATCAAAACCCATTTTGAAAGATTCTACATTGTTTTTAAAAATTAAAAATTGCACCACTATATAAACTGCTTCCTTATAACATAGGAAAATGTATTTTCCGTGCTATTTAACCAGAATCAGTTGTCCAAGATCGGACAAATGATACATGCACAAGGGAACAGCAAGTATCCTGTGCACCATAGTGTATTCCCTTTTGCTCCTGTCTTGTAGCAGAATTCATAATAAATCTACTGTGAAATCACCAGAGCTGTACTTAATATTTCAATATCTGTGGACTACATTTCACTTAATTGGAATTAAAGTGCTAAGAAAAATTGTGTTAATAATTTTTCATTGACTATTGTTATATTTTTCTAGTACCATAATAGTCAAATAAATAAGTAACTGGAGGACATATGAAAGTGATCAGATGATTTTTGCCTGTCCAGTGTAAAACTGATACATTAATGTAATACGTTACTGAACATCAAGTTTTCTCATTGTTTCGCTTTCTTGTGTGCATCAGTGTAGCAAATAATTACACAAAATTCAGCATAGTGTTACCACTCCTTTGAAGGCATCTGGCATTTTATCAATATTGCTATAGAAATACATGTGGATGCTCTTTAAGCCCACCGCCTTTCTGACCCAGCCCTTCATCATCTAACTTTTCCTTCTCGACCCCAAACTACCCAATATCAATCACCTATTTTTAAGCATTGCACCCATTCTTTTTAAAGGCTCTCCAGAGCCTCTGAGCTTCTAAAACTATTGTCCAATTTTAACTTACCCTTTCTCTCCAATATCTTTGAAGATGCCTTTCTTATCTAAATATATATTCAGCTCTCTCATCATTCTCAGTTCAAGCTTCTTTAACCCATTGTTCAACTTTGATTGTGCTATTGGTCTTCTATTCGAATACCATGCAAATAACAAAAGCAGTAACTGAATCTGATATTAGTAAGTAATTCAGAAGGTGCCCTTCAGTTAATTGTGGCTCATTGATTGTTTCCCAATATTAGTTTCAAAGAATGGATAAGTTATTGGATAAAATATGTGCATTTAATTTCTTGTTACTTTGATCAAAATAATTCAAAACTTTTGTTGCAATGTTCTCATTCTTTTATACACATGAATTCTTTCTTGCTGCTTTTCTGTTTATCTTACACCCATTTCTCTCCTCTCTTTTACAACCATCAGATTAAAGTGATAAAAGCAAAAAACTGCGGATGCTGGAAAACCAAAACAAAAACAAAAATACCTGGAAAAACTCAGCAGGTCTGACAGCATCTGCGGAGAGGAACACAGTTAACGTTTCGAGTCCGTATGACTCTTCAACAGAACTAAGGAAAAATAGAGAAGAGGTGAAATATAAGCTGGTTTAAGGGGGGTTGGGACAAGTAGAGCTGGATAGAGGGCCAGTGATGTGGAGATAACCAAAAGATGTCATAGACATCAAAGGACAATGAGGTGTTGAAGCTGGTGATATTATCTAAGGAGTGTGATAATAAAGGTACAGATAGCCCTAGTGGGGGTGGGGTGGGGGGAAGGGATCGAAATAGGCTAAAAGGCAAAGATAAAACAATGGATGGAAATACATTTAAAAATAATGGAAATAGGTGGGCAAAGAAAAATCTATATAAATTATTGGAAAAAAGGGGGATCGGAAAGGGGGTGGGGATGGAGGAGAGAGTTCATGATCTAAAATTGTTGAACTCAATATTCAGTCCGGAAGGCTGTAAAGTGCCGAGTCGGAAGATGAGGTTTGCGTTGAGCTTCACTGGAACAATGCAGCAGGCCAAGGACGGACATGTGGGCATGAGAGCAGGGTGGAGTGTTGAAATGGCAAGCTACAGGGAGGTCTGGGTCATGCTTGTTCTGCAAAGTGGTCACCCAGTCTGCGTTTGGTCTCTCCAATGTAGAGAAAACTGCATTGGGAGCAGCGAATACAGTAGACTAAATTGAGGGGAGTGCAAGTGAAATGCTGCTTCACTTGAAAGGAGTGTTTGGGCCCTTGGACGGTGAGGAGAGGGGAAGTAAAAGGGCAGGTGTTGCACCTTCTGCGGTTGCATGGGAAGGTGCCGTGGGAGGGGGTTGAGGTGTAGGGGATGATGGAAGAGTGGACCAGGGTGTCCCGGAGGGAACGATCCCTGCGGAATGCCGCCAGGGGGGTGAAGGGAAGATGTGTTTGGTGGTGGCATCAAGCTGGAGATGGCGGAAATGGCAGAGGATGATCCTTTGAATGCGGAGGCTGGTGAGGTGATAAGTGAGGACAAGGGGGGCCGTATCATGGTTCTGGGAGGGAGAGGAAGGTAAGAGGACAGATGCGCGGGAGATGGGCCGGACACGGTTGAGGGCCCTGTCAACCACCGTGGGTGGAAAACCTCAGTTAAGGAAGAAGAAAGACATGTCAGAGGAACTGTTTTTGAAAGTGGCATCTTCAGAACAGATGCGACGGAGGTGAAGAAACTGAGAGAATGGGATGGACTCCTTACAGGAAGCGGGGTGTGAGGAGCTGTAGTCGACGTAGCCGTGGGAGTTGGTAGGCTTGTAATGAATATTGGTGGACAGTCTATCACCAGAAATTGAGACAGAGAGGTCAAGGAAGGGAAGGGAAGTGTCAGAAATGGACCATGTGAAAAAGATGGAGGGGTGGAAATTGGAAGCAAAATTAATAAATTTTTCCAGGTCCAGATGAGAGCATGAAGCAGCACCGAAGTGATGTCCATTCTTAGGCACAAATCAGGGAGGGTTGATTTCCAAATCACCAAACCAAATTGGAGAAGAGATGAGAAATTTTCAACATTTGAAGGAACCCACCC